>NW_024040928.1:18980229-19347321 GCF_014851395.1 Micropterus salmoides
TGTAATATTCAGTGTTTTGTCCAACCCAATCTCTATTTCTGAATTGTTACAATATATTAAGCCTTATGTGGCAAATGCAGAAAGAGTGCATCATTGTCATCACCATGTTATATGTCTTCCTCTCAGATGGTTTCTACAGACAGGTGAAACAGATCAGTGGCGCTCATAACAAAGCAGAGACAAACCCCTCCACAAAAGCAAAGAAGAGGCGGAGCAGCGCACGTGGCATGGCTCCCAGTGTGGTGAGTTTCTTGGACAGCTGACCCTCTTTAATGAAAAGGACCAGGGCTGTGCAGAAGGAAGGCTGATCTGTGTGCACATTGTCTGTCTTGCAGGACTCCCAGCAGAGTGTCACAGTGGTTTTGTTTCAGGATCAGCACACCCTCATCTCTTCTGGGGCTGTTGACGGGTAAGAAACCACAGTTACTTTTTTGTAAAAGGCAGCAAGTCAATATATAAAATGGCTGTCAAAGCAAACAGACCAGCATGGTTGTAATCATTTTTTATTTATTTCATTCCTCCTAACCAGAGTAATCAAGATGTGGGATCTGAGGAAGAACTACACGGCGCACCGTCAGGATCCTGTTCCGCTGCAGACGTACCCATACCCGGGTTCTTGCATGCGCATGCGTCTGGGTGAGTTTTGTACAACGCTGAGCATCGTGTTTACCTGAAATATGCACATGACCAGGATGAGCTGAATGTTTTTTTGCATGTGTTTTGCAGGTTATTCCGGACTTGTTCTGGACTCCACGCGATCCAACATCATGTGCAACTGCACTGACGACAGTATCTACATGTTCAATGTCACTGGAATAAAAACGACTCCAGGTAATATATCATAATGTCACTAGATGGGGCTGCAAACTAATGTCCTTTGCTTTAACTGTCATGGGGAGAGTAAAGCAAGTGGGCACCTGACAGAGGACATTTAGAGGATGCAGGGACATTGTTTACTTGTACAAGTCAGAGATATGAATATGTGAACCACAGGACAGAGTTTCTCTGGTCATTTAGTTATAGCCCTCAATCATTTGCACCACACTAAGGTTCATTTCATGTGTTTGTATTGCTCCATTTCAGGAGCAAATGCTTTCTGAATTGAAACTTTATCTAGAGATACTAACATTGCTGTTTGTTTTCTTCCCCACAGTGGCAGTTTTCAGTGGCCACCAGAACTCCTCATTTTATGTGAAGTCCACTATTAGCCCGGATGACCAGTTCTTGGCCAGTGGCTCAAGTGACAATAACGCATACATCTGGAAGGTAGGGTCTCTATTTTGCTTGGCCATATTTAATAGAAAATAGTTTTTTGCGTTTGTGATGTTTTAGGGTGATCTTGATGCATTTTAGCGTTTTTCATTGGATTTTACATTTCAGATCTCTGATCCTAAACATCCTCCCATGATGCTCCAAGGCCATAGCGAGGAGGTGACATCTGTTGCATGGTGCCCAACAGATTTTACTAAGGTGAGGCAACAAACTTTCTTAGTACAGTTTGACTTTTTCCACAGGCTCTTTGAGGAACCTATAGATATATAACCAGCCATGGTAATCTCCATCCTGTTTCCTTTTTACAAAACCTGCAATTATTTCAGAGTTTTTTTTGTTTTGTTTCCCTGCTGTGAAGCTGAGCCGTTTTAATAGGCTAGGAAGATGGATTTAGCCTGTGTATAATCCCAACTGCTCTGTCGGCAGATTGCTTCTTGTTCTGATGACCACACTGTACGGATCTGGAGGCTTCACAGGGAAATGGATGGAGCACAGTCTTCAGTGGGAGAGGCCAACCTTGTGGGCTGGGCACGTCCTAAGTCTCCCTCAAGTGAGTGTTACAAACACCATTAAAAAAACGTCTGTTCTGTTCTTCATATTATTACTTTACCTTAGCATGAGAAAAGTGGAAGTTATAAATAACTGTATTCATGGTGTCACATCTCAACTGACTTCTTCTGCTTTTGTTAAGGGTCTTCAGTCCAAGCTGAAACGACTCCTGCCAAGACCCAGAGGACAGAGAGTCTTGGTGGCCTGGCGTCACCCCAGCTTGCTGCTTGTGCTCCCAGTGGAGCCTCCCTGCCTCTGCCCTCCAGCACCACCTCACCTAGCCCTTCTCAGGACGCTAAGACTGCTGCTGTTCGCCAGAGAACACCATCATCTATCAAACAGTGGCTATCCCCGAGCCGTGGATCCCCCCGTCAGGTGAGCCTTCTGCTCCGTAGGGTACTGAGCCCATGTCACCAGAGCCCTGCGAGCAGCACCTCTCCCACAGAACGACGGGCCAAGCGCAGGCTGGAGACTGGCAGCGGAGCATCTACAAGCTGCGAGAGAGCAGAACAGTGTGACTGTGTTACTGAACTCTACCCCGAGGCCAAGAAAATCCGGACCCTGTCAGGAATCTGCTGCCCTGCTCAAGAGAGCCGGGTACAAACAGACTGTCACACGGAGGACAACAAGCAAGCCTCATCGAGACAGACTGGGAAGGAGAATTTCTCTCCCAGAGCAAGTGACTGGTTGTCAGTGATGGGCCAAAAGATGAAGACAGGTCATGGAAGCCCTAATACTCCCAGAAGCCCCAGTGCCTCTAAGAAACAAGAAGGCAAGACACCAGCTTCACCAGTAAGCACAAACAGTTTTCATGTCCTATTGTGCAGTGTTCTTGGAGCTTTTTCATCATCAGCATAAAAATGTCTTTGACACAGCTGTCAGATTATCTTTTTTTTTTTGTTCAATAGAAAGTGAATATTCCCCTGATGGGAACTATTTATTCAAGGCAGAGTGAACTCTTGCACCTATTTGAGACCAGTGAAATTGTCATTCATTTTGGCTGTGCACCGTTATAGTTGCCTTCTTTCTCTTCCACTTAGTTGGAACGTTGCCAGTCTAGAAATTCAAGATTACTCTCTCACTTCTAGCAAAAATATTTCTGTGGAAATACACAAGACTGATTGTTTGGTAATTAAGTGCTAATGTGTACATGCATGGTAATGTTCTATAGCCATTAAAATGAATATTGCAGTTGACCTTTTTTGTTTCTTGTTTTTCAGACCATCTGCTCACCACAAACCATGAAGAAAATCTCCACATATTTCACGAGAAGGCCTCTGGAATGACCACGTGTGCCAGTCAGATGCTCTGTTTAAAATGTTGTATTTTTTTTTATTTTTGAGTATTATTTTTAACCTGAACCCACAGAAAATAAGCCTCTAAGAACACTATATATGTCCAGACTACGAGTACAGGAACCTGGGCTGCATAGAGATAGACAAAACCGTCATTCTGAATATTTGATGCTGCGGTTTTCACATCCCAAAAGGCTGCTTTATTTTAATTGGGTCATAGGTTTTGCAGTTGCCTCCTACACATTTTCCAATGCTTTGCAGAATCTTTGGTTGGAAAAATGAAGTTGCATGTTGTTGAGTAAATCTTTCATTTTACTCAAACCCTATAACTTTAAGAGTTTTATATTATGTTTAATACAAGAACCCACATTTAACAAAGTTGTTCAGGAGGTTAATCCTCAAGTGCAGAGAAAAATATTTGTCTGCAAATATGGACATTTTAAAGTCTGCTAAAAAAAAAAAGACTATTATTTGATACTCATCTTACTCACATTCATTTTATGAACTTCACTAAGATGTATCGCTTCATCTCTTTGTGTTTTTTTTTTTTTTTTCATGTGTGGAGTTTGACAGTTTTCCTTCTGTGTTACACATACAATTCTGCAAAATGTTTTTTTTTTCTTGAGCAAATGCTTAAGTTGTTTATATGTACAAAATAACCTTGCTTGGTTCATTTGTATTTAATTGTCACAAATTTGCTGTGGTCAGATTTTATTAAATTGAAAATTGTTTTCAAAGTGTGTCTTTGGATTGGTTGCATATTAGTGTGAGCCATGTGTGATAAAGAGTGCTTGGTTCTGAGACACAGCTGATGGTAAAATCTTGACTAATACTTTACTGCTGTGGATACAAAGTTTGTATTTTTGTGACTCCTTATTTGAATATGTTTAAGGGTATGGAGGGTTAAAATAATTAAGTTTTTTGCAAACCCATAGGAGGATCCTGACCTTCTAGTTGGAAACTATATACTGTAAACTATATTCTTTAATTATCGCCTGTTTAATGACAGAATATGTAGTATTTTATGCAGTAAACCATGTTTAGCTGATGCAGACTTCATGTTTTGATCTTTAGTACCTGCTACATCTGCCACTCCTCATTCAACTGCACAGCGTCACGCATTTGTTTTCCCATGTCACATGTTCAGGACACTGTTTCTGCGCGACCTGATTGGTTTAAAAAGTTTACAGTCTTTTAATTCTCTGCTTGTGATTGGCCGCTGGAGGTGTCACTCAGTGACGTGCATCTGTCAGCCTCTGCAGTCCACCGAACCGTGAAGTGAGACAGGCAACGACGGAGCGGCTTTACTGGGAGTGTTTTTATGGCTGCCTGCTCAGCACGACGTCCGGTAATTTGTTGTATTTAAGAACGCTCGGGCGTTTTTAGAGGCCGTGTAAACGAAACTACAGCTCTGCATTCGGCGAGGAATGTAGTTAGTCGAGTGTGGACACGGCTAACTTTTATGTGCTTAATGAGACTCGGCCGTCGAGTGAAATTGAACTTCATCGATCGCGGATAGTCTGAAAATACGCTCAGCTGAAGTGTAACTGGGATGAAAAACAGTGCGTCACCTCTTGGACTTGGTGTTTTTACGAAGAACTACACGAATTTAATGGGGCAACTATCTTTTGTAACTTTTTTCCCTCAACAGCGGTGCAAACTGTTGTCGTAGTGGCAGACATTCACGTCAGCTAATTTTAGCAAGCTAGCTAACTGTTAGGTACGTTAGCTGGAAGCCTAGCAGGACAGGAGCTTGCTACTGGCAGGACTTAACAACTAATTCACCCAACTTTCTATTTTATGACAATGTCTTTCAAACCTTTTGCAACAGGTAAACATTTTGCAAACACGACAAAGCAGTAAAAACCATAAAATCTAGAAACGATCATTTTCTTGTGTTGGTAACGTTACCTCCGGGTTGTACTTCGGGTATAGTCATGAGTTGTAGTTTGGCTTTGTGGCTCTTGTTTTGAAGATTGCTCCCGTGTTTCCGAAAGCAAGTTACCCCAACGATGCAGTCTTTGGACACAGTCTAACCCCAGCGCTGAGCGACCATGTTGGATCATACAGAATAACATAAGACTTGAGCAGGGGACGAGCTTCAAGTCGCGCAGTTGGCTAACATATTTTTGTGCTGATGCGAACGGTAGGAACAGAAGAGGAAACCTTTCATTTCACCTAGGGGAATACAGTAGCTTGTCAGAAGTCTTCGTCAGTTTATGCATCAAAATGTCGGCCATCTCTGCATCCGAGAAAGTGGACGGGTTTACGAGAAAGTCCATGAGGAAGGCCCAGAAACAGAGGAAATCCCAAGGCTCCTCGCAGTACCGCACTCAGACCGCTCCAGTTGAGCTTTCACCGCTGCCGCAGCTCAAAGGTACAGTAAGAGGATGAAAATAGACTGTCATAACCAGTGTGTTATGTGCGCAGCTATTTCATTCAGCATGCCTATTACCAGAATTGCACCATACATAAATTAAATTAAGTGAAGGCTATCTAAGTCGTAGGTCACTTTGTTTAAACCTTTTGGGGAAACACAGTGGTCAAAAGAGTTGTGGACACATCTCCAAATATTTATTTTCTCACTTACTTGCTTCCACACAAGCAGACTGGAAGGGTTGGCAAAAAAAGTCAAAGTGCATCGCATCAGTTTCTTTGTGCAACATACCCAGTTTTGTTTACTTTTCTGGCATCACTGTTGCTTTGTGCTTGATTCCAAGTTCCAAGGTGTTTTTGCAGAGACCCAGAGGAGCCTCAGTGGATGAGTTTGGGCTGAATTGTGCTTAATTGACATGCAGAGGCACATCCAGAGAGAAATGTTGAAGAAGGGGTTAAGAGGGATTTTTGCTTTTGAGTCAGTGCTCTATATCTTCTCCAGAGTTGATGGGTGCATCCACAAAAAAGTGACTACTACAGTTAGGGGCTGTGGAGAAACGATGTGTAAAAACACAAGACCTGTGATTGTGTTTTCTTTCTGTATGTTGATGCTGGTCTAGACTGTTAAGACAGCATTGAGAAAGTTGAATAAAGGCTCATTAATCTGTTCTCTAAGCCACTTTATCCAAGCCTGATACTAAAGCTTAATCACAATACTACAGTATTGTATTCTAACACTGAAGAGGCATCACAATGGTGAACTACCTGTTGAATACCAGATAGTTAGTTTATGATTGTTTTAGTTTTTGCAACAACAAATGTACAGCGAGTGTATGTCATTGACAGCTGGTTAGCCTTAGAATAAGAGAATACAGGAAACTGCAAAAATGCACCAAGTGAAATGTGACACTTGAGTGGGATAAAATGAGTTTGGGGTATCTAACAGTAGTCTGTTGTAGGTGGAGGTGGATGGAGGTCTGGTAAGGTTTGGCATGTGACCTGATTTAAGAAGTCTGTTCCCAACTAGTCAAGTGTTCTTAACCACAAATGACACACACAAACATTTAGATATCTATGTAAATTCAAGTTATGTGTACCCTTGCAACCCTCGCAGTGGTTTCTACAAGATGGTAATGTTTCTGCTGTGTAGAGTTAAGTATTTTATACTTGGGTGGTGAACTCCTGGCAGCTTTATGCGCCTGTAATGAATCCAAAACAAAATTGTACCCACATGGCCCAAATGCTGTGCTATTAAATTATTTAAAAAAACAAAAAAAACCAGTATTGCAACAACTGTGGTAATGACAAATCTAAGCATGCACCCGACTAGATACCGGTTGGTTGTCTTCCTGTAGCCTAAATCTGACCAAGCTGAATCTTCTTACAACTGTGTGTATCTTAAGTTCCATTCACAACAGTGTGTGTCATTTTCACTGAAGTGTAGCATCCATCTTGCATCGTTTTCATTCAGCGAGCATAATACACAGGAATGCAAATATAGTTTGCTTTGTCTTCTACTCTTCAGTATATTAGAGCGATAACATAACCTTATACCTTTTAGAACCATTTACTAGTTATCATATAGAAATACTACTGTGAAAATCCTTTTGTGACCCCCCCCCACCCAAAAAATGAATTTATGGTATTGACACAACGCTGCCCTTGCTTATATTAACGGCATGTATTTAATTTTTTTCCATATTTCAAATTCAAACTGTTGTAATAAAAGCTAATGACTAATTTGCACTTAAGCAGACATGCCTCAACAGCCTATCACCGGTGTTTGTGTTACTGGAGGAAAGAGCGCAGTTGAAGTAATAAAGACATGCCTGGTCAAGTAGTTGGAACTTTTCAACATGATGAAACTTCTCAAGATGCTCAAAACAAAATGTCATGGATGAGTTTGGGTCAACAGTGACTGCTGTCCTACAATTTTAAAGAATTGTAGAAAATATAGCATCTAATATTTCATCATGACTGATTTGATGCATACAAAGAGTAGTTTTCCAATAGGATTTTCAAACGCTTAGTATGATGTTACCAACCCAGAGCGTTGCACAACAGAACCCAAAATTGACTTGAAACACCATGGCAGCTACTGTCTTGTTGACAAGCGTGAAAGTGACAGTCACATTATCCGACTCTCTTCCACTAAAAGCTTAAGGGCGATTTGTGCCTTGCTGTGGTGATTACGGCTGGTATAGAATAAAGGAAATCTGTATTTCAGTCATTTGGATTGTTTTTGTTTGAGGTGTGCAGATTATTTACCTGACCGGTTGATTCTGCCCAACATGTACTTGTCTGTCATCTCTTGTTTATTGTGTTCATGTATGACAAGGGGGGCATAAGATATGTGCTGTGCAAATTCATACACACATTTGAGTTGCTTAATGACGTCAAATTCATTCATTCAAGCACTTGTTGATGAAATATTGAGGTATATTGTAGTAAGGGAAGCAACAAAGATCTTGTAGATGTGAGATGCATCACTCCGTAGCTAAAACGAAGCGTTCAACACAGGGTGAAAAGAGGAGCTGCAGCAGTGTGCAGTATAACAAAAATATGGTGTTTATTGAAAATGAGACCATGTAAACCTGTTCTGGTACATCCCCTAAATAAGAACCTGGAAAAATTAGCATAATCTGACTTATTTAATACAAAAACATAGTAGAGTGGATACATGGAAACAAAATATTGGTTTTGGGATGATAGCACTGTTTAAGTCAGTTTACACAGTTGCCCCATAGCCCAAATTAATAGTACAATGTTTCATGCAACAATAGTTCTTTTTATTAGTGTAAACCAAGCATCTTAACATGGTTTCTCAAATTAATCCTACTTAAAGGCGAAACACGGCAGGCATCGTGTTTTAATGCACTGGCCAATTTTAAGGTTTTGGGCTACTTCCTTAACATGTTGTCTTTCAGACTTGTGGGAGGAAAAAGTCCAAAATATACATTTTGTATATTTAGTATATAACATTTATATTTAGTAGTTTATTTTACTACAGTTTGTCTCTGTGCGTCTGTAGATTTCTCCTAAAAGTTAGCTTTATTACGCTACATGTCCTCCCGCTGTCTGCACCATATGATCCCTGGTCCCTTTGGAAAGCGCTGTCTCTCTCTCCTGCACAACGTTGTCAGATCCAAATATGGTAATTTCCGTTGTACCAGCAACCAATTGTGAAAGTACAGAGGCGAATTTAAGCTAAGCGTGAAATCTGATTGGCTAGTGTCGATTAGCTTTCTTTCATTCGTGTTTAGTTCACTGTGGGTGGCTCTGTCTGTTTCTGTGTCTTAAGGGAGACAGTTCAGACACGCTGGTACTCCGTTATCAGTTTTGATGTGTTGATGTTATAGAATGGTGTATTTAATAATTTGATTCGATATTGGATATGTAAATTAATTTTCAATGAAAATGTGTAGGATTGTACAGTAGCCTACTTGTCTTTAGAGGCCGTTTTTCTCCTCTTCAGTAGCACTTACATACACCAGACTTTCCAGTCGTATTCCTGACAATATTCTGAAGGTTTTTACAGAGGGTTTTGTTCATATATCATTCATAGCCTGAATTATATAACATTTTATTCCCAAAAACAGGTTGAGAAATATCTTTCTATGCCTGAGTATTTTTTGAAATGAAATGAAATAAACCGACAGTCTAAATCCCCTTTTGTAAAAACATTTGAGTATTTGTCGGCAACGTAAAACAAAAATTTTGAACCTAACTTAATACAGTGTTCAGCATTTAGTGCTTGAAATAAACGCAATTTAGTGCATATTTCATTAGATACTGCCTCATTTGCATATTTAAACATAATATTTCAGAAAACCACAAAAAAATAGTGTCTTCATGTAAGTAATCAACTAGGAAAGTGTCATGGTACTTTTCGACTAGTTAATTTTTTTACCCTATTCACCTACAGTGTCTTGCCTTAACTGAGTAATAGTGTTCAATTTTGTCAGCACCTTTCCTGGTTCCCACAGTAAGACTAAGAATGTAAATCTCTGCAGCCAGTAGATTTTAGGTCCTAAAAGATGGTAGACAGCATTGATGCCTCTTCCCTTCTGCAGCAGAGAGGTTGGATTGCTTATCGTTCCTGTTGTGTGATACACTGAAAAGATGAGTCACTCAGAGACCATCAT
Source organism: Micropterus salmoides (assembly GCF_014851395.1). Classification (NCBI taxonomy): domain Eukaryota; kingdom Metazoa; phylum Chordata; class Actinopteri; order Centrarchiformes; family Centrarchidae; genus Micropterus; species Micropterus salmoides. Next base: position 18,989,867 of record NW_024040928.1, read on the forward strand.
TGTTGCCATGACAGCCAGAAGCCTTGAGAGCAAGCCAGGGAAATGTTTTACTTTCCAAATGCAGACTGCTTCATTTAGGGTGATATTTCTGTCACTGCAGTGAAATTTTGAGCTGAGCCATTTCTAACTAGACCTGAGCTTACGTTTGGGTGATGTGGTGGTTATTGTCAGTAGCCTAAATACAGTACAGTCACAGTATCCAAAGTGCATTGATTTTTCTTCCCATGACTTGTTCCCACGCAGAAAATCAAGGGTTGGTGTTCTTTTGTATACGTTTTTACTCTGGTTTAAAGATGATATACTGATTCTTGAATCTGTTGACTGAAAACAACTTTATTAATTATCACACTATTTCATTTATCACATATTTTAAAAGAGTACTCTGCTAATTCAGCAAAGGACTTGAGTTTTTTTATTTAAAAAGGATCAAAAATTATAGAGCAAAACCAGGGAGTTGTCCTTTATTTTTGCATACCCCTCTTGTCAAAACCGGACACTTCAAGCAGAGCTGAGGAGCCAGCTTCAGTGTTCTGGGCAAACTCTCTTCTTTCTAACTCCCTACCTCCCAGATTCTTTCATTTCTCCAGCACCAGCTGACATGGACCTAAGTGACATCATGAGGCAGTTTTTTCAGACTTTGATTTTATCAAACCTCTAAAGCCACGTAATGCTTGATACAACTTTTCACATGCAGAAGTACGCCTCGCGCTAAACACACAATTAACCACAACTCTTACACATATGGGAGCTAATCACATATTGCCATCCTCATGTAATGTGCTGCTTCTGGCTTCTGACATTGAATTCAACCACAGTCTTTTCCACCACCAGGACTAAAGCTCTGTGTAGATTTAGAGTGGTGATTGTCCATGGGCTTATGTTGCTGGTCGCTTAGGGATGAATCGTATTGTACACATGTTTTAATTTCAGTTGTGCTCATACTGTATCTCGCTTTGGCAAAACTTAGTCCTTGCATTGACAGCGCATTCTTTTTGCACCTCATAGTGCTGTAACAATTAATTGCATGAGGGACAGAAAATAAGTCGACAACAATTTAGATATTCGGTTAATCATTCATGTATTTTTTTTAAAGCAAAAACAGCCCATCTTAAATGGTTCTGGCTGGATTTGCAGTTTTGCTGTTATTGGAGTTTTGGACTGTTCAAGGCGCTTGGTAATTGTGATGAACATTTTCACTATTTTCTAACTTTTTATAGCCCAAATGATTAATCAAAAATAAAATCAACATATTTATAAAAAAATGAAAGGAATTATTAGTTGCGGCCTAGGTACCTGAGATATAGCCAGTTTTGATAACCGCCAACTTTAGCAATGGCCAGCCAATGTCTGTTCATGGAAAACGTGTCCTCTCCATTGGCTTATTGATTGACCAGTCTGTGCCACACAATCCGTTTCCATCATGTTTGCCAGCAGATAGCTAATCGATAAATAATTTTCCAGGATAAAATGGACAAGGCTTTTGTGGTGCACTGCGGTGGCGTTTATGTTACTGTGTCTGTTGCTGTCAGTGTCATAATTGCGGCCTCTGGCATGTTAGGATCAGCAGTTTGGTACAAAAAGGTAGCTTTTTGTACCAAACTGCTGCCTCGCCTTTATTTTGTGCTGGCTGAAAATGTGAGTTGTGTGAAGCTGTGCTCCTTTAATGGCCAGCTGTAACTATGGCTGGGTGTCATTACATACATTTTTTTTTTATCATGGAATGGTTGTTAAAGATGTATAAACAGTACATAATTCCCTCCTCATAGTGTTGAAGTGCACTTGACAGAGGTTGTAGATTCAAAATGTCGTACATCATGAAAGCTAAGTGATCATTATAGTTCACTGCTGACTTTGTGTTTGCTCAGCTGCTATACAACTTTTTTTAAAACAAAATTTTTGCAGCTTGGTACACCACACATACAGCAAAAACGTTTCCACCATTGCCTTAAAGCCATCTCTTACAACAGCGTTAATTACAACAGCTTTGATGGCAGCCATGTCTTGACATAGATGCACAGTTATGTGTCACGTCTTCCACCAATGGCTCTTATTTTTATTTTTAGGACAGAGACTAATCAGTTACTCAGTCAAGAATGTCTTAGTTGTGGCTTTTTGTTTCCCACCACAGCTAAAGCTAATGTGTTGAAAGGCAAAGTACATTCACAAACATCCATTATGCTATGTTTCCTCATTGTTTGGGCCTGACTGCCATTCTCTCTTCACCAATCTTTTAATATCATGCAATATCGTTTTATCTTAAAGGAAGTGTATGCTCACTCTTTAACTTGCTCTAAGTTAGGCTGATGCTGCACCTTATGTTACATGACTGAAAATCTGTGCTTTACCAGAATAAATGATAGAGCAAAATCCATATAATGGTACATAACTCCTATTTATTTGAAAAGAGAAGAGGAATATTGTGACTGTGTCCTTACGGGACCATTTAGGATTGATGAGCCAGTGACGTGAAAGTAGCCAAGGAAGAAATAGGAGCGTACCGGGCATCTGGCCTGCCAGTTTTTCCACCCTTTTTCCATGCATAGCCCTGACCTACCTTTGCCAGATCTCTTGACATTCATCTTTCTCAGCAAATGAAACACATGCTCAGGTTGCAGAGTAACACATAGAAGCATTGTGAGTAAAACTGCACTAGTAGTTTCTCTGAGACAGGCTGAATTGCTGTTCATAGCAATATAAAGTCCAAAATAGAACTAAACCTCTGAAGAGTTTGATTTCTTTCCAAGGATCCTTTTCCCTTTTTATGTTTGATCATACTTGGCAAGAAAGTAGAGTTGTGGCTTGCTGCTTTTGTATTTCTCGGTTTTGTGTTAATTTTTAAATGAGCATTGGATACTGTTGTTGGTCTTGAGTGGGCTTGTAATTAGAAACTAGCTTATGGAGAACCTAATAAGTGGCCAACTAGTTTTCACTGGTTTGGACATGAAGTCAACACCCAATTAATCAACATGTCATTTTATTTTATTTATGAATCAAAGCTCTTGCCAGTCAATTGTCATTGTCTAGTTACACATGATATTAAAACGCCTCTGAATGATAGTTGGGTATCTACTGAAACTCCAAATCTATTAGCTTCAGCTGTTAGGCTGATTGGCCAACAACAGCATTCAGTTGACTGCCCTGATTGTCTGCCTTTCATATCCCACACTATGTTCTTTGATTGTGCTTATTTGCAGTTTACCTTTCATGCCACTGTTTAGCCCAGGCCAGGGTGGCCTGATGATTACAGACATACAGAGGGCTTGTAATGGCGAAACCTTTTTATTTGTTTGAACGTGGGAAAAAATTTAATATACTTTAAGCTGCTTGGTTGCTGTTTTGCAAGTATAATTTAATGTGGAAGTGTAAATCAAATTGTACATGCCGCACCATCTTACCCAACCAGTTCAGCAGTGTTGTATTACTCCTGTCATGCATTAATGTTCATAATTGGCCTACAGTAAACGGTCACTTGCGTTTTTGTTTTGTTTTTAACAATTCACCAGTCAAATTCTGTACATTCTGTACACTTCCCATGTTCTTCGTTTCAGATTCTTTTCAGTGTGATGCCTGAAAGACTAATTTTCTCAACCATGTCTTGGTTGTAAAGACTGTCTATTTTTTACTGTCATCTCCTATTGGTGCTCCGGAGGTTACAGCCAAATATCAAACCCTTTTAGTTTATCCTGTTTTTCTCTCCCAAAAAATTGGCAAAGGCCTTTTCAATTCCCTTAGGTGTCCATGTTTTAGTATGACAAAATGTTGTCAAAATCTGTGAGAAAGGAAGATGGAAGGTTTTGTAAAGTACTGTCAAGTCATAGGAAAACCCCCTAAATAAAGTAAAATATGCATAAGTAGAAATTCTTATAAGCACTAGATGTCTATTTTCTCTTGATTGAGCCTCCCAGGCAGACATTCTTCTAAAGCTGCACACAGTACAAATGTCTTTTGCCAGATTAGCAGGCCGTAACATCAATCTTAACATAATCTTAACAGTTACCAACAATAACTTGAAACTTAAAATTTAAATGGTTGAGCTTCTTGTGGCCATGGAAAAATATCTCAGTGCTCCTTTAAAACACAAAATGGTTAAAGAAACCATAACATAAAAACATGCATGAGTACAATTAAGTAAAATCTTTTTTTTTTTAAATCCCTTTTCCTCAACAAGATTAATATTTTATAATAATTTGTATCACAATAATTATAGTTATAATTTTACAGCCCTAGTTCAGCCTGCTTAGTACACTGGGATGTTTGTTAATTATGTTGTTGTATCTAAGTAGGTCAATACTGGTCAGTGCTCAGTGTACTTATCAATACAGCCAAACAGTGCCACTTGTAAATCAACATAATTTTTTTGCAGCAATCACTGAACTATTGTTTATTTGTGGACATTGGAAAGGTTTTAGAAGAACTTGCAAATCAGTGCATGCAAATCTAACCAAAGTCCTAATTTTAGAGTGACAGAGACTGTGCAGAACTAATCTGTGACTGTCACCTGACCTGCATACTTTCCTTCACTTTGTTTTGGTCTGGCTGTAGAACTTTGAAATGTTGATTGGCACCAAAAGGGCAGGGATTAGTATAAAGCAGTTTTCACGTGGTGAGCTGTGGATTTCTGAGGTAAATAAATGTGTTTGTATATGTTCTTTATAATTGAATAGGTCAAGACCCCCATTGTTTCTACCATCATGGTGTTTTCCCACATTCACACTGCAAATCGTTGTAACAGTCGCATTATTTAAACATTAAGTCTTAAAACTGAGATTTGATGCATTCATTCAGTTTAAAAGATGATTATACATTGAGACGGTAGTTTCCTTCTGTTTAACCACATTTTGGATTGAAAAGTGATGATAACTGCAGTTGCTACTGAATAGCAGGAATCAAAATGCATAACTCTAGCTACACAGTCTCAAGCTATTATGTCATATAAAATATATTTTTCTACATTTAATGTCTGTTCAGAATACTGCTGCATGTTGTGAAGTTGTTTGTTATTGCAATTAATCTTTTACCTTTTTATACTAATGTTCACACAAGTCATGTAATCCTGCTTCTGTTGAGGGGGGGAAAAAACTGCATAATCGCCACAAATGTACCCTGTGAGTGATGCATTTCTGTTTTCATTGACTGTTGCCCTCTGCTGCAGTAGAAAGGAGCAGAGCACTATTCACTGTTCAGGGCACAACACATCAGTCATTGGGGCAGTGAAACAAGGGATGTTTAAATGGAAAATGTTTGCGTAACTGCACTATTGTCATGTACAGTAACATTAAATTCCACTAAGAAATGGCTTCAGCCTTTTGGACTGGCCAATGTGTACATGAAAACTGGCTTTATTACAAAAAGAGTAGCTGAGGATGCAGTTAAGCTAATGGTTAAGCATAATTTGTACAGCCTTGTGTGGGAGCTTAAGCCATTCAGATGGAGGTCCATGAACACCTGTGTGGTTGGATTTCTGTGCATACAGTGAGGAAAATAAGTATTTGAACACCCTGCTATTTTGCAAGTTCTCCCGCTTAGAAATCATGGAGGGGTCTGAAATTGTCATCGTAGGTGCATGTCCACTTTGAGAAAAAAAAAAATCCAGAAATCACAAATCTATGATTTTTTTAACTATTTATTTGTATGATACAGCTGCAAATAAGTATTTGAACACCTGAGAAAATCAATGTTAATATTTGGTACAGTAGCCTTTGTTTGCAATTACAGAGGTCAAACGTTTCCTGTAGTTTTTCACCAGGTTTGCACACACTGCAGGAGGGATTTTGGCCCACTCCTCCACACAGATCTTCTCTAGATCAGTCAGGTTTCTGGGCTGTTGCTGAGAAACACGGAGTTTGAGCTCCCTCCAAAGATTCTCTATTGGGTTTAGGTCTGGAGACTGGCTAGGCCACGCCTGAACCTTGATATGCTTCTTACAGAGCCACTCCTTGGTTATCCTGGCTGTGTGCTTCGGGTCATTGTCATGTTGGAAGACCCGGCCTCGACCCATCTTCAATGCTCTAACTGAGGGAAGGAGGTTGTTCCCCAAAATCTCGCAATACATGGCCCCGGTCATCCTCTCCTTAATACAGTGCAGTCGCCCTGTCCCATGTGCAGAAAAACACCCCCAAAGCATGATGCTACCACCCCCATGCTTCACAGTAGGGATGGTGTTCTTGGGATGGTACTCATCAGTCTTCTTCCTCCAAACACAGTTAGTGGAATTATGACCAAAAAGTTCTATTTTGGTCTCATCTGACCACATGACTTTCTCCCATGACTCCTCTGGATCATCCAAATGTGTCATTGGCAAACTGAAGACGGGCCTTGACATGTGCTGGTTTAAGCAGGGGAACCTTCCGTGCCATGCGTGATTTCAAACCATGACGTCTTAGTGTATTACCAACAGTAACCTTGGAAACGGTGGTCCCAGCTCTTTTCAGGTCATTGACCAGCTCCTCCCGTGTAGTTCTGGGCTGATTTCTCACCTTTCTTAGGATCATTGAGACCCCACGAGGTGAGATCTTGCATGGAGCCCCAGTCCGAGGGAGATTGACAGTCATGTTTAGCTCCTTCCATTTTCTAATGATTGCTCCAACAGTGGACCTTTTTTCACCAAGCTGCTTGGCAATTTCCCCGTAGCCCTTTCCAGCCTTGTGGAGGTGTACAATTTTGTCTCTAGTGTCTTTGGACAGCTCTTTGGTCTTGGCCATGTTAGTAGTTGGATTCTTACTGATTGTTTGGGGTGGACAGGTGTCTTTATGCAGCTAACGACCTCAAACAGGTGCATCCAATTTAGCATAATAAATGGAGTGGAGGTGGACATTTTGAAGGCAGACTAACAGGTCTTTGAGAGTCAGAATTCTAGCTGATAGACAGGTGTTCAAATACTTATTTGCAGCTGTATCATACAAATAAATAGTTAAAAAATCATACATTGTGATATCTGGATATTGTTTTTTAGATTATGTCTCTCACAGTGGACATGCACCTATGATAATTTCAGACCCCTCCATGATTTCTAAGCAGGGTGTTCAAATACTTATTTTCCTCACTGTATGTGCTTATTAGGGATGGGGATTGTTAATTTCTATTTATTGATACCGATACCCTTATTGAGACTGCTGAATGATTTGATTCTTTGAGAGAGAGAGACTCTTGCACATTGTCTTAGATATAAGTCTCAGGACTCTACTGGAGGGATAAACACCTTTTCAATTTAAGGTATTCTCTCATTTGTTTTGATAATGACTGTAGCAAGCATTCGTTATGTTTCTCCTTGGTTTTTTTTTTTTTTCAGTTTTTTCCTTTCCTTCCACTTGTATCACTCGTCTATTTTCTTCAAACTCTCTCTGCAGTGTTGTGGTTGTAGAGCTGAGATCATATTTCCTGTTTTTGTCACAAATACCTGATCTTTGTCGTGTTTGATTCAGTTTCTGAGAAACCACTGAGAAAACTGAATCGTTTTATTACTGTGTCTCAACTGTTATACTTTTATAAAAGTCATTGAAATAGGGAAGACAATGTTTCTGGGTCTTAGGGGGTGGTCATGGGGTTTGGGGGTCCTCCCCCAAGAAAACTGATGTTTCTGACAAGACATCAGTCAGTATCAGTCTATCCTCTTGTCCTCTGTCCATCTCCCTCCCTGCTGGTGTCAGTCAACCTGCAAGTACTGCTTGTAGAGAGAGGCGGGGCTGATTTGGAGGGTGGGCCTGCTGTCTTGGCCAGCAGCTAAGTTTATGACATTTGCTGTCATTGGCTACCACAGGGTAGAAAACTCACCATAGTTTTTATTTAATTGTATTTGCATTCAGCTAAGGCGTTATGAAAAAACACGAGGTGTTATAACGGTGGGAAGAGTTTCAGAACATGAAAAAAACTTGGTTAATTTCAGCAAATCTTCTGGAATATGCAATTATAGGATTTTGGAAATAACAACAGCATTGTACATTGTGCAGCCTGTCAAACACGCTTTGTTCTGCAAGTATGGTACTTAACAAACCCCAACATAATATTTGTCTCATAGTGACACACCAGTGTGGTATTCACCCATTTAAAGTAGGCTGAAGAATATGACAAGCATGAAATAAAAAACAGAAAATATCATAACTGAATAGCTTGTGCAACTTTTGGTTTTTACAGGAGGTTGGCAACATCTCTGTCTGGTGTTGCTAAATACAGAGCAGAAGAGTTGCTATGTGTCTTTTTGCATCAAGGTTGTTCAAAAAGCTGCAGCATATTTTAGGAGTTAGATGTTTTGAGATTCATCTCAGATCTTGTAACAGTAACATGGTTGAAGTCTGTGGGTGATGACTATTCACAAAATTAGGCAGAAACCATTGGAGGTTCCCTGTAAATCCTGTTTTATTGCATTTGACTTTTAACATTATGTAATGGTTTCTGTTCTTAATTGTTGTTGCGAAGTAATGCTTTTTCTGTCTGAGGTCATGCTACTCAAAAGGTCAGTAAGGCATGGTGAAACCTGTAATTCATGTCACCTGTAGTTACAGAGCCCCTCTCAGTGGAGGACTCAAGATACAGTAGTTCAACTACAAGGCACCACTACCAGCAGAGATTAGCAATTAAGACCTTTTGTTTTACTCTAACTCACTCTAAGGAATAATTATTATATTATATAATAATTATTCATCTTATGTGCCTCTGCTTTTAACCCTGCCTCTTTCTTGGTCATGCCCATGTGTGGTTATGAAATTGCATGTTATTGCATCCAGATAATAATTTAAGTGATTCCTGAAGCTTTTTAAAAGATACAGCAGTCAGAATATGCAGTACAGGCAGACTTTTTAAAATGTGTATGCTTAATTTACTTCTCATGTTGCTACATTGTGATGCCAAGATAAAACATTTCATGTGGGAGTGAAGGACTCCTGTGTTGTCCTTCAGATGAACATGACCATTTATTGCTCTGAAATGAAATCCATGTAAATCTTTGGCAGCTTGGAATTTCTATCTGATGTCCCAAAAGTTTTATTCTTCTTTTGTTTTCCTATATAGCTTCATAGTTCAAAAGGAAATATTTTCCTAACTTGCAAAGCACCATGAGGAATTTGCACACAAATACATCTGTATCTGAAAGGCAAAAATAGCCTCACATTCGTAAAAGCATCTACATGTCAGACTCTCTAACAGGCACAGCAATCTCTCCTCTCACTGGGATAAAGACAGTTCCCCGTAAAGAAATAAAATGATTTTTTATATACTCTCTCTGGTTACTCAGAAAGCACATTCACACAAACACACACTGAATATGTGAATATTATGCCTGCATTGTTTACATCAGGCAGCAAGGGAGGCTAAGTTTGTCTTCTTTTGCATGACCATGACTTATCATAAAGGAATTGTGGCGCATGCTTTAAAAAGAAAAATATATTGGATTCACAAAAAGAGAAGAACTTTAGAGCTTAGACTTAGAGGAATAGTTAAACATTTTTGCACTTATTCGCCATCATGCCTAGAGTTAGATGAGAAGACTGATACCACTCTGATATATGTACAGTAAATATGAATCGGCTGCCAGTTAGCTTAGCTTAGCACAAAGGCTCAAAGCAGGGGGAAACGGCTAACCTGGCTCTGTCCAAAGTGCCACAATTCGCCTACCAGCACCTGTAAAACTCGCCTGTTAATCAACAATTATCTCATTTGTTTACCTTTCAAACACTGACGTTTAAAAAAAACTAATAGCAGTTTTATGAGTGGTTATGTTGCGGTTGTTGTTTTTTTTTATTGAAGTTTAGCTAAAGTTCAATATTCACTGCCAGTCTATGTTTGACAGAAGCCGCGTCTAGCAGTACAGAGCAGATGAACCAGACAGGAAGTCAGACACAGAACGGCATAGAGAATCCGGTCGATTTCCACCCTTTGCAGACTCCCGATCGTACATCAACAATAAACACAGTTAAAACCGACAATAAAAGAAACTATTTAACTACATAGCTTACTTAACCAGAAGCACAAAAAATCAAGGATAACTGAACAAATAAGCAAAATCTGAACAAGTCAGCAAAATCAGACAGGCAAAACGCTCTTATTCTGAAATGCTCCATGTGGATATGTAACGTTAGCCTGCAGAGAGCGGAACAGAACGGGCTCGGAGAGCTGTTATCCGTAGGTGAAGCACGCAAATGACAAGTTCACAACACGTTAACAACATGTAGGCTAAACGCTCCGCTGCTGAAACACTTAAGTGTGAGTTGACGCCGGACAAATCCGCGGAACAGCTGCCTGTGTCGGGTCGGCTGGCGCCATTAACCTACGTTTTCCTCTAGCTTCGTTTGTTGTTGTAAAATTACACGCCCTGTGCCCGCTTTGATTGGTGAGTAGGACCATAACAGGAGGCGCATGGTGCTTGTGATTGGCGTGCAGATCTATCACACAAGGATGACAACGGAATGAATTTGTAACTGCATGACTCAGATGCGCTGGATAATTAACTTACATTTTAATCGCGTTCTTTCAAATCGGAATTTCGATTTGAAAACGATTAATCGTTCAGCCCTACCCATGAGGTTGTCAACACCCCAGGATGAGATTGCGCAAGGCCAAGAAATAGTCCAGCACATCAGTCCCCATAAAAACATAACCTGTCGTTTTTAAACCAAGGTTTCTGTACAGATTAAACAAATGAGGCACCATGTTAATCAGTGAGTTCTAGAGGTGTTTCGGTTTTCTGTGTTTATACTATGCTAAGCTAACCATCTCATGGCTGTAGCTTCATATTTACTGTACAGACATGAGACTGGTATTGATCATCTAGCATTAAAAGAAAACGAGTGCATTTAAAAAGTTAAAACTATTCCTTTAAAGATGCCCTTAAAAAAAATGTCCTATTTAGTGAACTGCCCAAGACTGCCCAAATTGACGACATCCAGTGTTAAACACACAATATGCCAGTTTATGCACTTACAAGGTGAGTCACCCATGTGTCATGTTAACAGCGCATTCAGGCTGCAGGGGCCACATGGTCCTTTTTTCCTGTCTTGTTCCAGTTTGGTATTCAGTCTGCCCTTTTGATTATGGAATCCTTTGAGATTCGATACTTTGGAAAATTGGAATTAGGGCAAAATAGTTAAAAAGTGAGCTTGCTATAGTTTCGTTTCGATATTGAGTTCACTCAGAGCAGCAGCCAGTGGTCTGACCTGTAGAGTTCAGTTGCAAAAGTACTTCGTCAGCTGTCACCACTGGAATATTTTCACTAGGTGTGAAACATGAGTTTTTGGCTGAGCCTTGTACCCATTTTATGGGCAGTGCCTTTTCAGTTGCATAATATCGCTCATTAAGAAACTCCTTCTCACCCTGACTCCTCTTGCTGTGAAGACACACTGTAGCACTGGAAAGCTGTGTGTGTGTGTGTGTGTGTGTGTGTGTGTGTGTGTGTGTGTGTGTGTGTGTGTGTGTGTGTGTGTTTTTTGGGCTGCAACAAATGATTATGTTTGTGATAGATCCACCCACCCATCCATCGTCAACCACTTGTCCTGTGTACAAGCTCGCAGTGGGGCTGGAGCCAATCCCAGCTGACATTGGGCGAAATGCGGGGAATGACCAAGGTTCAAACCCACAATCTTCTTGCTGTGAGGCGACGGTGCACCACCATGCCGCCCGATTTTTAAATTAATCGATTTGTCTTAAAATAAAAATGTCAGAAAAGGGCCATTTCTAGAGGCAAAAATTACTTTTTTTTTTTTTTTTACAATAATGTATACCAGTAGTTGTGTACTTAGTGTTACTAGCTAAGTAGATTGAGAACTTCACATCACATGCATGTGACTCAAGTTCTAGTAGAGATGGGGAAACGGAGCTTATGTCCAAATGTATTAACTGAAGTTTAGTATACAGAAAATGGGTATTTAAGACATTTTAATGAAGGCATTCATTAGCACCTTAATGTCAGCAAGTGTCATAGATGGCATCTATATTTGCATAACCCTAGAACCTTTTGGGTGCATCAGACCTGCAGTGTTGGTTCACTTAACTGTGTCCTTCTGATGCTGTTACAGAAAGAGTCCTGTGTCTGGAGCGATGAACTGCTGTGTTGGAACAGAACATCACTGTACAGTGTCAATGCATTTCTGGACGGCTCCCAAATGCTGTTTATAGCTCAGCTGGGGTCAACTTTGACAGCTCTAATAACCCTGAACGCACTCACCGTCTAATCCATAAAAAGCTTTACGATCAAAGCCGAGAATGACTGGGCTGTTGGTGTGTGGCAAAATACATCTATGTATTGTGTCTCTCGGCCTGTTTGTCCAGCAGTTTATTTAGATATGTAACTGTGCAATAAACCCGCTGCCTGTAACATTAGAGGACATTTATTTGTGTCTTTAATTCTGTTCATTGATGATTTCAATTAGCTGGGGATATTAAAAGCAAAAATTTATCTTAACACAGGCCCCATTAAAATGCACTACTTTACACTTCCTACTGTACTGCAAACAGTTGCAGCTGTCATCCCCTCCTGTCACTTCTGTTATCTGTTTCCATTGGATGCTTTCTAGTGTATATAAGCAATGATTCAGTGTATTTCCTCTTGTGTAATTTCAGATGCCCCCTCAACAGAACAGCAGGAGCTGTTCACCCAAAAACTCCAGCAGTGCTGCATGCTCTTCGACTTCATGGACTCAGTGACAGACCTGAAGAGCAAGGAGATCAAGAGGGCCACACTTAACGAGCTTGTGGACTACGTTTCCACCAACAGAGGGGTGCTGGTGGAGTCTGCTTATCCAGAGATCACTGATATGGTGAGGATCCACGTATACAGGTTCTTTGGCGCTTCTCTAAATGTACAGGGCCCTATTTTAGATTTAAAATAATCTCTGCATGAGGAACCCAACCACAACAGCAGCACATAATTCCGAAGCGTTAAGTTATGTTCTATTACCTCTGTTTATTATTTAATAGGAGAGAGCCCCCCTCTCTGTGTCCCTGTGGAACACCCTGTGCAGTTGAGCAGGATTAAAAAATGGAGGCTGATCGTGTGTCTAGACAGGGTATGTTGTGTCAGCAACACCAGGAACATGTCACCATACAAAACCCCTTACCATACTGGTTCCATCTAAGCACAAAGGCAAAGCCCAATATTTTTTATGTAATTGACTTTGTGCCTATTTATTTCCTCCTCTCTCGCTCACAAACTGCATTACTCACTGAATACAGTACTATCGGAGCAGAGTTCATAAAGTAGGATTTTAATTTTTTTATTATTTCCAACATGGCCCTGACATTTTAGTTTTTAATTTTCAGCTTTTTCACCAAAATATGTTTGATTTTGACAGTAGTACGTAGGTGCTTTCTGTCAGCGTTACTATTGTTGTAATCTAGTGGTAGCTGCTGTCGAAAAGCTTATATGATGACACCCTCTCATTATTTTTTTTTTATAATCCTTTCCACAGTACAGGTAAAATACTGCTAACCTTAATAATGTTTGCCAGAGGTTTACTGCAGTAGGTGTCTTCAACTCACCAATCTTATTCACAGATCAACTTCTAACCTCAGTTAAAACCTGAATAACCTACTCTACACTAAAGACTTCCTGTAACTATTTCACAACAAACCCCACACTGCTCTTTTGTTGAAAAGATTTAACTCACTCTTTGCTCCCCTTGTGTCAGTGTTTTTCTCAAACCCCAAGAAGCAGTGCTCCTCTGTGGGGTGATTTTGCTAATGCAGGTCACGTAACATCTACATATTTATTTTTAAAATTTTCCTGCACACTGTTGTACACTTTTTATTTATATATGACGTTACAGTCGGCTTGACCTTCATCAGAAAATGTCGTGCTTTTCTTCCGATGCACCTGTCGCACGTTCAGGGGTGCAGAGGTTTTGAGGAAATGAAACAACTTAAAATACTGAGAACATCAGCACGTGTTACACAAACATTTCCTCCTTGCATTATCATATTTTAAACCATTAGATCCAATATATATTTAAAAGCCAGGAGTCTTCTCACATTATGTCTGTGTCAGTCATTATTATTTACATGGCTGCACATGTTACAATACATTTGCAAGTGATGGTCACCTATGCTGTTTGTGGTTGTCATCCTTGTCCGGTGTGATTGTTATCAGATGTATTTTTAGAAATCTAGAAACATGTTTTGCACTCATTGCGCAAGGTAAAATTATCAAAGTAGTAACTAATCAGAAAGTCACCTAGGGAACAGTTGTGTGTACTTGAGATAGTACTTATATTATGTTAAGTTATGTTTCGTAACGTATTTTCTGGAGATGCACATCCATGATTCATTCAGGAGAAAGGTCAGAGCGCAGGTTCAACTTAGCAAAGGTCGGGTTGAGTTATAAACACGTTGGCTGTTGCAGGAATCTTGTTACGCAGTGTTCTGTTTCCAGGGGGGTTGGGTTGGTTTTCAAAGTATCTCTGGCCAACATGGTATAGATTTGTGTTCATGGAGCAGGTGCCCTCAGCAGCCTAGTTTCCTCCTACAGTACAATAATGACTCATGTGCAACATTTAGAACACAACAGTCAGTAACTGTAGTCAGTGCTGCAGTGATTCACAGCAGATTATGATGATGGAGACGAATGAGCAAATCTACAGCTGAGTCAAGGAGTCTTCAGATGATTAATGGACTGTAGGCAGTAATCCATGTCATACCTTGCAACTATTGATTCAGGGTTCAGTTTGTCTCTCACTAATGAGTTTTACAGGTTAAAATGTTTACTTGATGTGCAATTTGGGGGCAGTGTGAGATGGACTAGTGAAATTAGCAGTCTTTGCACCAAATTACTACAGAAAAAATGCAATTTCTCCATAGTTTTGGAAACTGTAGGTCCTGGTTTAATCACACAAGTGAAACAATAAGTGCAAAGTGGTAGGATTTGTGTGCACAGACTGTGTGGGCGTCTCCGGGCGCACCTGTTATATCAGTTCATGTAGGTGCTAAAGGGCTGGGTGTAATGGCATATAAATGGGAGAGTGTGGTGAATAAAAAATAATCTCTCAGCCAATCACATCACTCTGGAACTGCAACACCAAATACAGTGACACATGACGACAAAATCTCAACACACGACGAATCGACTCCTCTGGTAAATCGTGTTGTCTGGATGGTGCAGAGCAGCACGATGTGAACACACAGCACCACAAAGCTGCAGCCAAAGACAGATGGTGTGGGTTTTATTTGTTTTTATTTATACAATGATAACAGGAACAAATTAAATAAATAATAAGCTGTTTATAGAATTGCATCAAACTGGTGCTATTTCAGTTTTAATTCTACTGCATCTATCTTAAAAGGGTCGTATCACACCGTAAACTGTGACAAAACAGCATTTGCACTCCTATGTATTTCAAGAATAAAACATGAAAACCCACTTTTTGGTATAAAGGAATTTGGAAAGTTGGCCGTGACACACAGGATTAATGAGCTGCTGTAATTTGATGTCTCCCGCATAAACAACAGAATACAGAGTTATAACTGACAAGTCTGACGTGAGCAGATGCGTAGCCTTATCTTGTAGCAGACTGCTGACATTTGTACCAAAACATTACACAGGCGGGGCAATGTGAATTTCAAGGTCAAGAAAATACAATTGTGAAAATACAGTGCTGCTTGTGCAGGTTGTTGTGCCACTGCGAAAATAGGGCCATGAATACGTTTTGTTATCTTAATTTGGACAGGAAGTGGATCTCTCTCTCTATTCACTGCACTGAATTAATTTCAAACATGACAAATATGAAGTTTACAGCTAACGGTGTTGACAAAGTTGCATTTAATGTCAAAGGTTAAACTGGTGCAACATCTGTGTTAAAGTTATAGTATGTATTTGCAATTAATGTAATTGAGCTGGTCACACCCGCAAAGCAACCAAAAACATAAATTTGATTTGAAATCAAGAGTATGCCCGGCCAGTTACGGCTGCTAATAACACCAGAATTTAAGTAAATACTAGCTCTCTGTCTTCACTTCGTCAGGAGGTGGTAAAGCTGTACAGCTTTAAAAACAAGCACAGCAAACAAACACATAAAATTAGCTCATGTAAACAGAAACCGAAAATATAGCTTATTTCTAAAGCTAGATCTTATTTTCCTTGTTTTTGCCACCATGCTGATTCACTGTGTTTTTAATTTCATACGTTCCCTGTCTGTAGAGTGGATCTTTCCTAAATATAATCATTGGACCTTGTAGGTGCTAAATACAGAATGGATATATGGGATTTTCTGCTCTGTCTGCAACATGGCACAATTAACTTTTCAATGTGTCAACACAGACAGTAAACATAGCAGCAAATCCTCTGACGTCAGCAGTCCAAAGTAATAAAAATTAAAGTGATATGGAATTATACTCACACTAATGCAATCATACTAATAAATCACACTAACCAGCAGCAAGAAATATCTGCTACTGTTAATTTGCTGTTTTATTGCTTAATTTGCTTTTTTCGGGGTGTGTGTGTTCAGGCCATCCACTGAATGAGCTACTTAACATGTGCCTTAGTTGCACATTGACTTCTTGGGTTTTTAAGGCTGGAGTAGTTCAAGTGCTTGACTCCAGCTGGTGCACAGGTAGTGTAAGCGGTATTTCTTAGTAATCTTGTTTATCTATCCGGGGCAGAACAGAGGGACATGGGTCGAGCTCAAGAGAAACCCAGTTCAGAGCAGAGTGTCTGTACAGACGGGCTTTTCTGAATGAGGTTAGACAAATAACAGCCGCACTTTCAGAAAGCTGGCTTGATAATGGCTCTCCCGGATACTCCATGCTTGGCATCACATGATAATGAAGAGGTGAGTGTTCATAGTGCTGGCCATTATTCTGCTGCAGTGAGGGCTGCTTTGATCACTGAGGTTGTTAGGAGTACAAACAGCAAGGTTTCTCATTTATGGAAAAGGAGGTTGTACCTCTCTTGCCAACTCTCTAATTAGTATATTATAGAAAATTACTTCTCTCAGACAGTTTTGATTAAATCTATCCTTTCTGTGCCAGAGATGAGTACAAAGCAAGGAGAGTTGGTTGAAAAGAGCATATATGAGCTGTAATTTCCCTTTTTATTTGCTTTAATTCCCACCTTTGTCATCCTTTTTGCTAATGCTGTGTACTCGATGACTGCACACGCACATATGCACCCCCCCCAGCGTTGCTAGGTGTTGGGTGCTACTACTGTCACCATCAGTTCGACCCTATACAGAGCTGCAGCCTCCCTTGTCGTCAGCAAGGATACATTGGTTTCACTTATAGTCACTTAATCCTACAACTATACTTCCACACACAAATCACTGCTTCAATGCAGGTGTGCTCTCTTTTCAAAATATTTATATTGATTTGTGCAGCTTTAGTTATTTTTCAATATTGTGAAATGAGTGGGGGAATTAATTAAGCATGTCTGATGCTTGTGTGGTGAGTTATTTAACCTGTTAGTTGTACAGACAGTGCACATCTCTGGCCTCAGACAGAATCCCGCCCGCAATTGTAAATAGCTGGAAGTTGTTATTGAATGTTGTCGCTCCTGTTAATGTTCTTTGTCTTACTTTTACTTGGGGGGGGGGGATAATATGGTTCCTGTGTGTAATGAACCCATGTATGTACAGACAACTGTCCCTTGATTACTTTCACACTGAAGAAAATTTAAAGATGTGATGAATCTCAGTCAAGTACTGAGTGTCTTTTTTTCCCTACGATTTCTAAGTAGATTTATGGACTACAGTAACTGACTTTCCGCTGTTTTTTTTGAACACCTGCATGCACCCATATTTTCATCTCATGCATCATCTTTGCTCTTACATTTCACGTCAATTCCCCCGAAATGTGAGCCTCACAGTGTGAAAACCTCGGCTGTAGGCCAAAGAATAGACAGTTTACCACCCTCGGTGAAGACGAGCTATCAACCCCACCATTTATCTTGACTTTGAGCATTTGTTCCTCAGAGCACTCCTCTGGAAAAATTGGCATCACACTGAGGCGCAATCTCTCGCCTGGCAACCCACTCTGTGAGTCATCTGATTTCTGATCAGCCAATGATGTGCATCGCACCAGGAAAGGCAAAGTAAAATGCCACAGAGAGCTCATAGAGGCAACACTGATTTATTCATCTGCCTGATTACCAGCATCTGCAGACGATATAAAGCCAATACTGTGGCCTGGAACGCTAGTCAAGGCTTACCTGAGGATGTGTGGGGTATTCTCACATCAGGTGTAAATCATTGGTTTAATTGTTGCTATAATATGTGTAGAGAAAAGAAAATGTAAACACATGTGATTGTTATATCGCAACAGACCGGCTTGTTCCATGGCCTGCACAGCTTTCAATACTCGTGTCGTATTAAACCTTGACTTAAGCCTCGGATAAGTACAGTAGACACAAGCTGGTCGCTCAGGTATGACACAACTGGACCCAACAGGTGAGCAGGGTCTTTGGAATAGGACAGGTCAGAGGCTGCTGTAGAGAAGTAAATCCTAATCTTCTTACATTAACCTATGTCCACAGTGGAGCTGAAATGATTGACTTAGATGATCAACGTGAAATTAATATGCAACAATTTTGATAATCATTTAGTTGTTGATTTGAAAGCAGAAATACCACAGATTCACTGTGTCCAGCTACTTAAATGTGAGTATTTCCTGGCAGCAAATTACAAAATCAAACAAACAATTTGAGGACATCAGCTTGGGGTTTAGAAAAGGGTGATATGCATCTTTCACTATTTTCTGACAGAGACCAAATGACTAATAGCTGAATAGAGATAATTGTCTCTTGTTTCAAAACTATGAACTACATGGTCTTCCTTATTGGCACTGAAGTATTAAGGTGTACTTACAAGTGCAGAGGCGATAAGCATAGTTAAGTTGAATGTGTAATGGCTTTCAATTGTGTATGTGGGTGTTGGTAAATGCTGATATGTGCGACTTGTGCTACAAACTAGGGCTGCAGCAAACAATGATTTTAGTACTCCAAGCTTCAGTTAACTCATGACTGTGACTTTACAACCCAATCTCATGGCCCAACCAGGAGAACAATAAACACATTTATACATTTTCAGCTGAGGTCTGGCTTACTTTGGCTAGCCTTCAACTCAATGACCAATCCCGATTTCAATGAAATGCCAAAGTTGCTTTTAATGTTACCTTGTCTGTGGTCTGTTGGCATAACACCGGGTGCTTTCTGATCAGGTGCCGTTGTGCAGATGCCAAGGCGACATAAGTTTCGTTTTACAGTGGACTGACTGTAACGTTACAGGGTCTTTTAGCTTAAAATAATCTCATACTTTGGACACTTTCTTCTTCGTCCCTCGCTATTTTCTCTCTCTTTCTCCACTTCGCAAACAGAGCCATCATAATCACGTCGTGTTCACACAGCGTAATAAATGTCCGTGCAAAACAGTGTGGTATTATATGAATTAAACAAAGCATCGGTGTCAAGAATTTACGTTGATGCTTTTTAGTAATCGAGTTAATAAATTTTATCGATGAATCATTTCAGCCCTACTACAAACAGCCAGAACCAAAGATTATTCAAAGAGTATATTACTGTGTGTGTAAAGCATGCAGGCAGTCAACAGGTTCTGTAAGTGTTTGGCTGAGGAACATTGTACAATTGTTTCCAGATGGTGTTTTCTGCAGCTCAGGAACAGCTGCACTTCACTGTCAGACTTCTCTAAACTAACAGGAAGGACACAATCAGGCAAATAACAGTGGTGAGCTGAAGGGCATCTCTGAATGCACAGCTCATTCAACCTTGAAGGGGATGGGCTACAGCAGCACAAGGCCATGCTGGCTACCATTCCTTTCAGCTCATAACAAGATCTGACATTGTCCTGTGAAAATCAAAACCAGATCATCTGAATGTCACAGTACCTAAGCATTGTTACTAACCAAGTTTTCCAGCAGGGTAATGTGTAATGTCACAAAGCCCTCATAATGTTTGGATGGTTCTAGGCTTATTATGGTGAGTTTGGGCGAGAGCTTCAACCAAAACAAGTTCTGTAAAAAATTTGCAGTATATCTGATAATATCAAGAGAGGAGATAATATCCACCTCACAGGTGTGGCATATCAAGATGCTGACCAGACAGCATGAGTATTGCACAGGTGTGCCTTAGACTGGCCACAATAAAAGGCCACTCAAAAATGTGCAGTTCCATTACACAGCACAATGCCACAGATGTCGCAAATTTTAAGGGAACGTGCAATTAGCACGCGGACTGCAGGAATGTCCACCAGAGCTGTTGCCCGTGAATTGAATGTTCATTTCTCTACCATAAGCCGTCTCCAAAGGCGTTTCAGAAAATTTTGACAGTACACACGACCAGCCTCACAACCGCAGACCACGTGTAACCACTCCAGCCCAGGACCTACACATCAAGCATCTTCACCTCCCAAGGTCGTCTGAGACCAGCCACCCGGACAGCTGCTGCAACAATCGGTTTGCATAACCAAAGAATTTTGGCCCAAACTGTCAGGAACCGTTTCAAGGAAGCTCATCTGCATGCTCGCCATCCTCATCGGGGTCTTGACCTCACTGCAACTTCGCACAGCCATTGAAGAGGAGTGGACCAACATTCCACAGGCCACAATCAACAACCTGATCAGCTCTATGCGAAGGAGATGTGTTGCACTGCGTGAGGCAAATGGTGGTCACACCAGATACTGACTGGTTTCCGGAACCCCTCAATACAGTGAAAGTGCACATTTTCGAGTGGCCTTTTACTGTGGCCAGCCTAAGGCACACATGAGGGCAACAACAAAAGTGTTTTGTTTATAATTTTGTTCAGTGTAATTCTGCAACCATGTGTGCTTTCACATAGAGATCCGGTTTTTTTCTGGAACCAGCGGCGTAGAAAAATACCGTTACTTGTAAAACAACACCGTCATGCCGGCTGAGGCTTTTCACACAGACATCGTTCAGTCTCAGAAACTACAAACGTTCCCGTCTCAGAGGCTCTGTACCTTTCATACAGCGCAGCGAGCCGGCAAATTGATGCTCACGGAAAATAACACAGACATAGCTTTGTTTTAAGGGGTCACAATTCCAAAAAGTTTGGGAACTACTTTATAACTATACTCTGTAATTTTGGCATCATTTACATTAATTATAATGTAGCCGAAAGTAACAAATTCATTCTCTGATTCATTAGCTCAGTGTCCATGCTTTGTTTTTACCATTTCCATCCATGGTATGTCTGCTGGCAAGTTTTTCTGTAGGTTTTTCCGCCTGTCAAATTTTGGGCCACTGTCAAGGTTTAAAATTCCTGTGCCACCTTCCTCTCCCATTAGTGTCATTTGGATTTTCCAGCTGCCAATAAGTAATTTGATGTTGTCTTTATCACTTCAGCATGAGATTGTGCACCCAGTCACATAATGCCAGCTTTTCCAGCTCCCTGCTGCAATGTGTGTCACTCTCAAATGTACCCTTGCTAAAAATAACAAGGTGGGATAGAGGTGGCGGTGACCTGTCTACAGTGATTGTCTTCGGTACAGAATTTTAATAGGGGGTTGTGGCAGATGCACAGTCTGTAATGGTTTTTATCCAGCCCCTCTGTGTTTTGGTCGTGCTATAAAACATCCTCAGTTAAATTAGAAAATAGTTGCTTTCCACTCCAATTAGCAAGCTGCTGGTGATGTTCATGCATGCATGCTAGTATTAGATTCCTCTTGGGTTGCACCACCAGTTCTGGAGAATTCAGAACAGTGACTTAATTTTGTGTCCAGATTGTGTGTTGAGCAAGTTGAGATGGGATTGCAGGTCACGGCTTGCTTCGCTTGTAACTGCTTGTAATCAAATTTTCCTTTCCCGCCCACATTTATTTAATCTGTGGGAACCTGTAGCAGCTGCTTATCTCACAACAAAACTGGCCTTACATTTTGTTGCCTTGCTTCAGGTACAAACTCAGTTTTAGTTGTTTGGCGCATAGGCAAATTAACTTAAACCAAATTTGTTGCTTTAGCAGTTTTTGAATAATGCTTCAAGGAGCTTATTTTATTAGACGTGTGTGTGTGTGTGTGTGTGTGTGTGTGTGTGTGTGTGTGTGTAAACCAAAGACAGTTTGGTGAAACTGACCAATGTGCTTCATCAGAATGCAATAGTCCCAGCAGTCTGTCACAGAAATTAAAATGTTTTTTTCCATTAACAGTTTTCTCTTTCTCTCTCTTTTTTTTTTTTTTTTTTTGAACAATCACATTTCAGCGCTCTACGTCTCTGCATGTTTAAGTAAAAGCTCACTTGTAGATTATCTGTGAATAGCCATGTATTTTCCTGCTGTGTCTCCTCTCACGCACTCCTGGGATGTTGACTTGTTAATAAGACTTTCCCTCCCCCTCCAGATCTGCACCAATATATTCCGGACTCTTCCACCAAGTGATAACCCTGATTTTGACCCAGAGGAGGATGAACCCACTCTAGAGGCTTCCTGGCCTCATGTTCAAGTAAGGATCCGATACTTCAGCCTATCTGTATTATCACTCCTTTAGATTACATCATTGTGTGTTGTAGTGGTTACAAGGCGCATATTTCTATTTATTTTTAAATTTTCCTTTATCTTCCAGCTGGTCTACGAGTTTCTCCTACGCTTTCTAGAGAATCCAGACTTCCAGCCCAGCATTGCAAAGCGCTACATTGATCAGAAATTTGTTCTGCAGGTAGGAAACTTGACTGATAATGATCAACAGGTTCAAAGTTAACCTACCTTATTAAACTAAGACTGTCGGTTACATTAATCTAGCTTTCTTATAATATAGGCATTTTCTTATTAGATCACATCGGGAATACACTGTCATCAGTAGTTTGTGTAACTTCCCATGCATCAATGCATACCTGAAACCTCTGGTCAGAGCACTGACAGTTAAGAAGACAGTAGGAGGACACACTGCACCGTGTCCACCAAATATTATAATACATAATGATGCATAAAGATTATTTTTGTCATTTCAGTAATTAGTCCATGTTAGAGAAGACTACTAGTTGGCTGTTGTGAGACTCCTCCAGAGCTGCAACTACAGATTATTTCCCTAATAATAGGTTGTTTTGTTCAAAAAATGTCAGCAAATTGCAAGTTTTCTTCAGTCCATAGTGATATCTTTAAATGTTTTGTTTCTATGACCAACAAGGGAAAGAAAACCAGCAAATATTCACATTTAAGAAGTGGCAGCCTTTGAGTTTTTGCCATTTTGATTGGAAAATTACTTCAATTATTAATTGATTAATCGTTGCACTTCCCATCAGCTGTTAGAGGTGGTTAGAAATTGAATACTATAACAGTAATTACCAGCACATTATGTGTTTTGGGGGTTCAGCAACCCGACAACAGTATGATTAGTTGGATGATTCATCCAGCTGTAGCTCAGCTACATCTGTTCTGGCTCAGTACCCACTTACTGCAGGAATGCTTCACTTCTTGTGTGAAGCTGCAGAGCGAAGCAGCAGCTAACAGGGCAACCACAGGGCCTGGAATGTTGGCTGGGCCACATCCGAGGTTCCTGGACCGACTTTCCATGATGCAAGTGTGTCGTGTGGGATCTTTAAATAGCTGGCTGTGGGTTTCTCTTCAGGTTGAGAGAAGAGAAGGGTCTGGAGGTGGAAGTTTGGGTGGCAATAAAGGCAAGGGAGGAAAAATGGCCCGTGGTTTGGTCTATTTCAGTTATCACAATACACACAGCATAAGATTAGGTCTTTAAGGCAGAGGTTCAGTGGTTTGCTCAAGGGCATTTTGACAGGGTGGGAACAGTTTGTTTTGTTGTTGCATCAAAAAGATGAGGTACTGTGGCATCTATAAGCAACAAAGAGGGAATCCTTGTTAGGGCAATCTGGGTGAACCATACTTTTTTTTTTTTTTAGATTTTGTGTCAATGCATTTTAGGTAGTTATGTTTTTGAGGTTCTGAGACAAACCCTGGAGTGACCTTGCTCATTATTATTTGATATTTGTACATGTGTACTTGTTAAAGTGCTTCTGTTTGTCTATTTCAAGCATTATTTAAAGATATATATCTATTTTAAGTAACAAGAAGTACACAAGTAAGCTTACTGTTGGCATGTAGAGGGGACACACCTGGCAGAATTATCTCCAGGATGCAGTGAAGAGGTCAATGAGACTTGTCCTACAAGATTATAGAAATAAGTAGTAGAAACTGTAGAAACATATGATAGTCCACTGGTTTTCCACCCTGCTCCCCATTTAATAGTATATTTTGGTCCTTGAAGACAGAGCTTTAAAACTAGCGCAGCTCTGGTGCTACTGCATCAACTAGTGCAGAGCAGAGCCACTACAGAAAACTGCCTTCGACATGAGAAAACGACCTTATGTGGAGCTCAGAGCAGAACATGTGATCATACACATGGTCAGGGTGTATTTTAGGCTTTTTATGTCCGAGATCACTGGTAAAATGTCAGAGTGGAGTCTGTGTGTTTTTGGCATGAGGGATCTGGGTTTTTTGGGGTTATTTTGTTACATATCAAAATTTTGAGTTTTTAAAAAAAGGATATTATAATAATAATAATTATAATAATACATTTTATTTGTAATGCACTTTACATTTGAAACAAATCTCAAAGTGCTAGAGTTAAGATCATAATGATAGTTTGATGCCTTTCAATCCACACCTGATTCCGAAATAATTTCATTAGTCTCAGTTTAATGTTTCGGTGCACAGTAACAGAAATGCTTCTGGATTTTATGCTCATATTTATCCCTTTATGTTTATACGCTTGTTGCTCTGTCTTAAGCTTGTCTAAGAGAATTGCTAATAGAATTATTTTTTTTTTTTTTGATGAGATAGACATGAGTGAATACGAATTCCAAGAATGTGTTTTGTCAACAATGGAGGAGAACTGTGCTGTCCTTGATATTTATTTGTTCTTGATGTTTCCTGAATACTTCAATGGACCTTCTGGCAACAAATTGCCTTCATGATCGTGCCTTGTGTCTAACTACAGATAGACTGAACATGTAGCGTAGTAATAAAAATTTTTTTGTACTCAGGGTATATATCATACAGAGGCTCTGGGTTATTCAGGGTTATGTGCTGGTCAGGCTCCTGAGAAAACTCAAATCCTAGAGGGACATGTTGTGATGGAGTATTGACTTTCCCTCAGGCGCACACCCCTATGTCTGAATTATGTTCTGGCAGCTTTCTTACATAATAAAGACAGTGGCTGTGTCCGAAATCACCACTCATTCACTACTCCCTATGTAGGGAGTTGTATGTAGAGGACTATATTGTGAGCTCACCCGCATAATTAAAACAACACTTTCGGACACCACTTCCGTCATTATTTTGTCGCTGTTAATTGCGTCATTGCCGTCAGACAAACCAGTAGGTGGACTGTTTTTTCTGTCGGCACAATGCATGATGGTATGTAGGGCTTGTTAGTGACCATTGGTTGTACGCTACTTTTCAAAATGCATTCTGGGATACATTGAGTGGACTATATAGGGTATAATAATTATCACTATACATTTGGACAGCCCTACAAAATGGCAAGCTCAACAAATACGATATATATACACCGCTACTGAGCCCACCCAGCGAGAGAGAGAGAGAGAGAGAGAGAGCTCAACAGTCAGGGGAGCGGGTGTGTCACAGTTCAGTCTCTCAGATCCGTGACACAAGACCATGGACTTTTGTGTTGCGATTTCGGTCTTGGTTTCAGAACCGTTACAGCCCTAATTAAATAATTTTAATCCAAATCAAGGGTATAGAGGATATTCTGTACAGATTGTAAATCCCTTTGATAAAAATTTGTAAATTGTGATTTTGGGCTTTTTAAATATATCTTAACTAGTACCAACATCATTCCAGTGATATGAGAAGAATGGATGAAAATACAACTATAGTGTTAAAAAATATTTATTTTTTTGAAATTTTTATTATTATTTAGGATCCCCTTTAATTGTTACTGCAGTAACTTCCTGGGGGCCAAAGACAGACAAGACATTCAAACATCGCATTATAAACAGTTAATAATAATGATATATCGGCCAATATTCATTTTCTTGACACATCCCATAACAAAGACATTTTTGATAAGGTTCCCTTAAGTTTTTTTTTGTACCATTGCAACCTAGAAATGTGGCTAGGACATTTTACAGGTGAAAAATAAACTTGTCACTGCTCTCTGGTTGGCAAACTACACAGGGGTGACACTGTTTCAAATCATATCGTTTGCATGTCTGTACTCCAAATACTTAATAATTAATCGGCTGACATACACCAATACTGATATATATCTGCAGTAAGCTACAGTAATAGTGGTTTGGCTTTAGATACAAGTAACCTATGGAAGGAGATAGTAGGTGAACGGGAATTGGCAACATTTGAAACGTGGGGACTGTGATGCCCTTGAGCAAACCTCCATTTGCTACGTAACCGCAGTTCAGTTGCAACACAGACTGGTTCCACCATTGAACTCCCAGGGTTTAATATTTGTGGCTGAATGAATTTTGAATCAGTGCAGTACAGGAGAACAATGTGTCCATGATGAACCATTTCCTGGAAATAAGTAGGTTTAAAAATAGACACCTGTCACTGAGTTGCTGATGGCAGACTAGTAGAAGATAAAAACCATGCTGAAGCTGAGCTGAGCCTGAAAACATTCCTTTTCAACTCGGTGCCGTTGGCTTGGCGGCCCTCAACAATATTGTAATAATGAATCATCATATATTGCTGGAAATAGCTGTTAAATGTCAGAGATTTGACATCTGTTTACAATACGGAGCATTCAGGCACACGTACTGTATATTTGTTATATAAGATGTTGGTAGCTGGTAAGATATGACTTAGCTATTTATATTATTTGCCCAAATTATTGCCTTACAGCGAGCACAATACGTTTGTTAGGCTTAGTAGAAAAGGCCTCCCTAGTTTGCTTGTAAGCCTACAGGGGGCGACATATACTAATTTCACAACAACTAATCACAACCCAACTGCAGTATTTCAGTATCAATATCAGAGAAACCTGCAGTGTTTTAGAAGGAAGGCTTATTAAGCCTCAAGGAAAATGGTCAAACATCACATTGCAAGGGCCACATATTGAATGAGTTGTCTCGTAATGCATGATGGTAAAAAAAATTTAAAATGAATACAAAGATAGATTTTGTCTTAATGTTCATTCTCTTCACTTTAGTGGCAAAAATTAATCACAATATAGGTACAGTGTGCGAGTCTAGGTCTGTACCAATTAGTTTGAAGCTTCATTCATAATGCAACATTTGACACAACATTGAAATGCCGTGCAGCCTTTATTTTGGTTTTGCATGTCTATTTATTCTGTAACACAGTATTTCTGTGGTATAGCAGATAATGTTTAGACTACACAAATGTTATTTAATATTGATAATATTTATAGAATAATATGGTGGTTGCACAGGATTATTTCTAACAGTACCATAAACCTAAATGAATATAACCACCATAACAAAAAAATTTCGGCTCTGGTAGTTTGTGACATTGTTACCTAGGTTATAGCCCCCGTCGTTTGCGTGACGAGTGAGTGTCGGTTGCGTCAAACTTCTGCACTAGACTGTTGTGATGTTGCTGCTGCCTATTTCTACTTAAATTGATAAAAGTCAATAAAGTCATAGTCAATGAAGAAAGTTATTTTAATCAAAAAAGACATGACTCATTAAATCCAATGAATCACTTCATTCAAATTGAGGATTTTGTTTTGGAAGCTTCATTGAAAACCTCAATAGAAACTAAATAAAATGAAACTGACATTCGGGACAGCCCTAATGGAGACATCATAAAAATAGTATTGTATCTTTAAAATGAATCAGGACTGAAAACTGAGGCAAGAGTGTGTTTGTCTTGTTCTCTGTCTGTCCTGTCAGCTGCTGGAGCTGTTCGACAGTGAGGACCCGAGGGAGAGGGACTTCCTCAAGACCATCCTGCATCGGATTTATGGAAAGTTTCTGGGGTTGCGGGCCTTCATCAGGAAGCAGATCAACAACATTTTCTTGCGGTGAGTGAAAGGTTCAAAAGGCAGCCTAAGAACAGAAACAGGAAAACATGCATCATGTCCTATCACGTAGTCGGTGTTTCTTTTTCTTTTGTTTTATTTCTTTAACCAGGAAAAAGTTTCATTGTGAGTGAAATGTCCAGAGAGACTTGGCCAAGTAAGGCAGCATCAAGACATTGTTACAGCAATAAGTTGCACAAACACAGGCAAAACAGGCTGATACAGTTTTCAAAAGCGCATGTATGTAATGTTCATTACATACAATATTTGTAATCTTGATGGGCCTGCTGCTTTCAGTAAAGCCAATGCAACCGTTCTAATGATAGTAACAATCTTTAGATCCCAACACCTGTTTCCTTTTATTTATTTTTACATGTCATCAGCATGTAGTATTTTTGACCTGTTGGAACAGTGCTTTGGAGCAATTGCCTCCATATCTGAGAATAAAATACTTTAAGGAAGGAACCAAGAGTCCTATATGGCGTTTGCACCACCGGAACTTTAGTACAACCAGTACAATAGTTCCAGGTGCCAAAAAGTTGTTTTTGCAGGGGTTGTAGTAGGGCTGGCCAATAAAAAAAATAACAATAATTATCGCAATATAATTTTTTTCATAAACAATAAAACAGATGTTCAATAAATGTTTAATTTTGTTCACTTGAATCATACACAAATTAGGACTTTTTTATTAAGATGTTTATTTTGTAGAGGAAAAAGGACTGAAAAAAGATGCTTCAACTTGTATACCGCTTCATTCTTAAAAACAGGGAACTACTGGGTGCCACTTAATACTGAAACTCATTATTTGTCCTAATATTAACTTTATTTAAAAAGTTATGATGTTGCCTTTATGACTAGTACAAAAAGAAGAGAGAGGGATAAACAGAGTGTGTGTGTGTGTGCGCCTTTACATTGAGACATTCAAGGCATGGCTTATCTGATTCCCCTAAACATACGAAAAATATGTTCCATTAACTCTGTTAACAGTAATGTCCAGTGTGGAGTTTATGGTCTTGGTTTTCAGTAAAGAGGAAAAATGTTTGGACGGAGGCATCAAATATTCTCAGCTGCAATGTGTCGATTCTTTTACGGCTCCTGTTGCTGCGGGACAGCGGGCTTTAGATGATTGAAACAGGGGGACACTTGATGTCGTTTCCAACAGGCAAGGTGGCAAAACGGGTGCACGTACTTTGACCATCTGTCACTGAGAATAAAAATAGTGCCACAGTTGTCAGGCTCTGTCTGTACATACCATGGGTGCACAGCTACAAGGAAGTGGGTTACCAAACAGAAGAGATGAATGATGTATGGATCATCAAGTTATATATACGAGGAGTCAATTTAACGTCTCCAGCTATATTTCAGTCTTTTGACCAAAGATATAAGATAAGATTTCTGTAGGCTCTACTTATCTGCAGAAAGCCCGATATTCATATAAAACTTTATATAAAGAATATTAAATCCTAGCTTTATGGTCTGACTCTGCATGATAATGATCATGGGACACCATTGAAATTTTAATTATAAACTCCTAAATCAGTGTGATGATATTTAAAAAGAACACAGTATTGGGAGCTGTGAATCAATTTGATGCCGTGTTTTTAGAGTTGTGATGTGTTTTTGGGTTCATGTGTTTCATAATGATAATAAGAATTTCTGCTGCTGTTGCAGGTTCATCTATGAAACTGAGCACTTCAATGGAGTTGCTGAGTTACTAGAAATCCTAGGAAGGTGAGTAATAACGTTTGGTCATGTGACATCATGTGGACATTGTGCAGAACAACCACCATAACATCCTTTTGACTTTAAATACTGTGTGTGTAAACAAAGCTTAGAGATTTCTTGATAAAAAGTTCAGTTGATGGGAAACACAGTAGGGTGTAAAATACTGAATGCACTTTCAGCCATTGGCTTCGGGTACTTGCTGCCCTTTATTCCAATTATTTGTTTTGACATTAGGTAACACTGACAACATCACTCTCAAGGAAAGATGGAAAGAATAACAAAAAAATATATATATATATATATAATATAATATAATCCTCAGTATCATAGAAACCTGGTCTTTATTCCCTCATAGCTTTACTGCACACAGTCCAGGTTTTAAACCGGCTTGTGGAGAATGTGTGTGTCCAATCACGTGGAGGACTTGTGCTCTCTTGCAGTCCGAAACTAAAAGGCTCCTCAGGCTCCTTCTCTTCTGTCATTTTGATGCTACCATTGCAATGAATTCTCTCTATATTTCTTTTCTGCTTCAGGAACCAAATATATACACACCCATGCCCTGATCTGATCTTGTAGTATTCAGTCTGTGCTGCTCTTTTGTCTTTCTGTACAGGAATCTATCAACAATGTTCTGTTGTTTTTCTCTTCACAGTATCATCAATGGGTTTGCGTTGCCTCTGAAGGCAGAACACAAACAGTTCCTTATGAAGGTGCTCATCCCGTTACACACCGCTAAAGCATTGTCCCTCTTTCATGCACAGGTAGGATAAACTGTCTTTGCTGTTAATTCTGTTATTTTGTTATAACTTGCATGTATAACTGAGCAAAAAATATTTGAAGTAGTGTATAGCTAAACTATACAGCTTATGTTGAGGATTGTCTTCGTTATGTAATCTCTGTACTATAGCATCTCCTGGTGGTGTCGAAGTGGAAATGCTCTGGTTCAGTGGTTATTGGTGTGTTTCAGTGTATCTTCAAACTTCAAGTGGGAAAAGAATAAATTTATAATGATAATCACACTGATCATAGCAAATCAGCGCAAATACACATTAAACAAGAGATGCCTTTTCAGATGAGGTTCTGCATAACGCATCCTTTGTCTGATGCAGTTTTTGGGGACATTTACTGTTTGTCTTTTGTGTCCCTCAGCTGGCCTACTGTGTGGTTCAGTTCCTGGAGAAGGATCCTACACTCACTGAACCGGTACTTTTTTTTTAACTTTCCACCCACTCAAAGCACAAGTACTAAAATAGTCTACATTGCACACTGAGACATTTCTAGTGAGTGCTAGCAACCACCCACTCAAACTGACTGTTGAAGTCTTTTCTTTTTTTTGACATTAGAGATAAATTCTCAAGAATTCTGTTTTCCTTGCAGGTGATCCGTGGGCTGCTGAAGTTTTGGCCTAAAACCTGCAGCCAGAAAGAGGTAATTCTGCATGTCTATATGTCAGTACACGTTGACACTTATCACAGTCGTCAGACAGATCTTAATGTTGCTTCATGTTGTGCACCTCCCGTCTAATTAGGTGATGTTCCTGGGTGAAATAGAGGAGATTCTGGATGTCATTGAGCCAACGCAATTCAAGAAAATCCAGGAGCCACTGTTCAAGCAGATCTCTAAATGTGTTGCCAATCCACACTTTCAGGTACGCTTATGACACAAACCTACAGAAACATACAGACAACTTTTGCCCATAGCTTTCTTTAGACATGAATATCATTGATGCTTCGTGAAGTCGTTAAAGTTATGGTGTTTTGTTATTCACTTTACTCAAAGTCCTTATTCAGCATTCATAAGCGCTATATAGGCATTTAATAAATGGTTTATAACGCACAACAATGTAGTTGCAAGTACATGAAACTGTGTTTCTTAATGCATTTGTCCACAACTCCTCTTGTGGACATCCATAAGTTGTGGGCTGGTTGAGAACAGATATAATTGATAATATAGTAAAACAGAGGTGTAATAATGACAAATATGTCTTCACAGAAGACTGGTTGACAAATACGGTATTTTCAAAAACACATAAAAATGTCTTTAGATGAGTGTACAACTACAACATTTAACAAGTGTACTATGTTAAATCGTATACTTCGTATACTGCTTATAAATGCTAAATAGTGTTCCCTATATGTCTGTTAGGTAAATGTTCATTATTATTCAGACAGGACATTTATAGAAAGAGCCACTTTCTTTCTTTTTTGTCACAACCTGTTTCAGAGATTGATTTTAGAATATTTTTCTGTAGAACCCTTAATAATACTCGTCAATCATCAGTGTATCATAATACAATACACGTCAGCAGAGCCACAAAATGCAGTCTCCAAAACGACCATAAAGTTAAATCAACACCTCTCTAAAAACTGAGCATTATAACCTTCATGAAGTCAGAATTTATTACAGGGGCTAGGGGTACCTAAAACTGACAACTGAATATATTTTCTTAATGCAAAGGATTTTCAGACGTGACATGTGGCATGTGAAATTGCCATCACATTTATGCAGCAAAGTGCATCTCTGAAAGGGGCTTTTTGTTCTCTTTCATCTGAATCTTTTCATGATTGAAGTTAATTCGGCGGAAAATCAAAGGCAGCCCCACTCAGTCAGCCTCATGATGGGATTATTCTTTTTGACTGCGGTCTTTCTGTCTCTGTCCTCACAGGTAGCAGAGCGAGCGCTGTACTTTTGGAATAACGAGTACATTCTCAGCCTCATCGAGGAGAACATTGACAAGGTTCTTCCAATCATGTTCGGTAGCCTGTACAGAATCTCCAAAGAGCACTGGAATCCGTAAGTAAATCAGTCTGGAGAAGGCCCTCACAGCCAAGCTGTCTAACTAAACAATCCTTCCCACACAGTAACACGTGCTAAGCTAAATTACCATGGGAACTCAAGAGTTATTCAGATCCTCTGCTTTATAAAGAAAACCTGTCGTGTTATTAATCAGAGCTAAAAGGAGCTCTTAATGATTAATGCTTTCAACCACATTTGTGAATCATCAGCTGACCTGTTGAGCTTGGATTCTATATATGGTTCACAAACATCCATGCACAGAAAATCTGCTGTGTTTGTATGAAGCTGCCGTCATGGGCTGCTGTTCATATTGTGTTTACACGTACACAGTACAGACAGACAAACAGGCGCCACCACGATAACACAATGTCTCACACGTTGTTACCATTGTGCCCGGACATAAACGTAATATAGATCTCTACATACTTACAATTCATATTAATGTATCATTTGATAAGTGCTGCATGTTGACATAAAGTAATTAGCTTTTGGCAGTTTATTTAATGACAATGTTTGCATAGCTACAGAATGATTTTGTTTTTTAAACACACTTTCACAGGAAGTTATCAAGGCACAAGCAGGACCTTGAGATGAATGAAGAAAACAAGAATAAAAACCATAATAATGATAAATCATTAGACTCAACAGAGTAAAGCAGAGAAGAAAAATATACGCAGCACATCTTTAATTACAGATCTTCCAGTTCCTTCTAAAGTGTCAGCTACTCTGCATGAAGTTAGTAAAGATCTAAATCATTGTTCTCCAGAAAAAGTGTAACATTTTCCAACAAATGTATCAAACTTATATTTCATGAAATAACCTAATACAGTAGAATAGTTGCAGTATGTTTAATATATTGGTTATTACATGACTTTTGTTACTTCTCAGCTCGTGTAAGGGAAAGAAACATAGACATAAACCAGTTGTTCTCAGTAAAAGGAAGTTGTTTATTTTTCAGGAGAGAGTTTCAACAAAATCTACAGATGTAAAATGGGCTAGTGGGTGCTGCGTAAACAAATGAAAACTATAACCAAAAGAGATCCCTCCTAAACGAGGGATTAACTACAGGGCAACAAGAATAGAAGTCAAAATAAGACCTTTCTGTCTAAATAAGAACAAAACCAAACACAGGGAGCGCAGCACCCCTGAACCTAATGAATCTTAACATGAACACACTACGTGAGTTAGAGCAGTGTCAGTATTGAAACTAATCCCTTGCCCAAAATTCTCTAGATGAACCATATACAAAACAAGCCACTAGTTCTCTACTGAGACCACACACACTTGAGTTTTCCGAATTGAGCAGAAGCTAAAAGAAAAAACACACTCGCTTACTGATACACAACAGGTGGCACCGAGGCAAACTTCGCCATGGGAGTGAGAAACTGCCCTGAGCTGCAGGAGGACAGGCTTTTTGAAGCAGAGGTGGGCCCGATCGCAACCCCTGGATTGGTGGTTGTAGCTGGATGCCGTTCAAATGTTTCAGATTTTTGTACGCTGGTTTTATTAATAGAGAAGTTTACGTTATGTGTGGTCGTAGTAATCATATTTCAATAGTTAATTCACTTAAATTACAAATAAAATTTTAAAAATCCCACCTAACCGTGGCAGTATATCTAGTCTATATATAGTATATCTTTAATAAGCCCAGGTTTTGAGATGTGCATGAATGTCGTCTTAACGCTGGATAGCCCACAGAACGCTCTGTTAATAGTATTTATTGGAATATTTCCAATATCCCTCATGAAAACTGCTGACCGTTTTTTAAATTTAAGGATTTTTTACTGAGGGATAATTTAGGTTTAATTACATTACATTTATCGTTTAGGAGACGCTTTTATCCAAAGCAACTTACAATTGCTGTATATGTCAGGTCACACTGGAGCAACTAGGGGTTAAGTGTCTTGCTCAGGGACACATTGGTGGATGTGTCACAGTGGGGAATTGAACCCAGGTCTCTCACACCAAAGGCATGTGTCCTCTGCTCCATTGCCACCCCGTTCTTCCACTAAATGAACACTGCAGCTCGAGTGTTGTGCGTTATGTTTCCCAGTTGTGTTACTGATGCCAGTGTCTCTGCTGTGTTGCAGGACAATCGTCGCTCTGGTCTACAATGTGCTGAAGACGTTGATGGAGATGAACTGCACGCTGTTTGACGAGTTGACTTCCTCCTATAAAGCAGACAGGCAGCGGTGAGTAAAGGACACTTCCAGAATATGAAACATAGACCGTAAAATAAGACCTGAACACTCTCACTGGGCCAATTTCAGTAACTGTCCCTGATGTTACAAAAAACAGTTTGTCACGTACACTCAAAGAAACAAACAAAAAATATTAACTTGTCCCAAGAGAGAATAAATCAATGCACCATCTCTCAATCCTGCTCCTCAGGACACAAAACTGTGTTTTTGTTTTTTTTAACCAGCCAGTGGTTTAATAGATAGAAGAGGTTTTATATATATTACTTTAAATATATTATATAAACAGGTGCGTGCCTTTCTAAATCATGTGCAATAATTTGAATTTGCTACCAAAGTGGACTCCAATCAAGTTTGAGATATATCTCAAGGATAATCAGCACCTCAGCTCCATTTGGAGTGCCATCACAGAGAGTTTTAAACCCTGGATATGTAAATGTAGATTTCGTTGTCTTTCTTTTATCATTCTAGGTAATTATGTATGAATTAATTGGCAAAAAAATATATTTTCATCATTTTAAGTTAAACCGATAACCCAATATGTGTAACAAGTGGAGGGGGTCTGAATACAAATAAGCTACTGTAGATTTGGGTGAAAAGGTTCTTTTGACCAATCAGACACAGAAATAAATCGCCACCAAGCATCCAATGGGACCTGGCTTTCCAAGCTACAAGATTTTAATCTGTTTTATTGTCTTTTTAAATGTGTTTCTCTCTTTTAAATACAATCTGTGTCCTGAACACCAAGAACTGAATGCTCTGGTGGTATTTAGTACAAGGTGACCGGTA
Organism: Micropterus salmoides; assembly: GCF_014851395.1. NCBI lineage: Eukaryota > Metazoa > Chordata > Actinopteri > Centrarchiformes > Centrarchidae > Micropterus > Micropterus salmoides. Next base: position 19,025,283 of record NW_024040928.1, read on the forward strand.
AAGCCAGGTTCATGGTCCTCCCAAAGGATGTTTCCAGCTTTCGTTTTGGTTTTGTAAAAGGTTTACGCACTGCTTGCATCGTACACTTTACCCTGTACCACATTTTGAATGTAGGCTCTGCATATAAATAATTTCATGTTTAAAGAAATGATCACTGTGGTAACTGTGGTGAAGGACAAAAGGTCGTATACTTTATTATCTGTGAAAATGTTCAAACATTCTCCCCGGGTGTGTTTTCTACTCTGACGCTCTACTTGTGAGATAACATTTGTGGGTCATGCCATGGCTTTACGGCCCCGAGGTTGAGAACTGCAGTTTGAAGGAGGAAATCCTAGCTAAGGTTGATCAGTTGCTTCTAGTTGATGGTGCCTCGCAGTTTGGTTATGAGTACAGACTCCTTGGTTTTTCATTTGGCCGTCTGAGGTTAGAAATCTGTTTTATGGGTTTACAGAAGTCTGGTATACATGATACGTTATTATCACAGCAGGAGAAAATATTAGTGTTCACAGAAATAAAATTGAGTTGAAATTGAGTCTATTTATAACCCAATTGGCTACAGAATGTTTTATTAATGATTATTATCATATTGCTGCTCTTTTCCACCATTTTAATCAGCGGTGTATCAGTTCTGACTGTGGGCCCCTTTTTGAAAATCTCTTCGGAGAGATGTGTAGTCTGCTCTTACTTCGGAGTTGCCTGTTTGTAGAAGATACTGCACCCTTAATTAGGACAGAATTGCTGGCATTTACCGATTATATTTTTGTTTCTGCTTGTTATCTTTTTACCAAAAAAATAAGTATTAAAATGTTGTCTTCCCAGGGAGAAGAAGAAGGAGCAGGAGAGGGACGAGCTGTGGAAGCAGCTGGAGGAGTTGCGACTCAGCAACGCCACTCTGGTCCAGAACAACAGCCACAGGCTCCCGAGTGTCCAGAACAACAACAACAACAACAACAACAACAATAGTAGTAATAACAATGACAACCAGGACAAGAGCGTTGATGCTGCTGTCGTCACCACAGACAACAAAGAGCCAGACGTCAGCGTGGCAGCCAGTGAGAGCACCCCATGTGCCAAATGACACCGGATGTCAGTTTTTTATTCCATAATGGTTTGACATCGTGTTCAGGACTGTCAGTAGAGGATTAACGGAGACGGAAAAACACAAATTGCACCTCAACAGTATAACAAATCTGCTTAGAGTGACTTAGAACGCCAGCATTTCTTTGGCAGAAAAAAATTATATATTTCAACTTAAGACTATTTTTGGATGTTACAGTGTGGCTGCAGTATATTGTTTATTTGTCTGATCAAAGATGTATCCTTTCACATGTAGTTTCTTAACTGAAAATGATTTTTTTTTGCTATATTCATTGTGTGATACTGGGGAGGGAAGAAAGTAATAATGACTTGAATTTAATGTTTCCAGTTGTGCTGCACTTAGACAAGCTGAATAGCTATTTAAAGATGTCTATTTTTTAATGTGCTTTTTCCTTGTTGCTGCCAACATTTGGGTGCACACCTTAAGGAAGAAGGGAACTGCAGACTTTGGGAGTATTTGGGGCAGATGGGACCAGATTCATAATTAGACATTTGGTGTCCATTATTGTATAGACAAGGGCTGTTATCAGGAGCAGAAGAAGCCGGAGGACAGTTGTCTCCCATTAGAGATGAGAGAATGGGAGGTGAATGGCCAAAAAATTATAAATCCTAAAAACAAATAATCTCAGATATGGATTTATATCTCTCTAAGTGACTCTAGTTGGGACTATGAAGTTAAAACATGTTCACTATTGGGGTAGATGTCATATTTGTAGATTATTTTTGGTGTTGGTAAATGTTTTTTTTTTGTTTGTTTTTTTTCTAGGTGAAAACGTGAGGTTAATAGTTGTAACACAACACCTGCATTTGTAAGATTATTTACACTAAAGTATTGAGACAGGGCTTTGAAATGTTTTTCAGCCTGACTGGAATTAAAGGAATGGTTCAAGAGTTCGATGACATGAAATCACTGTCATGTTTGTACTATAATGATGAAGCTACAGCTTGTAGCCAGTTAGCTTAGCTAAGCACAGAGACTGAAAACAGGGGGACCCAGCCAGCTCTCTCTAAAGTCAGACCGACTTGAGCCCTGCATGAGATAAACACAGCCCTCATTTATTGGAAACTTAAACCAGGCTCAACTTTTGGTGCAAAGTGAGTCATACAGCGAGGAGCTACGTTGGCCAGTCACATGCATACAAGCATACATTCCTGGTAGATTACTTTGTAACATATACGCCTTCTTTTGACTTTGCGGACGTCGTGACCAAAGATAATAGAGTTTTTATTTTACTTTCCAGAGTTGCAAAATCCTGTCAGGCTATTACAAACCGTTGTGCATTGTTTTGGCATCTTGAATGCATTCATCTGCTACTTCTGTTACTGTTACTTCCTGAATCGTATTACATTGTGTCATTGGTACCTTAAACAACACCAATACCAAAGCACCCCGTTGTGTTTTGTTTTGGTTTTTTTGGGGGTTTTTTAGCACAAAGATGCTTTTGGTCTAAATCCAGCCATCAACACTTCTAAAACACATTTTAAATTCTGTCCTTGACGAGCTAATTAAAATGTTTTATCTTGTTTGTTTGATCCATACAAAAACCAAAGTGTTAAAAGGACCGTTTGCACACTTTCTGAATTTTTTTTCTTTTCTGAAAGTTTTTACACTTGGCTGTTTGTACCGATCAGACAAATGAAATATAAAGTGTTGAAATAGCTTGAGAGCTGCTGGTTGGTGCTTTTTGTCACCTTTGGACAGAGCCAGGCTAGCTGTTTCCAGTCTTTATGCTAAGCTACACTAACCAGCTTATGGCTGTAGTTCATATTTGCCAATATAGACATGAGTGTGGTATCAATCTTCTCATCAAACTCTTGGCAAGAAGGATGGTTTTTCCCCAAATGTCGAGCTATTCCTTTAAAACAAATGGATTTAAGAAATAAAAAGACCCACAGTACTATATTTTTTGGAGTATTTAAGGCAAATATTTCTGAATGTTTCATCGTGCAGAGGATTCTGATGGGATACAGGATGTGCTTGAGTGTATATTTGTTGAGTGCGTATATGTGTATATGTTAGTTTCGAGGCTACTTAAAGGGAAATGCCACTCAATTTAAGATTTTATGTACAGTATATTGTTTCTGTGGTCTATGAAAGTGCAGTCAGTGCTTGGGAACATAAATGGTTGTCAAACAAAGATTTGTCTTTCCACTGATCTGGTGTTTTACAATACACATGGGGCTGATTTTGTGTATTGGTTTTTTTTATATCCAAACAAAGTTCATTATGAAGTAGTGATATCAAGAAAATTTACGCTTAACACCAGAAAATCCCACAGGACTGTTTTTACAAGTAATCTTGACCATCAATGCCTGTTCACTCCCTGCATCTTCAGACTTCATTACAACCGTACATTTGCTTTTATTTTCCAGTGTCTGAGGCTGGGGGTTGATAAATGTGTTCATCTGACTGCCATAGATCATAGGAACAACGTGTTGCGTTTTTAAAATTGAATGGTGTTCCCTCTGAACCCTGCTCTCTTACTTTTGATTTCATATTTTTAGGTCCAGACTCTTCTGATGCCTTTCTGTCTGTACAGCATTCCGACCTCTGTGACGTTTAAAAACTGCGTGGGGGAACCTGTTTTGTAATCGCAGATCTTATTTAGGTTTCACCATCAAATAAAGTCTTTATCTTTCTACTCACAGCACCATTGTCTTTTTTTTGAGCTGTAGTACATCATGGAGGTCAGCAGATGGTGCAGTCATGTTGAGAGAAAGATACAGCAGGGTAAATAAGAACAACTAAACACAGCCAGTTACACACAGAGCATCAGAATCAAGTTCATCCAGTGGGATGAGATTTAAAAGTTCATTGGATTATATGGTGCAAAGTCAGTTGTGGACGAAACGAACTCTTAACTTAAGTAAAAGTACTCCATTACAAGTAAAAGTCCTGCAGCTAGAGTCAGGTTTATTGCCATGTAGGTTTTCAACATACAAGGAATGTCTCTTGGTATTTTGGTGTGTAACTGTCGCAATAAACAGAGAAAAGAGAAACAAGTAGGCTACTGCAAGTCACAGATCTTGAATATTAAGGAAATTTATAATAAATGTGTAAAATATATTTGTTTTAAAATTAAAAGAGCTGTACCGTGTTAATAACGAGGATGGGATGTGTATATTGACAAGTGTGTGCAGTAAAGATTTGTGTTAATGTGACAAGGCAAGTAAGACATGGGGACTTGACATTAGTGTAACATCCCAGACTGTTAAAGTTTTAAAAGTTAAAGTAGCCTACTTGCTCTGCAGTAAAATGGCCCCTGTCACTGATGCTACATATTTTATACATTATGAGATTATAGTACTTAGTTACTTTCCACCACTGGAATGTGTAGCATGAGAGTACAGGATATCTCCAAAGTCACAGACATGATGGTTGATTGCACAGTAGTAGTAAACTTTTATTATATTATATTTATATATGTATGTATAAAGTAATTGTGTCTTATCTTTCTCTCTATTTCTTTTAATTTATCATTCATCATGTACATTTCTTACATTCCTGCAGCAACACTATATCCCATGAAAATGTCTTGAGAAAATCTTTATTTTCAGCATAAACTACAGTTAAATTTCATAGCAGACTTTTACATCAACAAAAAAATTAAGTCAGAATCGATCCATCCATCATCAACCACATATCCTGCATACAGGGTCGCGGGGGGCTGTATAACAATCCCAGCTGACATTGGGCGAAAAAGGTACACCCTGGACAGGTCGCCAATCCATCGCAGGACAGTCAGAATCCTTGAAGCAGTTTGAATATATTAATTTCTATCTATTTACATGTGATAATCAGGTTTACTATAAAGTAAACTTAAAGTCGTATGTGTTTAATTTAATTAGATTTAGTTCAGTATCCTTTAATAAAGTTTACAGGACATAGATTTGATAATGTTTATGAACTGCTTTGCTTTATCTTTTTCTTTCATTTACTCTTCATTTAAACAGGTAAAAAGTCTTTGACAAGTCAAGAGGCCGAGTAAACATTTACTGCTTTTTGGATTGTGTTTGCTTTAATTCATATTGTTTAGTGTTGTACAATACCATACTGTATTGTACTGTGCTGTAGCATTATGTGTAGTGTAGTACATAGCCTCTCATGTAATCATGTTATGTAAACAGGAAGCAGACTACAGCACATGATATTTAATAAATCTATAGAAATCAATGCTCTTTAGAAATTCCAGCAAAGAGCAGACAAATCCTACTTACATCTGAAAAACAATCATGACAAATCATTAAAGCTCATTGTTTCTGGGGAGTGGAGCACTGCTGTTCACTCATTATTTGCTTTGTACTTTTATTGGGATTGTCACATGCGCATTTAAACTGGCACCTGCTAAACAGCTCCATCACTTGCTGATCTGCATTGCACTTAATGTTGCACCTGTGCTTTCCCTGCTATGACAAGTCAATATGTGATGTGTGAAAAAGGTCTGTGGGTCTAATTAATTTGAGAACAATAAAGAAAGTGAGATTGTTTTTGACTTATAAAGGATGAGGGAGGAAATTATCATGGTTGTGTAAATATTAACAAAGTGCAAACATTAAACTTATTTTAGTTTATTAGTTGTTTTCCTTAAATGCACTTGTTAAATATAGCAGATTGTTTTCACAGCTCACACGTTGACTTGTCACATTAGGGAAGAAACAAAAATCAGGTGTTACTAATAACATTAACATAACAAGTGACCCACCATGTGGGTGAGCCAGGCATGCAAAGCAGCTAAATGGAATTTAGCCACCATTAGTTGTATTGCGTACGCTTCTGATTTGACAGCAAAATGTCAAACTGCCATTGTCCTCTTGACGGTGTCAGGGGTCATTTGAGGGATCAATACTGAGTAGGGTGCACATTCAAATAATCAATATGAAGTAAGGTACAGCCTGCTGAGGGAGACTAATTAGCATAGCCTGCTATTAACTAACCTTTTTTTAATCTTGTTGCCTTCTGGATCGGATCGCACACGCGCCTCTGTTCTTTCAAATAAGCAGATTGGCGTGTGCTTCAAGTTACCATGGTGACACACCCCGCCTGCATAAAAGTCAGCATCCCTGGTTCACACGTCCGTGGTTTGAGAGACATGTCCGGATTTAACCCGCAACAGCATCCGAAGCGGCTCCAGCCAATGTCTCCGACCCCCAGTGAGGACAACCGGACCGTCTCTGCGTTCACCTCCAAACTCACCCCTGCTGCTGACATTTGTGTGGGACTGTCCATCCTCTCCGTCGGTATGTCCGTTTTGTCTGCTTTCTGTAAAAATTTGTATCTCACCTGAGAACATTTCAAATTCTGTCCTTGAGGAGCTAATACCACATAGGCCACATATGACCTAAGAGGTTAGAATATGTGTTAGGCCTATTTATTCCTGCAAAAACTAAATACAAATGCACTTTTTAATTGTTTCAAAATATGTTTTATTTTGGCAACATGAGGGGGGGCATACAATTTTTAAATGGCTGTGTTTTGTAGGCTATTTCTTTTCAAAACACTAAATTTATCTCAGGCACCTACCCAAACCTCATTAGATCATTGCCTTAAAAAAACACAGTGTGGCTGGACATTCAAGAGCGAATGTGGGGCCAGACACAAATGACACAACATAACTTTTATCTCAAATCATCAATTTTAGAAAACTTTTGCAAAAATAAAACATTTAGCCTGGATCTTAACATTTAATTATTTGCTGCTTTTAAGAATATTTTAACATATTATGTCAGAGAAATAAGCAGAGAGTGAAAGTGCTACCTCTGGTCTCCCTGGGATGCAGACGCAAGGTCTATATAACGAAGTCATATTGCGCATATTGTATTGTATAATATACATTATAATGGCCAGGATAACTCAGGCCTAGTCATTAGCAACTAGCCAATTTATAACAACATGAGAAGGTTTTACACCTTAGCAGAACACCAACACTTTGAACACCAACACAAAGCAGCCACACAGTCAACACAGGAACTAATGCATGAGATCTGCAGAGAGGAAGAGCGAGAGACCTTTGACCCACGACCAGTTCATCATGGAGGATACAGACATTTCATAGAGGAGACTAGAGTATATCGCAGTCGGTCACTTTTAACAGAGACGTTGGTCTACAGTGTATTTCAGATACTCCACTGATAAACCACATAACTGTAGAGTGATATTAGGCTTCATGATCCAAGAGTTTTAATATCATCCACACTTCTGTCCATGCTAAAGCAGCAAATGGTCCTCCAGAGCAAAACCTGCAGAAGAGTAATTTGAGGTGGGGGCGATCTTAGAAAATTAGAATATCGTGGAAATGTTTTTTTCCCCCATAATTCAAGTGAAACTTTCATTCTAGATTCATTACATATAAAGTATTTTAATCTTGATGATTACGGCTTACAGTTCATGGAAATCAAAAATCCATATCTTAAAATATTACAATAAAGAATGTATAATACAGAGATACCGACCATCTGAAAAGTTGAAAAGTTCTGAAAAAAGTTAATTTCTGCACTCAGTACTGGGTTGGGGCTCCTTTAAAGAATTTCCCTTTGGGGGGTCAATAAAGTATTTCTGATTATGATTCTTTTGCTTGAATTACTGCTCTGTGGGCAGACGCCAAGTCCTGCTGGAAAAGGAAATCAGCATAAAACTTGTCAGCAGATGGAAGCATTTAGTAGGCCTACTCTAATTCTCCTGGTAGACAGCTGCATTGACTCTGGACTTTATAAAACACAGTGGACCAACACCAGCGGATGACATGGCACCAGCATATAATCACAAACCTTCACACTGGATTCTGTACCTCTCCACTCGTCCTCCAGACTCTGGGACCCTGATTTCCCAATGAAATGCAAAATTTACTTTCATCTAAAAAGAGGACTTTGAACCACTAAGCGACAGTCCAGTTCTTTATCCCCTTAGCCCAAGACGCTTCTGACATTGTCTCTGGTTCAAGCGTGGCTTGACACTTGAAATGCTTGTATCTCATTTCCTGGACAGGTCTGTGACTGGTGGCTCTTATGCACTGACTCAAGCCTCAGTCCAGTCCTTGTGAAGCTCCCGCAAGTTCTTGAATCTGTTTGGCTTGACAATCTTTTTCAAGGCTGTGCTCATCCCTGTGGCTTGTGCACCTTTTTCTACCACACTTTAACCTTCCAGTCAACTTTCCAAACACGTGCACACAGAAAAAAATACGGGCTACTTTTTCTAGGGTGCGTTTTTTGTATAAATTAATATACATTTATTCCTGTTTGCGCACAGCTTCCCTGTCAAACAAATATATTTATTGAATTAAAAAAATCTAAATATCAGGTCAGGAGATGACACTTTGTCAGTTCAGATCTCTAGGTATACTGGTTTTGGATCTGGCCCTGGTTTAATGTGGTCTACATGTGGAGAAAAAGCAGTGAAATCACCCTTTTTTTCATTTTCACAAATAAAATAAAGTTTTTTCAAATCTAAAAAAGTGTTTCAGACAGCTTTAAGGCTTTGCCTAAAATGCATAACAGCTTTCACAGCAGAAGAGGTGCAAAAAACGGAGATTCAGCAACGTAAGTTAACTTTCACTTAAGTCCCCCTAACTTTCCCCTTAACTGCCGAATCGGAAGCTGCGAATCGGAAGCTAACTTCAGCGTCGTCATGCTAATGTGCTGTGCTTAACGGAGAAACGAAAGGTGAATACAGTAACATTCGTGTCTAACAACGTCATCGCAATCGCCACATTGATATGCAAATTAGGGGTTAACCAATTAAAATGTACCAATTCGCCTACATTTGACAAGGCACTGCAGGTGAATAGGATTAACAAAATAACTAAATCATATCACCACAGAACGTCCCCAGTTAGAGACTTACATCCCCTGAAATGTTGTTTAAATAGGCCTATGCAGATTAGCTTGGTTAATATAGAAGAAATCTACAGATGCAAACAGACAGGGTAGTAGGCTTAAAACAAACCATCTAAATTTGTATTCTCTAAGTTTTCTTCCCATTAGAGTAAAAGAAGAGGAGGCAGAATAGATCAAAATCTCAAAATTGGCCACTACATGAAAAAAGTGCCTTGAACAGTAATTCATAATTTTGATCATAGGCTCCTCATCTTAAAATTATCCATTCTATTTGTTGGATGCTGACAGATATATGATACAGAGAGCCCGCCCTCAAATGTGAAACTAAGTCCTAAGTAGCAGCAATGTGAGAGCAAAGGGCTGGGGGAGCTCTAAGCCAGGGAGTTCATAAGCCTCACAGCCTCTGGAAAGAAGCTGCACTTTTAGGCTGTGCAACCTTCTGCCAGAAGGGTTTGTGCGCCGGGTGGCTTGATGTCATCTAGGGATCGGAGGCTGCTATTTGTTGTTATTTTTTTTAGCAGATTTAACTACTCGTTGCAGTGCCTTCCTGTCAGCCGCAGAGCAGTTTCCATACTGGACAGCGATGGAAGATGTCATTGTGGTCTCCACAACACACACCGGTAAAAACCGGTCAGGATAGCAGGGTTTAGGCTGCCTGCTTCAGCCTCCTCCGAAAGTACAGACATTGGTGGGCCTTCTTAATAATGCTGGCTGTGTTGGTAGCCCATGTGAGGTCATTGGAGATGTGCAGGCCCTGATATTTAAAGGTGGACACCATCTCCACAATTACTCTATCACTGAAGAGGAGAGGAGGTGGGGTATGGCCTCTCCTCCTAAAGTCCACAACCATTTCAATCTTTCCCACATTGATGCAGAGATTGTTTGCTCTGCACCAGACCATGAGTTCATCCACCTCCTGCCTGTACGCTGACTCGCCATTGTTAGAATTCAGTCCAACCACAGCCGTGTCATCTGCAAATTTCACTATATGATTGCTCGGGTATTTTTCAGAGCAATCATATGCGAGGAGAGTTTACAGCAGAGGGCTCAGGACACATCATTGTGGGGAGCCAGTGTTGAGTATGATGGCAGAAGATGAGTTGCCATGGATCTCAAGAAGTCAAGAAGTCCAGGACCCAGTTGCAGAGAGATGGTCTTAGTCCCAGCAGCAGCAGTTTGTTGATTAAGGTCTGTGGAATGATGTGTTAAAGGCAGATGAAAAGTCCAGGAAGAGCAGCCTGATGTAGGAATCCAGACCACTGTCCTCAAAATCCGCATTCTGCCTAACATTGCTTTTGACTCTGGTTTGAATATATTAGGAGGCTCTACCTTTGGTCTGAATATAATAGGAGGCTCAAGGAAAAGTATTTGTAGCTCTGGGGAGGGTCAAGATAAAAAAAAAAACTCACTGTAAGCCATTATCATCTAAATTAAAACTAAAAATGGTCTTGAAATATTTCACTTTATGTGTAATGAATCTAGAATAACCTATACAAAGGTTTCACTCTTTGAATTATATTACAGAAGAAAATGAACTTTTACATTATGCTGGACCTGTATTTGGTTAAGAGTAGTGGATGGAAATGCTTTGGATGGTCTACTGTCAACAAATCCCAGGGAAAGCCCAAAGCAACCATTAATTCATCCTACTAAAAATTGTTTGTGTGGCCAAAGCCTTATATATCTTATTCCTCTGTGCTAAGTGCTCTGTTGTTGTTTAGAAACTATTACAGTGCCCAGCTGTTGAAATGACTGAAACTCTGGGACCTGATTTTTTTAGATTAGATCTTCACTGTTGCAGCACTTGAGTGTAAGCTACTCTGTCACTAGATAAATTATAGGCTTTATTGACAGCAGATGAGTTAAACGCACACTGTCACACACAGTTATTTTTCACTGTAGGCCATATCATTAATTTCCCACCTGTATTGCATTCAGGCATAGACAAATGATGTCTTTCTGTCGACAGGCCAGTCAGGTCGTGTTTTCAAACTGTAAGTTTTGGTCCTACAAGAGAAAAGACATAAAGGATGAAGACTAACTTTGGCAAATACGTCTGATCAAGTGGCCAAAAAATCAGTTAATGCAGCTTTAATTTTGAAACAAAATGTTTTATTCCTCTTGTTTTCTGTCCCGATGTCTAGTTCTGCTCGCTGTTCTGGGCAATGGGCTGGTTCTGGTGATTTCTTACCGCAGGAGGAAGAAGATGCTGGGCTCAGAGATGTTGTGCGTCAACTTGGCCGTGGTCGACTTCTTCTGCTGCATCTGCTTCTACCCGCTCTCCATCATGTCCTCCTTTCACCACGTGTGGCTTGGAGAAAAAATCAGTGTTTACTATGGCCTCGGCAGCTATACCTTCGGCCTATGTGGCATGTTCACCATCACCGCCATCAGCATCATCCGCTACCTGAAGACCTGCTACAGCTTGGTTTACGGTGAGGGCAGTTGTTGCTGGTTGATTAGAGACAGTTCAAAGACTTTGAATAGACATGATGAGGTATTGACAAAAAGCTTAAAGGGATGAAAGAGTTGTAGCAATAGTGCTATAACAGTAATCCTTATCTTAAGCCCTTTGTGCTCAATACAAGATCTCTTAGGTGTAGATGAAGCTAATTAAAGCAGAGTGTTGTGTAACTGTTTCACTAGCTTAACTTGACAAAAATGTAGATTTTTTGATATTAAGGCATTTTCAGGAAAATAAGCTTATTCTCTTTTTTGCTGAGGATGAGAGGAGCAGATCGATACCACTCTGTCTGTAAAATAAATATAAACCTATAGCGGTAGCCAGCTAGGCTGTACAGTGAGAAAACCTCACTCGCTGACGCCTTAAGAGACGTGTAAGCGTCAGACGCTAGCGCCCATGGGTTTTAGCCCCCTCTTTAGTGCGTCCGCCTCCCGTACCCAAGGCCGCAAGTTCAAGTCTGGACTGTGCTGTACTACAAACCTCGGGGGCCGGTTACCCAAGTAACCAGTTAGCATAGCTCAATATACAGTCCCCTCTAAAAGTGTTGGAACAGTAAGGCAAATTCCTTTGTTTTTGTTGTTCACTGAAGACATTTGGGTTTAAGATCAAAAGATGAGTATGAGACAAGAGTTCAGAATTTCAGCTTTTATTTCCTGGTATTCACAACTCAGGACATACCACCCTTTGTATTAGACCACAGCATTCTTAGGTGAGCAAAAGTAATGGAACAAATAATCTTAAAGTAAATAACATTTTATATTTGGTGGCATAACGCTTGCTTGCAATAACTGCCTCAAGCCTGTGACCCATCGACATCACCAAACTGTTGCATTTGTGATGCTATTCAAGGCTTTTACTGCAGCTTCTTTCAGTTCTTGTTTGTTTCGGGGTGTTTCTCCCTTCAGTCTCCTCTTAAGGAGGTGAAGTGCAGCTCTATTGGGTTAAGGTCAGGTGATTGACTTGGCCAGTCTAAAACCTTCTACTTTTTCCCCTGATAAAGTCCTTTGTTTTGTTGGCAGTGTGCTTTGGGTCTTTGACCTGCTGCATCATAAACTTCCTCCTGATTAGTTTCAATGCATTTCTCTGTAAATTGGCAGACAAAATGTTTCTGTCCACTTCTGAATTCATTCTGCTGCTACCATCATCAGTTACATCATCAATAAATATTAATGAGCCTGTTCCATGACATTACCTCCAGCATGCTTCACAGATGAGCTTGTATGCTTCGGATCATAAGCAGTTCCTTTCTTTCTCCACACTTTGGCCTTTCCATCACTTTGGTAGAGATTAATCTCGGTCTCATCAGTCCATAAGATTGTGTTCCACAACTTTTGCAGCTCATCTCTGTACTTCTTTGTAAATTTCAATCTGGCCTCCGATTCTTCCTGCTGATGAGTGGTTTGCATCTTGTGGTGTGGACTCTATATTTCTTCTCTGAGTCTTCTTCAAACAGTGGATTGTGATACCTTCACCCCTGCACTGTTGTTGATGTCACTTACTGATGTTTGGGGGGTTTCTTCACAGCTCTCACGATATTTCTGTCATCAACTGCTGTTGTTTTCCTTGGCCGACCTGTTCGACGGCTGTTCCTCAGTACACCAGTAGTTTCTTTCTTTTTCAGGACTTTCCAGATTGTTGTGCTTGCTATGCCCAATGTTTGTCCAATGGCTCTGGTCAATTTTCCTTCTTTTCTCAGCTTGACAATGGCTTGCTTTTCTCCCACAGACACTTCTCTGGTCTTCATGTTGGTTTATCCTCTTTAACAGGAAATACAGTCTTTATAAGTTTGAACCAAGGATGAAAAACATCTGTCAGTCATGTGTTCCAATACTTTTGCTCACTTGAAAATGGGTGGGTTCAAACAAAGGGTGGTATATCCTGAGTTGTTTAACACATCTAGATGTGAATACCAGGAAATGAGAGCTGAGATTCTGAACTCTTGTCTCATACTCATCTTTTGATCTTAAACCCAAATGTCTTCAGTGAACAACAAAAACAAAAGGAATTTGTCTTACCGTTCCAATACTTTTGGAGGGGACTGTAAATACTGGAAAAGGATGGAAACAATTAGCCTAGCGCTGTCCAAAAGTAAGAAAATCTGCACATCAGCACCTCTAAAGCTCAAAATTTTACACACATTGTTTGTTTAAATCTGTACAAAACGTGAAATTTAATAATGACAAGCTTTGGTTTCATGGGACACCTGGAAGTTAACAAGATAACCCCTATAAAACACTGAATTGCCAATTTTACCCTTAGATTTTTTGTAGAGAATAAACAAACCAAGATTTAACCTCTTAATTATTGAGCTTTAGATGTGCTTGTAGGTGTATGTTTTTTTACCTTTGGACAGAGACAAGATAGCTACTTCCCCCTATTTAACATTTTGGTGCAAAGCTAAACAGCTACTGGTTGTAGCTTTAATATTTCCTGTACGGACAAGAACGTGTTATCAATCTTTTTATCTAACTCTTGGTGAAATAAGTGAACTTGCCAAAAATTTTAGCTATTGCTTTAAGCACTAAGGCGTATCCCATATGTAACTGTGCACTAACTCCATTAGATAACTAACAGGTTTTGTTTTCCTCTTCACAGCTGAGTGGCTAGAAGGAACCAACATCCACATAGTGTGCTGTGGCATCTGGCTCGTGGCAGGAGTGTGGTCTAGCTTCCCTCTGTTCGGTTGGGGTGAGTACGTCCCTGAGCCTTATGGACTCTCCTGCACCATCGCCTGGAGGAGTTATCACACCTCAGCCAAGGATGCCTTCTACGTCATCTGCTCCTTCACCTTGTTCACACTCGTACCTATCCTCCTCATTGTGGTGTCCCAGTGTTGTATCCTCCACAAGGTGTCCCGCTTCTCCTCCTCCCTGTCAGTGAGAGGCATCCGCCACAACCTGCGGCAATCTGAAAAACGACTTTCCATGGTGAGAGAACAGACTTAAAGGATGAGTTGCGAATGCGAATAAACCATCATTCATAGGAAGAAAAAACACCTCTTATAACTTCAGATCTTGCCTCATACTGATCATGTTTAGATGTTTTCTTCAGTACTGAAAGCATTCATTAACACTCTTCTCTATCTCTTCATATACAGATATTTGTGGTGTGTTGAAAACCACATGTAGACATGCAGCCAAAGAAAAGAAAATAATTTCAAATGGCGGAAAACTTTCGTAACATTTCCATAAAAGCTGTCTTAGAACATGTATTGTACCACTCACATGCAAATAAATGGCATTTCTGAATTGCCCAATAAAGCATGGCATGTTTGGCTAAGACATGTAGTGACTACAGCAAAAGCTTGTAAATAAAAGGAGGAAAAACAACATCAGCTGAAGGCTGTAGCATATGATTCACATTCTCTATATACTCATCTAATCATTCAGTGACCCCTCGTGACTTATATGGAAGCAACTGCCTTTTGTTGTGTTTATTTTGTTATCCTCTGTCACTCAATTATATGTATATAAGGTGCAATCACATCCAGTTTGCTTTCTTTTGTCTGAGCTTTTGGGAGAGAAGCCAAACTTGAATCGCTTTACATTGGCATCCATAATTTGAACCTTCAGAAATTAGAACAGGTTGCAACAATCTAATGGTTATTTCAGCAGCACAGTATTGTAAAAGAAGTCTTATTTTTTGGCAATAAAATTAAAAAATGATACTTTTGGTTTGCATGTTTATGGTTTCCTTTTCTTGTATGCTACTGTTTACAACACTGTGCTACTGTTACAACAGTAATGTTTTGCCAAATAAATATTAGCTGATGCAACCATAGACTGTATATAAAAAGCTTTCAACATTGCATTGGTGTTTACAATGCACTTTTCAGTACCTCTTTGTGTACACATAAGCCTATAAAAAACAAAAGAGCTTTAGATTTAGAATAACTGTGTAAATGGTATATCAAAAAACTTACTATTTTGTAAAAAGTGTGCCATCTGATGCAAATGCTTCATTTTGGGATGTGTTTATGGAATGTAAATTAATTTTGAAGAACATATGAGGCATTTTGCATTTTGTGTGAGCAGTTTGGGGAATTATGTGTAGAGTTTTGAAAAAAGGAGACATGGTTTTGAAAACGTGTGGTAAAGTAGTAAAAAACGAAGTATTTGAATAAGATTGAGAGTCATGAAGCGTTAACTTGGAAAAAGCACAGAGGAATATTGTGGAGGGGCCTGCATTAGGTGGCAGTAGCAGGAGATCGAGGTTATGGTCAAAAGATACCATGGTTGACGTTGACAAAAGACTGAATATTAGGGAAGCTGCTGTGACTAGGTCAGTTTTTCTTTGTACACCCAAAGCTGATGATGTTAAACAGAGCTAAGAAACAACACATTTCCTACTTAGCTACTGAAAATAAAGATGTCATTTTTAAGTAATTTGACCATGTGACTGATGCTATCAGAGAGGACAGTCATTATTCACATGACTACAAGAGATTAGTTGCCAGGAAAATATGAATATAGATTATTTTTAGGCTGCTTCCTCACATGGCTTTTGTTTTTCTAAAAAATGCTTTATGTGACGACACCCCTCTGGTACTAGTGAACGTCAGAAGTGTTGTAATCTTCTTTAATCTATTACTTTCTTCTTCCAGATGTTTTTCTGCATCAGCCTGGGTTTTGTGATTGCCTGGGCACCATACGCTGTCGTGTCCTTCCTCTTCATTTTCCACAAAGATAGCTGGTACATGGCTCCTAAGGGCTTTGTTTTCCCCACCCTCTTCGCCAAAAGCTCCCATGTCTACAACCCGTTCATCTACTTCTACTTTAACAAGACTTTTCGGCAGGAGCTTCGCAGCGTGCTCCACTCTTTCTGCTCCAAGCTGGGAGGAAATCGAGTGGGAGTCCACGTCACCATGGGCCACCAAAGCCCATATCCCATCCACATTCAGCTCCAGGAAGTCCAAAAGAAGTTTCAGAACAGAACACACAGCAACAGCAAAGACAAAGTGACCCACACCAGCAGCAACCGTGTCCAGTCCAGGCCAGTGTGCGCCTGCTGGGGCTCCGCTCTGAATAAAACCCCTACCATTGTGGACACTAAACCTGCCAAAGATTCCCTGGCTGTCACGATATGAACTCTGTCTATCATTGTTCATTGTTAAAGGCAGCGTGGTTAAACTGTGGATCACCACCAACCCAAAAGTCTGGTCCCTTACTGACAACTCTAAGTAATGAATCAGGGTCCATGTTGCTGCATGAAATTGTGAGCTTATAAAGAAGAGTTTCTATCTGGGTTGGGTGCATCTCCGGGAGACTGAGCTGCAGTCTAGTTTAACATCCAGCTCCCTTTGAGCTAGCTTAATAGCCTGTATCCTGTTAAATCCTTTGATCACACACTCTCCATGAGTAATACATAGTAGCTGAATCGCAACGCTTGTCTTTTTCTATCATAGCAAACCTATTTAGGGCACAAAATGTTCAAATGTTATACTCAGTGTTACACATGCAAACGGGTATAGCTGTACATCATTTTGCACACTACTGATGTGTAAACTGACTAATCACTAGTTACATGTTACATACAAATATGATCTGTGTTACATGTTAATGTGTTTGTATAATGCAGACTTTAAATTTGTTTTTTTTCCCACTTGCACGACAGATTAGCAGAGCCACAGAAAGACCACGCAAACCTTTCTCTTGGGGGATGTTTTTATTTGTCAGGTAACACAGGTAATTAAGTCAATAATGGCTGAATTCCATTCCATTAAAGTGTATTAGTCCTAGAGCAGTCGTATTCAGCATCCTGCATCCCTGTTGAGGCTTACAGGTACAGCTAAATGCAACCAAGATCATTGTTATAATGTGTTTTGAGCCACGTTAGCAGTGTGACTCTGGAAATGACTATTGTCTATCTTTGGTCTCATGTCTCAACAACTATTGGATGGATTACCATGAAATTTGGTCCCCTCAGGAGGAATCTCAGTGATTTTGGTGATCCTCTGACTTTTCATCTAGCGCCACCACCAGGTCAAACTTTCAATTTGTCCAGTAGTAATGACATTCTACTCGACCGTACTTTGTATTTAGTGCTCATTAGCAATTGTTAGCATGCTAACATGTTAAACCAAGATGATGAACATGGTAAACATTATATTTGGTAAACACCTGCATGTTAGCATTGTCACAGTGAGCTTGTTTGCATGCTGGTTTTAGCATTTAGCTGAAAGTACCGCTGAGCCTTCTGCTGCCTTCATGTCATATTGGAGTTATAGTAGTTACCATAGGTGTCATGTACACTGGTGTGCTGCCCTTGCAATGTGATCTCTTGTGCAAAGCTAGACAGCCAGTTAACATTCAAAAGTCCTCCAATAAACACACAAGGCTTGACTTTTCTTGTATTTTACTCAAGTTGTTTCCTCTTTTGTTTTGTTTTGTTTTGTAAAACTGAAACATTACAGAATATAAATCAGTACCCAAAACATGAACATATGCATACAGAGGTTACATATAATACACATAACTGTGTTACTACAAAATTCCTATCAAAGTGTAAAACAAGCACTGTAGCCTACTGTATACAACAAGCAATGTAGCCTACTGTATGAAAACACAGTTCACCTACCACAACTTCTACAAGTCACAAAACAATTAAAGAGCAGAGCTAGCTACTGCTGTGCTGCTAGCTAACAGAGCACATGTTTTACCAAAACATAAAAACGTTCCTTACAAATGCAAGTGATTGAAAATGATTTACACATTAGTTACATGCACATAGTCTCCAAGGCAGAAGGGTATCAGAATTACATTCAGCAACATGAATCCAGCACTGTCTTTCTTGCCTGTCTGAGGAGTGTGCTTCACTGAATTATTAACTCTGACCAGTAGAGGGCAGCACCCAGCATGAACCCGTGTAATTTTACTTTTTAAGCTCTTTTTTTAACTTATTCAACTATTAACTTAACTGTAAAGACTGGGGACACTGCGGACATGTCCCCATCACTTAAAAGCAACAATAAATTATAACAAATGAAAATTCTTTGAAAAGGTTTATTTTCACAATAAGAAAACATTGCAATGCAATGTAAATACAGAAGAAACAAATGTGCATTGTCCAAAAACAGTAACTTAAGCTAAAAAAACAACCTACTGATTAGGCCTACTGAATTATGATCCATTATATTTTTAGATTTTGAATTGTCACCTGCCAACTGAATATTTTGTATTTTATAAATAAGGACATTTTCAGCATAAACTGGTGCAGAAAATGTCACTAGAATGCAGGAATGTGATTAATGCTCAAAATCTTCTGGGGGAGGACTCTCACTCATATATTTCAGCATTGAATATTTCTTCAAAGTAGTGTTAAGATAACTTCTCGACTTGTGTTCGTGACCCCAATTTTGTGCACTTTGTGAAGTAAGTGTATTGTCGCCCTTGGTAGTTACAAGTTTACAACTTGTAAATAGCATTCACATTAAATAATAATGACTGGGAAAGATTCAGATTTTTCAGAAAGAAGTCCGATGGATACAATTCAGAAGAGCCTGAAAACCCCCCAAAATGGATGCCTCACATCAGCCAAAGACTGTCATCGTACAATGTATATGTACAATGTTTCCAAAAAGAATGGATATGGTGTAATATTGCCAATGCATGTTATTGATCTTTACCCAGCCAACTGTGTTATCATATAACTGTCTAATGTGAATGTTTGCAAGTCGTAAACATGGGAATCCCTCCCATCCATCCCAAATGACGTGAACTTGGCATTATTCTCATAGAGCTGCTAGCGTGGCTATAGAGTCTAGTCTTGTTTCTTGCTATGAACAAGACTAGAATCAAAAGGCCTGTTTTCAGGCACTATTATCCTGTTTGTGCATTGTTAAAGCTGTTTATTTTTTAAATATATTTATGCTGTCGTTAAATGTTTCAGTAAATTATTGTGTATGAATAAATAAATAAATATTAATAAATTAGCAAAGAGCACAGTAAGTATGATTTCTGAGATCAGTTTTAAATTAATGATTTATAAAATTCAACTTTATGTTTTTAGCTTAATATGTCTATAAAATGTAATAAATCTACTGTTATCATAATTTCATCCAGCAGTTGCTCTTGTTAGATGCAGCAGATCCACTTTGAGAGTGTTTGTACTCACTCTGCCTCACATACCGAGCACAAACAAACTGGACCACCTGCTGTTGTCCCTGTAATGTGCATTTTAAAATAAACCAGCCGAAATCTATGACACCATTAAGTTTAGTGTTTGCATGTTTATGTGTGTGTGAGTGTAAGCTGTTCGAAGTCTATGTTTGAAAAGTATTTGTAATATTTTGGTTGTTCTTTTGGTAATAATGTCAAGGACAGTATGCTGAAAAAGCAAACATAGACATATGTTTTGTCTGATGTTTGGATTTGAACATACTAATAACTAATTTACCCACATTTCATGAGATTTGAATGTTTCTCTGTTTCTTTTGCACCTTTGATGTGTTTGTTTTTTATGATTTTTCATGAGTTTTGGGATCTTTAAAAAAATCTTGCATCATCATTTTACAAGGTGGGAGTCTTATCTGTGATGGTCTTTTCACTCCAAGTTCATGAATTATCTTGCATTTTAAATATTAATTTGACCAGTAACTATCAATACTGATATGTGTTGACTCTGTATTTAGCTCTCTCCTTTGGGTTCTAATGAAGCAGCCCAAAAACATGTCTTTTTCTAACACTCAACAACTGCCTCTTGTGGGATTGAAATGTGTTTCTATAATGTACAGAAACTCATCAAAAATGTACTGCAGTATGATAACAAATCAGTCAAGTGAGAATAATAGCTGCTGAAATCTTGGACACCACCTTGGACATCTTCTCTGATTGTTAATATTTCATGGTTCAAAATGCTTAAACAGCTGCTTAAATGGAAAGAAATAAAAATCCATCAGAGCAGAATCAGCTTCAGGCCGAGGGATGTAACAGCTTCATGCATGTTAATGAGAGAGCGACTAATTTGACACTCTTTAAAGAACTCTTTGTACTCCATTGTGGCAGCAATTAGAAATGTATAGTGTTTTCATGTGAGTGGCATAAAAATTGTAACAAGAATTAAAGTTGTGGTGAAATAACTGTAAAAACTGGACATACGATGGTGTCACAGCAAAGGTCTTTTATATGAAAAGGGTTTATTATGTAGTGAGCATGAAAGAGATTTTATGGTATCATCACCAAAGTTATTACTATTTATCATAGGAGCATGAACGACTGGATAAAATTTTATGGAAATCCATACAAAGTGGTGTCAGTTGGTTGGTCTGAGTGATTTGTTGAATTGAATGTTATTTCTATGCACTTGTTTTACCTTGTTGCGACAAAATGTGTTCTTACAATCACAATATGAGACTCACCTCCTACTGGGAGACAGGTGGTCTTCACAAAGTAAATCACAACATTTAAGGTTTAAGACATCATTTTTACATAAAGCAGCAATAATTGTTTTATTGGCCTACTGCAGCTGGAAAAGAGGCTGATGAGAGCGACGGGTCTGAAGGTGGGTGATTATTCTCTGTTAGTTTGTTACTACGGGAGACACCTTTCACATTTAGGTTAGGTGAAAATAAGTCGCCAGGCAATGATTGGATGGTAAATTAATCCTCCTAAGTGTGTCTAATACTTGTAAGTCTATATGTGGACTACAGCTCCCTCCTGTGTGGTATAAATGAAGCTGGAAATTGGAAAAGTAACAGCTCAGCAGGACATTCATGATTGTATTGACAATTGAGAAAAGTTACCTTTGTGTTTTGCTGCCCGGTCTTATTGATACCACATTATCCTGTGATTATGGCCTGTAATCAAGCAGCAAAACAGCCAAGATTAGGAAAAAAATCTGTGAAAAAAGAAACAATTTTGTTTAGCAGAAATATGATTTCTACATTCTTCTCTTGTTATGTGTCATCTTCAGACGCCTTTGGGAAGGGGGATCCCGATTCCCAATTTCACATCTGTTTCACCACTTTATAATTTCTGTTTTACTGTGGCTCTCTAGCTGTGTACTCCCCCCCCCCCATGGGGATCAATAAATATGTATCCTCATCTTCTGCTTCTGTTTCAGTTTAAGGTGCATTATGGGAGCAGCATCTCTTATTATCTACATGTGAATATTCAATATTGCAAACATTATAATGGAAAGCTCTGATGTACTGTTGATCGAACAACAGTTTCATTTTTGCAGAATCCGTGCAGTATATTCTCCAATTAAATCCCCTTAGTGGCAATAAATACACAACAAAACTGTTTAATTGTAATGGTGTATTTATAAATTGTAATATAGGTACTTCTACCTGAGTATAGGATGTGAATATCTTCTTCACCACTGTGTATGATGTATGCATTTTATCACCTTGAACAAACAAACATTTGGAAAAAGCTGTATCTGGGCATGCATGGGAACACTTTTAAAAGAGGCATATCAGTCTGTGGCAGCTTAATTACTTTTCAGTGCCAATCAAAACACATGTACACACCTTTAGAAAACGTAAACCTGTCTCAAAATTAGATCTGTTAAAGAAAACACATGTGAATTGGCATAAATTGCAGTAGCGACAATTATTGCACACATCCTTAGAACACAGCCACTCCACCAGACAGCCAAGATCAAACTAGTGTAGAATTGGCTCCATGCTGAGCTTTTGACAACTAGATGGAAACCATTATCTAAACAAGACTAAATGGAGTTCTCCAGGACCAGGGCCAACTAAACACAGGGCAAAAGTGCTGTTTGTTTGTTTGAATGTCCCCCTGCTGATAAGTTATCCTTGGAGTTTTGTGTCAACAAGATTAATTATTTAAAAAGAAATGTTAGCATTGGTAAACTTAAATGATTAAAATCATAAATAAGGAAGCAAATTCATTATGTTTTGGAAAATAAGTAAAGAAAAAGAAAGTCAGAATATAAAATAAAATGTAAAGTATCATATTGAAATATAAAAGAAAAAGAACAGTCTGCAGCCACACTAGCAGCTCAATAATCATCTCATGACCCCTCATATTTGTCTTGTGACCCTTTGAAGGCGACTGACCCCTAGGTTGGGAACCACTGAACTAAACCAGTGTATTTAAAGCAGTTAAACTACCCCGACCAGCTTTTACAGTAAAATGCTGCTCACAAGGGCAGTTTTTCTGCTGAGTACTTTTACGTTTGATACTTTGGGTACATTTTGATGACAATATTTTTTGTACTATTTCTCAAGTAAGACTTCTGAGGATAGGATGTGAATACCTTCTTCACCACTGTGTATAACCCTGAATATAAAATCCCAACATATTTTGAAATATTCTATAAATCAGATTTTTTTACTCTCCTGTGTTCTGCATGTGTTCATATTGTGAGAAGTGGATCAGGAGGTGTGTCTGCAAGTCGGTTGTGACTGGTCAAAGATTCAGAGCCACTAGTTCATTGCGGTGTGCCACTTTACTCTTCTAGACAAGCTATTGCTCATGATCATTTAAGCAGACAGAAATGCTTTTCAAACATTTCTCCCTTGAATATGTTTCTCCTTTGCTCTCAGCTGTCAGTCCATTTAGTTTGAATTGTATACCTGTAACACTAATCAATCATTTTTCTAATAATAAACTGAAAGTAGACTGCACTTGCCTTAAAAGCTCAATTCTAAAAGTACATCTGTGTGTGTGTGCACCTATTCATTTACACACACGTGGGGGGATGGGGAAAATCTGTGAGACCCTGTTTTTTTTACGAGGCACTGGCTGTCACGGCATCTCACCCTCGTTAGCCTGGAAATGGGGACGAGGCGGCAGGCCCTGATGGGACACAGAGCGATCTCATTATGGGAGGAAGCTGCCCCACTGGAGCGGAACAGGACAGGCTGTGATGGAGGGAGGGAAGGATGGGTACGGTGTTTTGGGAAGGAGGGGGACGGTCAGACTGGCACTGCAGGTCCAGGTCAGCTGCAAAAAACCCCCACTTCTGTTTTGCGTGCCAGCCGGGCCTCCATTGTTGTAACCCTCATTAGCACCAGTTAGAAGAAGCTGTTCTGCAGGGCAGGAGGCGTCATTCTGCAGCCGCACCGTGGCAATCAAATTGGGACACAAACTACTTCCCCTCTACTTGCAGCAAAACTGCAACCAAAGTAAATTGCCATCAAGCTACAGAACTGGACAACAGGGGATCGAGGGCTTGATCGGAGACACCAGCATGGACTCTCCGGATTATGGGATTGCAGCAATGAGGAGAGGAAGCTATGATGATTCTGAAGCTTCTCTGCGGCCTGTGAGTATTGATCCACCATCCAAAGGCAGAGTGTGATTCATTGTGACTCTGAATCACACTCTGACACATGGCACCATACTGCAGCATCCTATTCATAAGTTTTTCTGTGTTGAAGGGAGAGATTTGAAAGCCATTTAACATTAGAGGGGTGAGAAAAGGTCTGTAATCTTCAAGGATAGAAACATTTCACAGTGTTAGAAAACCACCTCAGCATGTTCTAAATAACCGTAAACCCTTTAACAGTTACTTTATTTTAATAAAGTGAGAGGAAACAGGCCTGTTGTCATATACATTTTAGTCCAGTAAGTCCAGACATTATATCTGGAGATTATTTGGCAGATGGCAAAGAAACTCTTCAGTAGACGTCCTACAGATGTTGGTGATGACAGGTGTGACGTGTAAACCTTGGGCTATCAGTGATGGTAGTTATGGAGGGGGTTATGTAATTTTCACCTTTGTCTGTGGAAATTGTGCTTTTCACAGTTGTTATACTGCCACAAAACCTCTTGAGGGTACGGTCAGATTAGCCAGCACAACAGTGAGTTCCAAAAATACCCATGTGATTTCCTGGTGTTGTGTCGAAGTCTGTTTGCCCATTGATTTTTGTTCTCCCAACATAACCAGTTATCTCTGAGAGGCTTATCCATAACCTCACCTCAGCCCAAACCCCAACACTGCGGAAAACACTATTTGAAGGGGAAACAGTTTTGACCAGTTATGATT
Organism: Micropterus salmoides; assembly: GCF_014851395.1. Lineage (NCBI taxonomy): Eukaryota > Metazoa > Chordata > Actinopteri > Centrarchiformes > Centrarchidae > Micropterus > Micropterus salmoides. The sequence goes on from NW_024040928.1 coordinate 19,049,635, forward strand.
TGGGTAGTTTTAAAATTGAATAAAAAATGTGCAAAGCTATGACAAACTAGTTAGACTGGTAGAGTAAAAAGACTTACATTTATAACACAGATGTGAACTCTGACCCGCAACCAAATGCGTTCATGTGACTGCACCTGGAAGGAGGAGGTCAGGTGTGTTCTTTCCCCAACCATAACCAAATTATTTTAGTTGTCTAACCTAACCAAACCTTAACCATAGAGGTGGCAGAGGATGTGAATCATTTTCATAATGGTTATCTTGGTGGATTTGTGAGACTCATAGGGGCACACAATGGATTCTTGTGGAAGGCAGTGACAAAGGACCTATTTAGAACGTGTTAGGTAATTATGCTTTTCATAATTAAATAATAATTTATGTTCATGGGTAATCAGGTTTTAACACATCCCACATCAAAGATGGTTTGATCAATGTTCCATATTACAGTAACACTGGCTAAACTTACTGTGTAACCTGAAAGCTGTTGCTCCTCCATCTATAAAGAGCTATACAGCTCTTTATTCACCTCAATGTTTTAGTTTTATGCCTGCAAACAGTAGACAGACAACATTAGCAACTAGCTGGTGAACATAAGGGAGTATTAAACTGCTAAAGAGCCAAATATTTCCTTCAAGGGTTGGTGGAGACCAAAAACAGAGCTAAAATGACAGTGAGTACTGAGTTATATTCGTCAGGACACACATCTCAACTGAAATGTTCCTCTGTGTCTGATGAATATGTAAATAAGCTAACAAGTTCACAACAACATCAACTTCATCAACTTAAAATGTGATAATGTGTCAGTGTTGTGTTTGCAACATCACTTTTTGCAGGTTTCAGATACAACACAACACAAAAAGGTAATTTGGTCTTGAAGATTATCATAGCCAATGTTTATCAAAGATACTACAAGCTCAGTAGCAAACATCTTAGATTATCAGTATTTTCCAGAAGATTGAGATATGATCATTGTCGTAGCGACCTGTGATCTGCTATGCTAAGTTCATGAGATTCACTGATGTTCATTTAATTGCACTTTCATCTGGCCTTGTCTTCTTCTTCTAGTCATCTATTTGCTCTTTCAACATAAAGACCTTCAAATGAATTATTGGAAGCATGAGTAGTTTATCCCTGGCGTTGAAATTTATGATTGGTGATTTAAAAAAGTGAAGTGGACAATGGTGGTACTGAGTCATGGTGGAGACACCTTTTTTATATAGTCATATTTAATCATGTTTGAAAGCTAGAGAGGCCAAAGCTCTGTTCCTTCATGACAGAAAACAACATGACAAATAGACCCATACATCAACAGTACTGGTACTGTATATACACAAGGAGGTACAGTACATGCACCCTGGCAGGTCACCCTGGTCCTTTGTGTTACTGGTACTGGTTCATCACGAGTCAGTGGACTTGCCAGCATGGAACCGGCTGCAGAGACAGAGGCCAGGAAGAGAAGCTTTGTCGAGTGTTCCTGCTTTTGTTTGTTTTGTGTTGCCGTTTTCTCTTTGTCTTCAATTCTGCTTAACCCAAATTCTCAGTTTGTCCAGCAATTAGAGCACAAGAGCAGCCACAACAAGATGGAAAATGTGTTTGTTTTCTTTCACCCAAAATTAACAAAACAGAGTTCATGTGCACATGGGAGACTGCTCCTGCAGGGAAAACTGAAAGATAAAGTTAATAGTTAGGGATGAAAAGAGTTGGATTTTAGCCATGGTTTGGTCCAGACTGAAATACTTTAACAACTATTAGATTGTCATTAAAATGTTCACACCCCTGGTTCCTAGAGGATAAATCGTTTGGACTTTGGGGATTCCCGACCTTTCCCCTGACAAACCATGAGGTTGACATTTGTGGTTTTGAGTGAATTTCCTTGACAACTTTAGGGGAAACACTACTTTAAGAAACACTTGTCATGGGGGCACCACCCTTTTGAATTCCAGAGTAATTAAACTGAATTTATTCAAGTTTGATTATTAATTTGATCAGTCTCTTCAGAAGGAATTTAATTATTTTGATAGACTGATCTTGTCTTCTGCTTCAGAGAAAACACAAACAACTTCTAACTCATTCAATGAGGGAATTTAATTGTAGCTAAATACCTATTAAATGATGAAGGACTAATAAAGAAAACAAACTAACACAACAAATAAAAAGAAGATACTGTGATGAAATAAACCTGATCATATTGGCAATAGTGAAGTGATGTGATGGTAAAACCAGGGGCGTAGGACTGGGGCGACAAAGAGGGCTGAGTATACAGGGCTCTCATGTGAGGTGGGCCCACAAAGACACTATTATGAATAGCCGTAGTTGCAGAGAGGGGGGTCACAGAGAATTGCTTTGTACAAAGGTCCAGAATTTTGTGCTACTCCCCTTTGTAAAACGCAAAGGTAGGATGTATGAACACTATGGCACTTCGCTAAACGGGAATTTATCTATTTTATTCAACATCAACACTTATCACAGCAAAAAACGTGGTTCAGCCTATTGTTTTGAAGCGCAGGCAGGGACGAGGTGCTCCAGCCAGTTTCTGCCATGGTTTGCAGGCTTCAGGCCGTCGTGCAAGAGGTGAAACCTTGGTCAAGCCAGCCAGCAAGTTATTATGGTAAGGATGGGCTGTGAGCGAGGCCAAGGTCCTGAAAGATATGCTGGTTTTCTGTTGTTTTCTCAGTGGTTAGGTGAACACAAATAAATACTGATACAAATATAATAATAATTATAATTGAAAATAAATATGCATGTTTTTATGTTATTTGAACACAAATAAATACTAAAATATATATATCAATCAATTAATAATATTATTTCATTATTATATTATCATAAATGTTCTTATTGTATTATCAATTTGGGGAAGTCCTGCTTGGTAATGCCCTACAACACCAAAACAAACAAACCTTAACCCTCAAATTTGAAATGACATTTTTTACCAACTCAATTCACAAACAGTTCTCTGAACTTTGACCTTTCACCAAATAAATTCCTCAACATGTTATCCTTGGAGTTTTGTGTCAACAAGAAAAGTATGTTTTAAGAAGGGACTTAAAAGAGTTCACTGACTCAGCCGACCTGATTTCCTCGGGCAGGCTGTTCCAGAGCCTCGGGGCCCTGACAGCAAACGCTCTGTCCCCTTTAGTTTTCAGTCGAGACTCTGGAACAGACAACAGACCTCTGCCTGAGGATCTCAAGGTACGTGCTGGTGTGTATGGGACTAAAAGGTCAGAAATATAACAAGGCGAGAGGCCATGAAGAGCTTTAAAGGTGATCAATAAAATTTTAAAGTCAATTCTAAAACATACTGGGAGACAGTGTAATGAAGCTAGAAGAGTTCTGGACAGTCTGGTGTCGATCAGTAGATTTTTGGGTTAAACAATTGAAAAGGCTGTTGCAATAATCAAGGCGTGATGAGATGAAGGCGTGTAAAATGGTCAAGGTGTCCTTAAAAGTTAACATAGATCGAATTTTTGCTATATTTCTAAGTTGATAAAAACATGATTGAACAAGCTTTGTGGTGTGCTGCTCGAAATTTAAATTACTATCAAACCAAACACCAAGGTTCTTTGTAAAAGGCTTGATGTGATTTACTAGGGAACCAGCAGATGGCAGTATTTGTTTTGCCATCTGCTGGGACCCAATGACTAGGATTTCTGTTTTGTCTCAGTTCAGCTGGAAGAAATTATTTGACATCCATTTTTTAACTTCACAAAGGCAGTTGTTAAGTGAACTCAGCATTCCGGGGTCTGTGGATCTGACGGGCAAGTACATTTGTGTGTCATCACCATAAATATGAAGAAGAAATACCATGTTTATGGATAATATGTCCAAGGGGAAGCAGATAAGGAAAACAAAATGGGTCCTAAGACCGACCCCTGAGGCACACCATATTTAACTGGACAGAACGAGGAGACATAGTTGTTTACAGACACGCATAACTTCCTATTTGACAGATAGGATGAAAACCAGTCTAGGGCAGTACCAGAGATCCCCACCCAGTGCCTCAGTCTGTCTAACATGATGTTGTGATCAATGGTGTCAAAAGCAGCGCTAAGGTCCAGGAGTACCAGGACTGAGCACATATCTTCATCAGCAGACATTAAAAGGTCATTGGTGACTTTAAGCAGGGCAGTCTCAGTGCTGTGGTACTTCCTGAAACCAGACTGAAACTTGAATTTGTTATTTTCCAGCACAGTGAGCAGCTGTTTGGACACAATTCTTTCTAGAATCTTTGCAATAGAAGGCAGTTTTGAAATTGGTCTAAAATTTTGTGGGAGGGCGGGATCTAAACCAGGTTTCTTTAAAAGTGGGTTAATGCAAGACGTTTTAAAATAATCAGGGACACAACCAGTAGATAGGGAGCTGTTAAAAACAGAGATCAAATGGGGCCCAACAGAATCTATTACTTTCAGTAAAAACTTTGTAGGTATTACATCAAATGGGCTGGAGGACACTCTCATTTGTGATACTGTTTTTAAAAGCTCAGACAAGTCGATGGGATAAAACTGGTTAAAACTCTCCTGTTGCTGGTGAGGAACCTCTGAATAAGAGGCCGCGGGGGTAATAGAGGCTCTGATTGACACCACCTTATTGGTAAAATAAGATAAAAACAATTCACAGTCATCATTACTTCCAGCTGAGGCACAAGGAGGGGTTGGGTTTACCGGCTGATCCACAGTCTTAAACAGAAACCTGGGATTGTGTTTATGTGTAGTAATGAGTTCAGAAAAATAGTGTGTTCTCGCATCCTTAACCATGTTATTGTAGTTAATTAATAAATCCTTCAGACTGAGGTAATGGACTTGGAGACTGGATTTTTTCCATCTGCGCTCTGCTTTCCTGCATTCTGTTTTTAGGCTGCGAATGCTGTCATTTATCCAGGGTTTCTTACTAGCTTTAGACGTAGGCCTAACCTTTAGAGGAGCAGTAATATTTAGTGACGACAAGCAGATATGATTGAAGTGATCGACCAGATTGTTGGTGTTGGAATCAGACAGGTGTTGGCTTTGGCTCTGAAAGAATGTGCAAAACTTTGAAACACTTTGTTCATTAAAGATGCGAGAACACACGGAGCTTGGTGAGGTGGCATGAGTAACAGGCGAATCGCAGCTAAAAACAATACATCTGTGGTCAGATATGGTCATGTCCACTAATTCCACAGAGGACACGCTGAAACCCAGGCTAAAAACCAAGTCCAGTGTATGACCATGGTTATGTGTTTGCCCTTTGACATGTTGTTTGAAGTTAAAAGAAGTGGACATATTTAAAAAGTCAGTTGCATTAACATTGGTGGGGTCATCAACATGAATATTAAAATCGCCACAAAGAACAATTCTGTCATAATTTAAAAACAATCATATTGAGGCGGACACAGTTCAGCTAGCTGGCTATAGTCATTCATTTGCAACCATGATTCAGTTAAAAACATAAAATCTAGATTTGTAGACAAGATAAAATCATTTAAGATAAAAGTCTTACTTGACAGAGATCTCACATTGAAGAGAGCCATTTTAAATGAGTTTGTTCTGGGTGCTGGAGTTGGTGCAGTTGTCCTAATCCTTAAGAGATTACTATGATTGCTGTGTGGGATGTGCACATTTAGGTTTACTGGTCTATGCGTGATGATGACAGGAATAGAAGTCTTTGGAACAGCGCTGGGAGCAGACGGCTTTACATGCCAGCAGGTGGAGACAGTTGTTTGTGGCAGTGAGCCAGAGAGAGCCGGAGCCGGTGGTGTGTCCAGGTGTGCTGCATGAATGATTAGTCATTCACGTAAGTCATGTGTGGACTGCACCACATGCTGTATGTGAGCAGCTAACATTTCTGAGCCCCATTTGTTTGGGTGAAGTCCGTCTGTCTTAAAAAGAGACATTCTTTGCTAGAAAATATTAAAGTTATCAACATAACACACACGGTGAGCCCTGCAGGCGGACTGGAGCCAGTCGTGGAGGCCAAGGAGACTACTGAAGCGGCCAGCACCGCGAACAACTGTGGGAATGGGACCAGAGATAAAAAACGGACTTTCCTCACTGCTTTAAAAAGTTAAAAAGACGGTTAAAATCTGATTTTGTCAGCTCAGACTGCTGAAGAGCTGTGTCATTTGTTCCCACATGGATTATCGCCTTGTGATGGAGGACGGGAGCGACGGCATCAGATCCTTCAGTTTTTTTAAAATGTCAGCCGTGGTGGCACCGGGGAAGCAGTGAGTGGTAGCGTTAAAGAAACGAATGTTTCTGGTTATGGAGTCACCAATTATTAGTGTAGTTGGGGAGAAAAGGGGATGGGGAGATGCCGGTTGTGGGGTCCTAGAGCAGGACTGAGCAGAATCTGCTTCAACACTGTGTGCGGACTGAGGATGGAGTGTGTGAGCTACTGAGTGTTGTGTTGGAGTAGCAGTAACAGACCTGACAGAAGGGCTACCCGCCGGTGCAGGGTAGAGACAGCCTCCGGAGCGTCTGAGCACAGCCTCCTTCAGGATCCTACGTCGGGAAGCGGAGGTTTTTGACCGCCGACGGCCGCCGATCAGGCCCAGCGGCAGCCGATCACCGTTTGCCGCCAGTGCAGGAAATGTAGCCGGTGGAGGAGATGCAACAGTGTCGGCAGGCGCTATCTGCCGAAAGGTAGGAGACTCGAGGAGCATCTGCTGGATGGACCGGAGTGTCGTCAGACAGGGCTGCATAGCGGTTGGAGAGGTCGATGTGTGGAGATAAGGCAGCCCCGTCCAAGCCTCTCTTGCAGCCACGGACCACCACTTCGCCCCAGGTTGACTGATGCTTCGGAATCGAGCAGGAGCAAAATCTTGGAAGGGTAGAGGGGTCCCATAGCACGGTGTCCTGGATGTTAGTGGTTGCGCTAAGAGAAACAATCTGTTTGGCTTGTACTGAAGCCACATCCATAAAGCCAGTCAGCAGGGAATCTTTCTCTCTGAGTTCCTCTGAAAGTCGTCGGATGTCTTGGGGCAGAGTTATCTCGGCTAGCATAATGTTAGTCGCCAGAGCTTTGTTGTGATCAGTAGTGTTGATAACGTTTTTACGGTCATCTAGCTTAAAATCCATGTTGGAGGACTAAAATTCTTAACCCACGTAAAACTTAAGTTAAAAACTTAAGTTAAATAAAAAGGATATAAAAAATGTAACAAAAAAGTGTGGATTAAAACTGAGAGTCAGGTTTAAGAGCTTCCGACAGGTAGCTACAGACACCAACGCATGCGCAGAGTACAGATTACGTCAGTGGTTACGTCAGCCCATGGCATCTGCTTCCTAATGTCTTCCCCTGTCACTTGCACAAATGTAATTACATTTAACTTCATTTTCCTCAACTTGGAGAAATCACACTTCAAAATCCTCTCCAACAGTAAAAGGACACCAAGAGTGTCATTTCTCGAAACCTTTCACCAAACCAACTGACTCCTTGCACAATGTAATGTGACGTATATCCATTCCACAAACTGCACGTCTACTGACTTCCTGTCAGCTCTACAGTAACGTAGCTTCAACACTGATCTTCTCCTAGTGCTGTTTTATCCTTATTTTTGCCACTTTTCACAGTAAGTTTTGTACATATTTTAATAGTATTTACTGTTTGTATACAGTGTTTTGATCATTCTGATCACTAATCACCTCAGTTTTATTTGAACACAAGCTAGCTTAGACGGTCAGCTAGCCTTTCCTCTTTGGCTGTATCTCAGCCATCTCTCCTTCTTCACAGTAACAGGAGTCCAATGTGTATAGATCTCTCCCACTGAGCCCCTCCTCCAATCACTAGTCTTGTGGTGCGACAGTAGATAATTCTGTATCTCCTGACGGTAGCAGGGTGAACAGGCTGTGGCTAGGGTGGGTACTGTCTTTTAGTATCCTTTGGACTTTGCAGGCATCTCACCTCACAGATGTCATTGATGCTCTGGTAACATAATGTATAATAGGTCAACATGTTGTTTGTACTGGGTGAATCAAATGTGAGAAATTATTGCTGAAAAGCCTATTTTAACTCCGTTTTGCCTGCTCTAACTCTCTATCCCTTCTTGGAGGGCATTTAGGAGTTGGATTTTTGGGTAAGTTAAGTGAAATGTAAACACATGATGTGTTACACATCCACTGACAGAAGAAGACGATGCCATGACAACAGTAAACTAACCTATTAAGGAAATGATTTGGTGAAAGGTCAAAGTTGTTGAGAAATGTATTTGTGTCATTTTTGCTGTTTGAAATGTCACCAGGTTATTGCAGTAAAACGTTACCAAATTTGTGCCAGTGATGGAGGAAGACATTAGGAAGAGGATGCCATGGCAATGGTGAACTAACCTATTGAAGTGTTGTTGTGGTGAAAGGTCAAATTTAGCATAAATGTATCTGCTTTGGTGTTGGAGGGGATTTCCAAGCAGATTTCCCAACTTGATAATACAATAACAACAGTTATAATAAATTAATATTATTAATGGATTAATATTATGTTGTTGTATTTTAGAATTTCTCTATGTTCACAGAAGAACGGAAGGAAGATGCACATTTCAAATTTCTTTTCAATTATTAATTTTATTATATTTATATAGTGTATAGTACCTTGGTCTCGCTCACAACGCATCCTTATCATATCATCACTACTTGAGGCGCAAGAAAATCAGAGCAGCGGGACGTGACACACACAGTGACTTCAGACTCCGATTGTCCTTCATTATGAAGGAAAGATCAACGAATGAATGAAAAAGAGACAGTGTATAAAGAAGAAAATAGACAAAGAGTGAAAAGGGAGAGAACATAGAACAAGTACATTACCACGGAAAGATCTTGGGATGGCGTGCAGACATGGAGTGATGGCAGCGGGGCTGCTCTACGCACTCATAACAAACTTTTTGGGAGCTAAACATCCGTACGAACCGGACTACCTAATTTTGACAAATAGTCATACATCGCAAAAACAGTTTGGATTTGGTCAGCTCGCATTGTTTACCACCTTTATTCGCCCTGGCATGGGAATGCAGGGCTCAGACAAACAATTCACCAAGACGGATCAGAGAGGGGGACGACTTCTCATAACTTTCTGTCTGCTCTTAGCTGGTGACGTTCATCAATGCCCTGGCCCAATGTTCCACACTGAATTTGCAACCAAATCATCAAAACCTGACATGACTAGTCAGTCATCTGGTTTACAGATACGATCTGCTGTTAACGTTGTACAAAAAAGTCCGGATCACCCACCTAAGTTCCGTGCTTGTTCCTCGGATGGCTCGAGGAGTGTACTGGCTGCAGTCGCCGCTCGGGCGGGTTCGCGGGGGATGATCGCTGAAACGGTGTGCATCCTCGCAAAGCTCCGGGGAAGTCGCACGGCAGCAAATCCACCGCGCGGATGATTCCGTCTCCTCCGACGTGGCCGGAGGGGTCTCCTCGTCAAGGGTGGTGGTTGCCCAGTTTTCGGGCAGCGCTCAACCAGTTCACCTCTGTCCGACGAACTCCACTCTTCCCGTCTACGCTCTCTATGGTCCAGGTAAGCGTGGGCCAATCAAGAATCCACGTAGAATAGGAGTTAGCGCCACTCAACGGAGAGCCACAGGACTAAATCCAGCTATTCTCAAGCTGCGTAAATTTAACCTTTTTCAAACAGTGAATAATGCCAAAGTTCTGTGGGACCCTCAAACAAAACCCAGTGGACTACTGGGCGGTCACCTGAATATCCGTAGTTTGATTTCTAAAAGTGATGAGATAAAACATATTCTTGTGGACTCTAACTTGGACTTCCTATGCTTATCTGAAACTTGGTTGAATAAAAACTCCCCATCCGCAGCCATACATATTCCTGGCTATAATGTTTTTAGGAAAGATAGAAAGGTTGGCAAAGGTGGGGGTTTACTGCTATACATCAAAGAACATATATCATGTAAAGAGGTTCAATGCTCAGTTGAGAATGAGCTTGAGTATATTTGCCTTAATATTAGTCTTTCACCACAAATGTCCTTCTTTCTCATTGGAGTGTATAGACCTCCATCTGCAAAAGCTAGTTTCTTTGACAAATTAGAAACTGTTGTAAAGGTATGCAGGCCAGGTCAGGAAATACTAGTAATGGGTGACTTCAATGTTAATTGGGAGGACAAAGGCACTAGTAAAGCACTGCAACGGATCTCTAATAAATTTGATCTCACACAACTAATTAAAGGGCCCACTAGAGTAACCTCTAATTCAAAAACTCAAATTGACTTGATATTTACCAACAAACCTGAAAGGGTGTCGAAATCCTTTAACATGGTCACTGGTCTGTCTGACCATAACCTCACTCTTATAGCTAGAAAGCTTACTAAATCCCGTTTCATTTAAAACCTAACACCAAATCTAGCCAGTTACGAATACCCAAGTGTGATGTTGATGAATTTGACAGAGAAATCAAAAATATTAACTGGGATCAAATCATAGCTGGTGTAGATGTGGATAATGACACAAATGTCCTCATGTCCACAATTCAAAACATAACTAAGCGATTTTTAAAGAAAAACAAATCTAAAGGGAATAGTAAATACACCCTCCCCTGGATCTCTAGTGACATAAGGAGATTAATGAAGGAGAGGGATAATGCTTTAAAGCTCTCTCTCAAGTCCAAATCATTGATTGATAGGCATATATTTGTGTCCTTGAGAAATAGAGTAATAAAGGAAATTAGGGCAGCTAAATCTAATTTCTTTGTTGACCTCATACGGGATGCTAAAGGTAATCATAAACAAGTCTGGGACTGTCTGCATAAACTAACAGGGAAAGGACATAATAAGGCAACTAAGCAGCTGGAGATCAAAGAAAATGGTAACCTATATAAGGAACCAGCTGAAGTTGTGACTATCTTCAATAATCATTTTGTCAACTCTGTGAGATTGACTGTGCATAGTCCCATAAGTGGTCCACAACACTCCTCACCAATTGATGTATTACAGCCAGTCTTCACTCTGACTGAAATTTCTGAACCCAAGGTTAAGTCTATAATTACTTCTTTTAAGAATTCCAAATCAAAAGACATATTTGGACTGGATTCCATGTTTTTAAAGAAACATGCTGCCTCCCTCACAGGGCCTATTACTAAAATTATAAACAGCTCTTTTAAGGAGGAAAAATTCCCAAACGATTGGAAGTTAGCCATTGTTGTGCCAGTCTATAAATCAGGAGATACAACTGATATGAATAACTATAGGCCGATTAGTATTTTACCCGTCTTGTCTAAGATCTCGGAAAAATGCGTGGCTGAGCAATTGACTGAACATCTTAACAGAAGCCCTTTTAAACTGCACTCTATGCAATTTGGCTTTAGAGCCAATCACTCCACTGAGACAGCAAATTGTTTCTTTGTGGAAAACATCAAGTCAAAATTGGACAAAGGAGGCATAGTTGGAGCAATTTTCTTAGATCTGAAAAAAGCTTTTGACACTGTCAACCATGAAATACTCATCCACAAAATGTCTTATTTTAATTTCTCAACCAGTGTTACTGACTGGATGAGATCTTATCTGTCAAATAGAGTACAGTATGTGAGAGTTAATGGTGAGACATCACCACCCCTTAGGAACGAACTGGGTGTACCCCAGGGATCTGTCCTGGGCCCTATTTTGTTCAGCATCTACATAAATGACCTGCCATTAGTGTGCACTGGATGTGAGGTGCAGATGTATGCTGATGATACAGTCATATATGTTCATGCGAAAACTAAGCCCAAGTTGTTGCCAAGCTCAACGATACAATGGTACATGTACGTAAATGGCTTACTGGCTCACAGCTGAATCTCAATGTTAAGAAAACAGTATGTATGTTTTTTAGTAAAAGCAACACTGTATCTCATTGTGAACCCAATGTCTGTGTGTCTGGGGAGGTCATTCAAACAGTTACACAGTTCAAATATCTAGGCATTATTCTTGACTCTACTCTATCATTTAAACATCAAGTGAGAAAGGTAGTGCAAATAACCAAATATAACCTAGCGAACTTTAAGTATATAAGGAACTGTCTGACAACACCTGTAGCAAAGCTATACATGACAACTATGATAATTCCTCACCTAACATATTGTATGACAAGCTGGACCCAGGTATGCAGTACAACACTAAGGCCTATTTTATCAATTTACAAACAAGCACTTAAAGTATTGGACAAAAACCCCAACTTTACCACCACTGTAACATTCTTAATACTTATAACCTACTCAATTGGGAAAATATTTTAAAACACAGTGATGCATGCCTAATCTTTAAAATCATTAATGGGAAGGCTCCCCCACCACTCTGTACTTTTATACAGCAGAAGTCATCTAGCAGCAGAACCACAAGGTCTGCCTTAAGAGGGGACTGTGTAGTTCCTCGTAGGTCCAGTTCCTTTGGCCAATTATGCTTTTCTGTGAGAGCCTCTAAACTATGGAACCAATTGCCTGTGGATATTAGAAATTCCACCTCATACCATACATTCTCACACCATCTTAAGGTCTGGCTTTTGAGCATACAAAAATGTGAACACCTCTCATAATAATAATGTATGTCTGTCTCTATATTTTAGCTGTCGTGTAACATTTGGTATATGTATGCTAAATAGATGGTTAGATGGTAACTTTATTAATGCCCTAACTGTTGTATGGATGTATGGTTATATGTTATATGTTTTATGATGTTATGTTTTAATGGAGCCAGTGCTATGGCATTATGTTTTATTGTTGTATATCAATTGCTGTGTGACTTAATGTGTTTTATTATTTTTGTTTCTTTTAAGCTATTATGTGCCTAGTATAACATCTTGCCAATGGACTACAGTTGAAAATTAGCCTGCTGGCTAACACTGGCACATTTACAGAAATGTTGATTAATGTGCACTGTCCTTAAATAAATAAATGAAATGAAATGAAATGAAATGAAAAGACGAATGAGCGTTTATTTACTTGCCAAACTTGTGGTGGTCGATTAACAGAATCATTTACGTCTCGTTGGCTGCCATCAAGTTAATTATTAACGTTAGCTACAAACAGGTTACAGGTTTATTGTCGATCATGTAACGTTACAATTTTATTTAGTTATGACTTTACACTGGTTGGAGCGTCTGGGGTGGGTGTTTACTGATAGTAGTTAATAAACTGTCATTAACTGCATTGCACATCACATGGTTTTGCTCTGTAAGTGAAAAACAGATTACAGTTACAAAATTCCTTATATCTATGCAGTTTTAAAAGCAGCCTGGATTGAACGCTCAGAGATGTGAGACTTGACTTGGACTCTTGCTCAGAGATGTGAGACTTGAATTGGACTCTTGCTCAGAGACTTGAGACTTGACTTGGACTCTTGCTCAGAGATGAGAGACTTGACTTGGACTCTGCTCAGAGATGTGAGACTTGACTTGGACTCTTGCTCAGAGATGAGAGACTTGACTTGGACTCTGCTCAGAGATGAGAGACTTGACTTGGACTCTGCTCAGAGATGTGAGACTTGACTTGGACTCTTGCTCAGAGATGTGAGACTTGACTTGGACTCTTGCTCAGAGATGAGAGACTTGACTTGGACTCTGCTCAGAGATGTGAGACTTGACTTGGACTCTTGCTCAGAGATGTGAGACTTGAATTGGACTCTAGCTCAGAGACATGAGACTTGACGTGGACTCCAGCTCAAAGATTGTGAGACTTGACTTGGACTCTGGCTCAGAGACATGAGTCTTGACGTGGACTCCAGCTCAAAGATTATGAGACTTGACTTGGACTCTGGCTCAAAGACCTGTGAGCATCTCTGGGTCCCAGCTGACTCCTGTAGAGCAGCTGGTCCAGCAGTCTTGTTCAGGCAGAGATCCTGGCCATTTTAATGTGTCTTTGCCTATCACTGTTCATTATATTGATGACTCATCTTCTCAGGGATGAGAAGTTCTTTTTCTGTCTGGCAAGTCTCCAAACTGACATCGTTACAATCAAAGAAAGGAGACCTTAGTCTGCAGATCTGAAGAGTATCAGGAGAGGTTTAATCAGATTGGCATGACATTTTGGCACAGACATTCATGCTCCCTTCAGGATTAATTTTAATAGATTGCATTGCGCCATCATCATCATCAAATACCTAAAAAACTGGCTGTAGACTTAATCTTGTTTGTTTCATTTAATTTTAATTTTCAAAAGTACTATTTCACATACTGTAGTTCATCATAATTATGAGACAGTATCTCAACATTATAATTTAACTTTCACTTACTGTGAAACTGAATAATTATAAAATTATATGAAAACCCTTGGATTTGTCCATCCTAGTCTTTAAATTCCAGTTTCCATTGACTTCCAAGAACTGATATTTCAAAACAATACAAAAATCAAAAAAATACACATTATAAATTGATAGTAATAATAACAAAATAACCATTTTCTAATTTTTAAAGTATTAGTGTGCTTTTACAAACCCAGATAAAACTGATGTGTTTCAAACCACATTTCAAAGCTGAAGTAAGCTTTTTTAAATTTACAACTTGCTCTAAAGCTCTGATTCAAATCATACTATAGATTTCATTTCTCTAGTGGTAATGCTGTGTTGTTGCTAGGCAACATAACATCAGCTGACAAGCAAGTCTGCAAAGGCGAGTTAAAGCATAAGCGATCCACAGCAGATAATCTCTCTCTCAATTTAATTCAATTCAATTCAAATGAGCTTTATTGGCATGAATTTAATAACAACATTGCCAAAGCATCATATACACACAAAATAAGAACAATCAGCCCCATACATTTCTTTAAACAATTAAAGCGTAAAGTAATCAAAGTGTATGTGTGTTTGTATTAAAAAAAAAAAGAGAAAAATTTAAATAAAATAAATAAATAAAAGAGTAAGCGTGTGTGTGTGTGTTTAAAAAAATATATTAAAAATAAAATAAATAAACAAAACAGTAAGCGTGTGTGTGTTAAAAAATAAAAATATATATAAAATAAATAAATAAATAAAACAGTAAGCGTATTAAAAATAAAATAAATAAATAAAACAGTAAGTGCGTCTCTCTCTCTCACTCTCTCTCTCCATGACTATATCAACGGCTGATGGGACTCCATATGTTACTGTCGTGGTGGGTTGCCTTGTTGACATTCAGTCATTTGCCCATGAAACTGTTTTGGTAAATGAAGTGATCTGAGGCTTGGCTCTCTTTTTCTGTGTAGCTTTCTGACTTCTAAAACCTCATTATCTGTAGTTGTGACTGCAGTGCACATCCACCACTGACAGCATCTTTAGTTTCTACTGCACTCAAAACTTCTGTAGTGTCTCCAGACTCTCAGTGTGCCTCGAGGGGAAGTTTTTTTTATGCACAGAAAATTTTGCTTTTGAAGACAATGCAATGACTAATTTCAGGGACTTTTGTCTACACAGACACATTCTTCACACTGGCACAAAAGAAACATGTGAAAAGACATAGGTGAATTATCCGTCCGTCCGAGTGTTGTCAAGGGCATTGTGTCTATATATACACAGACTCTCCATTCACAACAAACCATCTGTTCTGTTGTTGGTTTCCTCCCTGACTGGAATCCTACTTGAAACAACACAAGGAAGGGTCTTTATATGTCCATAAAAGAGGAAATACACATGTACATATGCACTGTAGTGTGGGGGTTGAAGAAGCCTCCTCATTGACTGATTAAAAAAAGTCAATTACAATTTTTCTCAATTGCTTAAACACTATAACCAGGCTTTTGAACTAAAATTTCAAAACCGTAACTCAATTAGCAATTTCCCTAAACTCTACACACAAATCCCTTCATTTCTTGTTGCCTACACCATGCGGTCATTGAGAAAACACTAACACGCAATGTTGTTCACTCAAGTCAACATAAGTTGAGCTCAATTAGCACACAGCTACCCTGGTGGAAACACAAACAGTCATAATTGATAACACACCAATCATAAGTTTCAATAGATAGATAAAAGGGCCTGAGTCAGTTCATTCAGAGAAATCTGAAGGAAGATGTAGAACACACCAGAGAGAAGGAAGAGGAAGCAATATAAATATAAATAAAAGCAATATAAAGAGGAGTAAGAGGTGAAGGAGGAGGAACAGTAGGAGTTAGGAGGAGATGGGATAGGAGGAAGATGAGGAGGTGGAAGAGGAGTAGGGCGGAGGAGGAGGATGAGAATCTCTGGCCTGTCCCATGGGCGTTTCCAGAAATCTTTCATGTTTTCACACCCCACACCCCATTGCCGGCTACCCCAAGTACGTCTGTAAAGCAATAGTAAATGACTTCTACACAGTAACTCTAACATCTATCTCATTTTCTGATAATAATTAACACTGATAATATTAACTAGGGCCTGGGGGTCCTTCCCCTGAAAAAGTTAGGCTTTAAACACTCAATTTCCTGCATTCTGGTGAATTTTATTGCACCAATTTATTGAGGAATTGCCTGAGGTGACAATTCAAAATAAAATAATTTAGTGTAATATAATGCAGTAAGGCTGTCAGGCATTCTGTATTGCTTTCAGATATGTTTCTCCTGTAGATCAACTCATACAATTTAATTCTAGCTGAGGCTACATACATGCAGGCATGCCTGAAAGACCTTAGGCTACCTAAGGTCTTTTCAAATGTGCATATGGCACCATTTCACCTTACTGATGAATTTGCTTAAATAAATTGAATTTAGTTTAAAAAAACAATTAGGTGACAATTCAGAATATAAAAATAGAATGTAATGCAGTTATCAGTAGCTTATTCTTTTTTTCTTTTTTTTTACTGTAAGTTACTTTTTTAATATAGAGATTTCTTCTATATTTACATTGTATTGCAGGTATATTGTGCAAATAAAGCTTTCTCAGCATTTTGATTTGTAAATTAACATTTCTTGGTGCAAGCTATTTTTCAGAAAATTTTTAACAAATGCTTTCAAAAAGTAGTGGGTAGATGTCCCCAGCATCCCCAGTGTAAATGACCCTCCTTACGTGCTGCTTACCACTTCATCTCTACTCTCCTCCTGCTCTCTCTCTGTCCCTCAGCCCTGTCAGTTTGTTACTCTGTTTCACTGTCTCAGGCCTCCTTCTCTGCCTGGCACTCCAAGTGCCTGCACGATAGGCAAGGTAGGCTTTGCAGCTGATGTTGAAGCTACTGCAGCTCCAGTACCAAATATGTTATTTTTAAGTTATAAGTTATTTTTGCGCATTTGTTTATTTTTTTTGAAACTGCTCGACCAGAGGGGGAGGGAGTGGAGACAACAGAATGCAATGATCTTCTCTCTCAAAGAAGCTGGTTGAGAAAAATTATGCTAACTGTTTTGTAGTTTTTGTCTCTTAAACTGTTGTTTGATTGTTATTAAAGATTTAAGCTTTGGTCATAATGACTTTATCAGTGTCTACTGGGTCTCTGGCCAATAAGCTCAGTAGCGCTGGTGGTATCATATGTTTCTTGTTTGACATCAAACATAGTAGATATAATAATATAGAGTATAGTCTCGTTATTGTTTTTAATCAGAATCAGCTTTATTGTCAAACAGGTTTAAGAAATTTGCTTTTGTGTTTTTGTGCTAAACAAACGTAGCAGGTTTAAGTATATAAGAAAGATACGTCGGGTCTTATTTAAAAACAAGAGATGTTGTTTCTGTGTCATATATAGTGACAACGCCTGACAATCATTGGGACCTCCAACTAAATTTTAATTAGGGCCCCCGAATTTCTATGGCCGGCTCTGACCCTTTGTGTTTATACATTGACTATACAATGGCCAACAACATTTATATTTCATTTCCGTGCATTCCGTGCTGCCGACAACTGCATGCACGTCGCGGTTCCTTGCGGGTCTATTTCAAGTAGCCAGCTATTTAAAAACATTATAATCTTTTGCGGTTCATCAACAATTATCTGAAAGTCTCTTCAGCAAGAGTTCCTCTTTTGCTAATACACACATACACGCTAGGCCCACACATGCGCACTGATGACCCAGGGTTAGGGTTACAATTTTGGATTTATTCACGCATTTTAAAAACATTTATTGAAAGTTTTTTTGCTTATGTTTATTTACAGCATCAAACGTGGAAAATGTCAATTGCTATAGTCTGTATATTATCTTATTGTCAGAAAACTGGTAGTTAATGTAAAATCAGACGTTGAGCACCCCCATTTCGCCAAAATGGCATGATCCTCCTTTCGCTGCGAAGCTTCGACTGTGAGATTGACAGTCGAATCAGGCTCCGCCCATTAGGGGTATAACACACACACATATATATATATATATATATATATATATATTGTATTATTATGTATTTTGTTGTTTCACCAACACGGCAGAGAGAATTGGGTAAGAAAGAACAGTGTCAAACAACCACATTTACAGCTAGGGCGAGTGTGAAAACAAGTGTGAAAATGACAGCATGGTACATGTTGTTAAAAATGTAAAGTGAGATGTAAAACACATTGACATTGCATTAAAAATAAATAAAAGAAAGGCCCTATAAATAGATAGATACATGAATAAATGTAAATATATTCTGTTTCACTATTACAAGTCCTCTGTTTTCTGACAGCACTTCAGACACTTGGCTCAGAGACGACGCTCTGCCCCCTCTCTGGTCTTCGGGAAGGCGTTGGGGATGCCATGGTCTCCTATCAGGTGTGTACATCCAATTTTTTAAACCTTACATCCATTGAACATTTGCTTTCCAAGGGCGGAAAAATCACAGTGTTTTTCTGCTGTCGACTATTGAGTGGTTTCGCATAAGTTGTTTGGGCATCTTATCAGTACTTGTGAGGGGGGCAGGGCTGTTTTTCACTTCATATCATATTCATAGCACGTCATATTTTCTAAAGCGGGCTGGAGATTCAAAGTGGTGTAACTTGCAACTATCTTAAATTTGGAGCAGGGATTCATTTATTGATTGACTTGCAAAATGAATTTTATTTTTATAATCTTACTCAAATTAAACCAATTATGAGCATGCTGAGAGCCAGTTACAGCAGCTAAACAACACTACAATCAGCACAATCAAGGCCTAACATGAGTGATGAAGAGAAGATGGAAAGGTGGAAAACAGAAGAGAGAGGGCGGAAAACTTGAGATTATAACAAGCATTTCATTTAAAATGTCAGTGATGTAATATAAACAGAAATTTCCACCCCTAGATGCAGTTTGTTTCACCTTTTGTATGCAGTTGGAACCACATACCCACAGCCAGCAGGTGTTGACGCAGACAGTATATGTGGTTCATCTCAAAATGAAAATAATCGCAATGTTTACAGCAGGTTTTTGTCTGGTATTTTTGCGGATTTTTTAAAAACTGTTTCTTTTTCTACTGAGGTTTTGAGGTCGTGGACAGTAAGTTGCTCAAATCATTTTTAAAATCTTGCGCACAACCAGTTCAGTTAAAACAACGGGAGACTGTGGAGAAATTTACCCTACGTTAGGTCTGGATTTTTGAGCATCACCCTTGACAAGTGAGTGCTTTAATGGTGCACAAACCTAAATTTTTGGGGACTACAGTATTATTAGTGTGTACGGTTTGGTAGTGATAGTAGGGACATGTACAATATCCAGCGACTACTGAATTGTCCCTTTACTTCTGATCCAAAAATTGCCACACAATTTTATTTCTAAAAAGCGACTAGCGACAGATCCAATGAGATATTTATATCAGGGCGAAAGGGAAGTGCGAAGGGCAGGCGACACAGGATGAGAACAGGCAGACAACACAGGATGAGAACAGGCAGAAAACACAGGAGGAGAACAAGCAGAAAACACAGGAGGAGAACAGGCAAACAACACACGAGGAGAAAAGGCAAACAACACAGGAGGAGAACAGGCAGAAAACACAGGTGGAGAACAGGCAGAAAACACAGGAGGAGAACAGGCAGGAGAACAGGCGGAAAACACAGGTGCAGAACAGGCAGACAACACAGGTGCAGACCAGGCAGAAAACATAGGTGGAGAACAGGCAGAAAACACAGGAGGAGACCAGGCAGACAACACAGGTGGAGAACAGGCAGAAAACATAGGTGGAGAACAGGCAGAAAACACAGGTGGAGAACAGGAAGAAGAACAAGCAGACAACACAGGAGGAGAACAGGCAGGACAACAGGCAGGACAACAGGCAGACAACACAGGAGGAGAACAGGCAGGAGAACAGGCAGAAAACACAGGAGGAGAACAGGCAGAAAACACAGGAACACAGGAGGAGAACAGGCAGGAGAACAGGCAGGAGAACAGGCAGACAACACAGGAGGAGAACAGGCAGACAATAGAGGAGGAGAACAGGCAAACACCACAGGAGGAGAACAGGCAGACAACACAGGTGAAGAACAGGCAGAAAACACAGGTGGAGAACAGGCAGAAAACACAGGAGGATAACAGGCAGGAGAACAGGCAGACAACACAGGTGGAGAACAGGCAGAAAAAACAGGAGGAGAACAGGCAGAAAAAACAGGTGGAGACCAGGCAGAAAACACAGGTGGAGACCAGGCAGAAAACATAGGTGGTGAACAGGCAGAAAACACAGGTGGTGAACAGGCAGAAAACACAGGTGGAGACCAGGCAGAAAACACAGGTGGAGACCAGGCAGAAAACACAGGTGGAGACCAGGCAGAAGAACAGGCAGACAACACAGGTGGAGAACAGGCAGGAGAACAGGCAGACAACACAGGAGGAGTACAGGCAGACAACACAGGAGGAGAACAGGCAGACAACACAGGAGGAGTACAGGCAGACAACACAGGAGGAGTACAGGCAGACAACACAGGAGGAGAACAGGCAGGAGAACAGGCAGAAAATACAGGAGGAGAACAGGCAGACAACACAGGAGGAGTACAGGCAGACAACACAGCAACACAGGAGGAGAACAGGCAGGAGAACAGGCACACAACACAGGAGGAGAACAGGCAAACAACACACGAGGAGAACAGGGAGACAACACAGGCAGGAGAATAGGCAAACAACACATGAGGAGAACAGGGATACAACACAGGTGGAGAACAGGCAAACAACACACGAGGAGAACAGGTAGGAGAACAGGTAGGAGAACAGGTAGGAGAACACATGAGGAGAACAGGCAGGAGAACAGGCAGACAACACAGGTGGAGAACAGGCAGGAGAACAGGCAGAAAACACATGAGGAGAACAGGCAAACAACACACGAGGAGAACAGAGAGACAACACAGGTGGAGAACAGGGAGACAACACAGGTGGAGAACAGGCAGAAAACACAGCAGGAGAACAAGCAGACAACACATGAGGAGAACAGGCAGGTGAACAGGCAGACAACACAGGTGGAGAACAGGCAGACAACACAGGAGGAGAACAGGTAGGAGAACAGGTAGGAGAACAGGCAGACAACACATGAGGAGAACAGGCAGGAGAACAGGCAGACAACACAGGAGGAGAACAGGCAGACAACACAGGAGGAGAACAGGCAGGAGAACAGGCAGACAACACAGGTGGAGAACAGGCAGGAGAACAGGCAGACAACACACGAGGAGAACAGGTAGACAACACATAAGGAAACCATGTGGGGGTCTGGATTTTTGAGCGTCACCCTTGACAAGTGAGTGCTTTAATGGTGCACAAACCTAAATGTTTGGGGACTACAGTATTATTAGTGTGTACGGTTTGGTAGTGATAGTAGGGACATGTACAATATCCAGCGACTACTGAATTGTCCCTTTACTTCTGATCCAAAAATTGCCACACAATTTTATTTCTAAAAAGCGACTAGCGACAGATCCAATGAGATATTTATATCAGGGCGAAAGGGAAGTGAGAAGGGCAGGCGACACAGGATGAGAACAGGCAGACAACACAGGTGGAGAACAGGCAGACAACACAGGTGGAGAACAGGCAGGAGAACAGGCAGAAAACACATGAGGAGAACAGGCAAACAACACACGAGGAGAACAGAGAGACAACACAGGTGGAGAACAGGGAGACAACACAGGTGGAGAACAGGCAGAAAACACAGCAGGAGAACAAGCAGACAACACATGAGGAGAACAGGCAGGTGAACAGGCAGACAACACAGGTGGAGAACAGGCAGACAACACAGGAGGAGAACAGGTAGGAGAACAGGTAGGAGAACAGGCAGACAACACATGAGGAGAACAGGCAGGAGAACAGGCAGACAACACAGGAGGAGAACAGGCAGACAACACAGGAGGAGAACAGGCAGGAGAACAGGCAGACAACACAGGTGGAGAACAGGCAGGAGAACAGGCAGACAACACACGAGGAGAACAGGTAGACAACACATAAGGAAACCATGTGGGGGTCTGGATTTTTGAGCGTCACCCTTGACAAGTGAGTGCTTTAATGGTGCACAAACCTAAATGTTTGGGGACTACAGTATTATTAGTGTGTACGGTTTGGTAGTGATAGTAGGGACATGTACAATATCCAGCGACTACTGAATTGTCCCTTTACTTCTGATCCAAAAATTGCCACACAATTTTATTTCTAAAAAGCGACTAGCGACAGATCCAATGAGATATTTATATCAGGGCGAAAGGGAAGTGAGAAGGGCAGACAACACAGGATGAGAACAGGCAGACAACACAGGAGGAGAACAGGCAGAAAACACAGGAGGAGAACAGGCAAACAACACACGAGGAGAAAAGGCAAACAACACAGGAGGAGAACAGGCAGAAAACACAGGTGGAGAACAGGCAGAAAACACAGGTGGAGAACAGGCAGGAGAACAGGCGGAAAACACAGGTGCAGAACAGGCAGACAACACAGGTGCAGACCAGGCAGAAAACATAGGTGGAGAACAGGCAGAAAACACAGGAGGATAACAGGCAGGAGAACAGGCAGACAACACAGGTGGAGAACAGGCAGAAAAAACAGGAGGAGAACAGGCAGAAAAAACAGGTGGAGACCAGGCAGAAAACACAGGTGGAGACCAGGCAGAAAACATAGGTGGTGAACAGGCAGAAAACACAGGTGGTGAACAGGCAGAAAACACAGGTGGAGACCAGGCAGAAAACACAGGTGGAGACCAGGCAGAAAACACAGGTGGAGACCAGGCAGAAGAACAGGCAGACAACACAGGTGGAGAACAGGCAGGAGAACAGGCAGACAACACAGGAGGAGTACAGGCAGACAACACAGGAGGAGAACAGGCAGACAACACAGGAGGAGTACAGGCAGACAACACAGGAGGAGTACAGGCAGACAACACAGGAGGAGAACAGGCAGGAGAACAGGCAGAAAATACAGGAGGAGAACAGGCAGACAACACAGGAGGAGTACAGGCAGACAACACAGCAACACAGGAGGAGAACAGGCAGGAGAACAGGCACACAACACAGGAGGAGAACAGGCAAACAACACACGAGGAGAACAGGGAGACAACACAGGCAGGAGAATAGGCAAACAACACATGAGGAGAACAGGGATACAACACAGGTGGAGAACAGGCAAACAACACACGAGGAGAACAGGTAGGAGAACAGGTAGGAGAACACATGAGGAGAACAGGCAGGAGAACAGGCAGACAACACAGGTGGAGAACAGGCAGGAGAACAGGCAGAAAACACATGAGGAGAACAGGCAAACAACACACGAGGAGAACAGAGAGACAACACAGGTGGAGAACAGGGAGACAACACAGGTGGAGAACAGGCAGAAAACACAGCAGGAGAACAAGCAGACAACACATGAGGAGAACAGGCAGGTGAACAGGCAGACAACACAGGTGGAGAACAGGCAGACAACACAGGAGGAGAACAGGTAGGAGAACAGGTAGGAGAACAGGCAGACAACACATGAGGAGAACAGGCAGGAGAACAGGCAGACAACACAGGAGGAGAACAGGCAGACAACACAGGAGGAGAACAGGCAGGAGAACAGGCAGACAACACAGGTGGAGAACAGGCAGGAGAACAGGCAGACAACACACGAGGAGAACAGGTAGACAACACATAAGGAAACCATGTGGGGGTCTGGATTTTTGAGCGTCACCCTTGACAAGTGAGTGCTTTAATGGTGCACAAACCTAAATGTTTGGGGACTACAGTATTATTAGTGTGTACGGTTTGGTAGTGATAGTAGGGACATGTACAATATCCAGCGACTACTGAATTGTCCCTTTACTTCTGATCCAAAAATTGCCACACAATTTTATTTCTAAAAAGCGACTAGCGACAGATCCAATGAGATATTTATATCAGGGCGAAAGGGAAGTGAGAAGGGCAGGCGACACAGGATGAGAACAGGCAGACAACACAGGTGGAGAACAGGCAGACAACACAGGTGGAGAACAGGCAGGAGAACAGGCAGAAAACATGAGGAGAACAGGCAAACAACACACGAGGAGAACAGAGAGACAACACAGGTGGAGAACAGGGAGACAACACAGGTGGAGAACAGGCAGAAAACACAGCAGGAGAACAAGCAGACAACACATGAGGAGAACAGGCAGGTGAACAGGCAGACAACACAGGTGGAGAACAGGCAGACAACACAGGAGGAGAACAGGTAGGAGAACAGGTAGGAGAACAGGCAGACAACACATGAGGAGAACAGGCAGGAGAACAGGCAGACAACACAGGAGGAGAACAGGCAGACAACACAGGAGGAGAACAGGCAGGAGAACAGGCAGACAACACAGGTGGAGAACAGGCAGGAGAACAGGCAGACAACACACGAGGAGAACAGGTAGACAACACATAAGGAAACCATGTGGGGGTCTGGATTTTTGAGCGTCACCCTTGACAAGTGAGTGCTTTAATGGTGCACAAACCTAAATGTTTGGGGACTACAGTATTATTAGTGTGTACGGTTTGGTAGTGATAGTAGGGACATGTACAATATCCAGCGACTACTGAATTGTCCCTTTACTTCTGATCCAAAAATTGCCACACAATTTTATTTCTAAAAAGCGACTAGCGACAGATCCAATGAGATATTTATATCAGGGCGAAAGGGAAGTGAGAAGGGCAGACAACACAGGATGAGAACAGGCAGACAACACAGGAGGAGAACAGGCAGAAAACACAGGAGGAGAACAGGCAAACAACACACGAGGAGAAAAGGCAAACAACACAGGAGGAGAACAGGCAGAAAACACAGGTGGAGAACAGGCAGAAAACACAGGAGGAGAACAGGCAGGAGAACAGGCGGAAAACACAGGTGCAGAACAGGCAGACAACACAGGTGCAGACCAGGCAGAAAACATAGGTGGAGAACAGGCAGAAAACACAGGAGGAGACCAGGCAGACAACACAGGTGGAGAACAGGCAGAAAACATAGGTGGAGAACAGGCAGAAAACACAGGTGGAGAACAGGAAGAAGAACAAGCAGACAACACAGGAGGAGAACAGGCAGGAGAACAGGCAGACAACACAGGAGGAGAACAGGCAGGAGAACAGGCAGAAAACACAGGAGGAGAACATGCAGAAAACACAGGAGGAGAACAGGCAGGAGAACAGGCAGACAACACAGGAGGAGTACAGGCAGAAAACACAGGAGGAGAACAGGCAGGAGAACAGGCAGACAACACAGGAGGAGAACAGGCAGACAATAGAGGAGGAGAACAGGCAGAAAACACAGGTGGAGAACAGGCAGAAAACACAGGAGGAGAACAGGCAGGAGAACAGGCGGAAAACACAGGAGGAGAACATGCAGAAAACACAGGAGGAGAACAGGCAGGAGAACAGGCAGACAACACAGGAGGAGTACAGGCAGAAAACACAGGAGGAGAACAGGCAGGAGAACAGGCAGACAACACAGGAGGAGAACAGGCAGACAATAGAGGAGGAGAACAGGCAAACACCACAGGAGGAGAACAGGCAGACAACACAGGTGGAGAACAGGCAGAAAACACAGGTGGAGAACAGGTAGAAAACACAGGAGGATAACAGGCAGGAGAACAGGCAGACAACACAGGTGGAGAACAGGCAGAAAAAACAGGTGGAGACAAGGCAGAAAACACAGGTGGAGTACAGGCAGAAGAACAGGCAGACAACACAGGTGGAGAACAGGCAGGAGAACAGGCAGACAACACAGGAGGAGTACAGGCAGACAACACAGGAGGAGTACAGGCAGACAACACAGGAGGAGAACAGGGAGACAACACAGGCAGGAGATCAGGCAGACAACACATGAGGAGAATAGGCAAACAACACATGAGGAGAACAGGGATACAACACAGGTGGAGAACAGGCAGAAAACACAGGAGGAGAACAGGTAGGAGAACAGGTAGGAGAACACATGAGGAGAACATGCAGGAGAACAGGCAGACAACACAGGTGGAGAACAGGCAGACAACACAGGTGGAGAACAGGCAGGAGAACAGGCAGAAAACACATGAGGAGAACAGGCAAACAACACACGAGGAGAACAGAGAGACAACACAGGCAGGAGAACAGGGAGACAACACAGGTGGAGAACAGGCAGAAAACACAGCAGGAGAACAAGCAGACAACAAATGAGGAGAACAGGCAGGTGAACAGGCAGACAACACAGGTGGAGAACAGGCAGACAACACAGGAGGAGAACAGGTAGGAGAACAGGTAGGAGAACAGGCAGACAACACATGAGGAGAACAGGCAGGAGAACAGGCAGACAACACAGGTGGAGAACAGGCAGACAACACAGGAGGAGAACAGGCAGGAGAACAGGCAGACAACACAGGTGGAGAACAGGCAGGAGAACAGGCAGACAACACACGAGGAGAACAGGTAGACAACACATAAGGAAACCATGTGGGGGGAGAATGTATTGCCCACATTTCAGAGTGACTGGAGATTGCTACCCATCAAGAATTCAGGGTTACATATTTATAAACTTACTCATTTGACCATTTTATTAAGAACAATACAATTATATCAAATACTGTAGTAACTGTCGGTTCACACGCAGCCACAGCCACAGCCACAGCCACACTAGTTTTTACATTTATATTTAAACACTTCAGGCTCATATCCAGTTTCAAGTTATCTTTACTGCAATCTCCAGCCTACAGGAGGTACAAAATCTCAAGTTTTCTTCACTTTCGTCACAGAGGGGCACTTGACATACCATAAAAAAAAAAGGGTTTTCCCGTCACCATGAGCCCACCACGTGTTGAACAGTGCCATTATGTCACCTTGATATCACCCTGCTGTGTGCAGGCCTCAAAGCTCACTCTGCTCAGGCCACAAACACAGATGTCCCAGTGGGGGATTTACAGAGTGGGGTTTTCAAACAGAAACACATAGCTTGGACTCCTTAAACCTCACTTACAACCACTGTCTTTAAGAACTAGGTTGGTTGGCTGATATGGATCTGTTTTCTACTTCAAATTATTAGCTCTGTTTATCATGTTCAGTCCTCTGACATGAGGAAGCTGACCTTTTCAGACTCAAACTGACTGTAATTGACTGTGAGATAAATTTACACTAGCTTGTTACTCAAAACAATGAAAGCAGGACTAAAAAACTGAAACAAAGCAGAGCAATGCAGACAAGAAACTATATCCATTTAATAACAAGCTTAATACATAAAAGCAGTATAGCATGAGGCTACATACAGTACACCAGAAGTTCCCAAACTTCTCACAAGTTACTATGTGAACATTAAATGAAAACGAATAAAAAAATGTAGAGAAAAACTTTAAAAGTAGCAATCATGTGCAACAGAAATATATTTTGTCTTTCATATTTAGCTTTTAACCACTACAGTACACTATGAATAAAGCTTGTAGCAGTAGTAGTTACTAGCATTTTTGTCAATCATATAGTGAGGTACTATGTTATATTTTACAGACACTACAAACTCTGGACCAACTCCGGGGGGAGTGAAACGATATGGTAAAAAGAGACAGTATTTCCGTGCCAGAATTTAATTCTTAGCAGTGGTGAGAAACTGCATTTAAATCTTCAACTTCAATGTAATAAAAAAAGCAAGCTTATAGCTTAATAAATAACATCAGGAAAGTGTAAATGATAAAATACTATGTACTGTATGATCTTTGTAGTTTTGCCAGGTAGTAGGGAGGGTGGAGGGGACTTTGACTCATGACCTCAGTATTTCTAAAATCCTGACTTCAAACCCTGATTCATATTTTCATGGATTGAGCACTGCTTTAGTATTAATTTACTTTATTGAATAGCCAGTGCAAAAAAACTTCGTTGGAAATATGAAGGCTAAATTCCACTTTGGTCAACAAAACAAAATTAAGTTGCTTTGACTTATAGAAAATATAAAAGGAATAGAAAGAAAGTTCATCATCATCCTCTCGCCAACTGTTTTGGTTTGATCCTTTGACTTTAAGGCTCTGTAACGTCACAAGACACCCACAGTCTGTGTCTGGTCAAGTAAAATTTTAAATGTGTAGGCTCTTCACCACCTTCACTTAAATATCTGACATTTAACCTTTTAGATTTGTTACTGCAGGAGTCAGACGAAGACCACCACAGCATCCAGTGGGCGAGTCCAAGAATTTAAAAAATAAATGTCAGACACATCCCACTCTCACACCTCCACCCAGTCAACGCTTAAACACACAAACTGTGAATTTGCATGAGGTGGGGGATTTCGTGGGTGTTAGTTTCACTACAGTGGGATGCCACTGACGTAGAGACTGTAAGGCAATACATGGTGAACATAATTATATAGGTTACACATTTGTTCAGTTAAAGATAACAATTCCACTACTATATTATTACGAGATTACTCATATATAAGAGTGCACTACACACCTCGGCATTGTGATTGTGACCAACATAGTCTTGATCAATATTATATGTCACAGTGCTGTAATTAGAATATGACTGTTTGTTACATTCAAGGAATAGTTTAACATTTCGTTTGTTTTCTTGTAACGAGTTAGATAAGAAGATTTATACCATTCGTACGTCTGTGTGTTAAATATGAAGCTGCAGCCATGAGAGGGCTAATGTTAACTTAGCAGATAGCCCAGCTCGATCCAAAGGTAACAAAAACTGAAATGTAAACAAGAAGTTGTCGTTTTTACGGGGTGTTATGTGCCAGACAGATGAAACCCTAATATTAACCCTTGTTGATTGTACACTTCAGTTTTTTTTACCTTTGGACACATCATGCTAGCTAGTAAGCTAAGCTAATGGCTGTAGCTTTACATTTAATTTCAGTGAGAGAGTGGTATTGATCTTTTCATCTGACTTTTGGCAATAAAGTGAATACGTATATTTCCCAAAGTGTTGAGCTATTACTTACATGGGTAATAGCAGTTAAGTAATTATTGTTAGGCTTTTTTAATTTATATTGTGGTTGATTTCTGTTTACACACAATGATAACCACCAGTGGGAGTTTGTATTTCTATGATTGTTTTATTTGCCAGTATTTTATGTGTCATCGTCAGTAGGCCAGAAGGGTAACAGGGAAAGTACCTCTGCTGCAACAATTTGAATTCCAACCCTGAACCCAGAGTCAGTGGGAAGGGCAGTGACCAAAAAATTTGTTTCATAATCATTTAGAACAAACAACTCTTACTTGTTCTTGACTTGTTTATCATATGATACACATACACATGCACATTTGACATTTTCTAGATGTGACATGACCAGATTGATTTGTTTTAAAATCTCAGATTATTTTAATATTAGATATCAAATATTTTAGTCAGGCGGGTTAACAGTGGTGTGAAATATCCAGTGAGATGAGGATGAGAGATACCGTAAAACTTCAATTAATAGCCGAGTCCCAAACAGCTCCTGCCCCTTTACTGGCCTGGTGTGGGAACACATTTTGACAAATAAACGCATGCTTTAATTAAAGGCCTGGTCTGGTTTTTATAGAAGTTCTTTGGATGTACTAAAACCTCTTAAACCCCGCGGGGTCGCCGCTTTAGCTGGTTAATAAAAATATTAATGTTTAAATGTATGATCATTAAGGTTATGTCAATATGGACATGCTGAACATCTTTGGATCGGTTAGATCCTTCACAATACCACTGTTAAGTTCATTTAACGGAAACAAGACCCAAAATCTAATTTGTAACCTGCATGGCTAAGAGAGGAAAAGGGGAAAAAAGTACTGACTCATGTTATCTTTGAAGTTATCGTTAAGTCTGCTCGTTAAGTCCGAATGTGTCCATTCCTTGATTATTTAATATATTCCTTTAGTCTGTAAGGGTCCACCCATCAAAAGAATCAAAACAACTTTTCAGAAAAATTAATCCAAGTTGTGAATCCTGTCATGTGAAGTCCATTGCTCTCTGTCTGCTAACATCTCTCGTCCTGCATGTTGTTGTTTTCGTGAGGTTGCTGCCTTCAAAATAAAAGTGCATAAGTCTGTCTGTCCATCTGTCGGAGCTAGATCAAATGAATGACATGTATTTGATATTATTTGATAATTTTTACACAAGTATTATTCTGTTTGAAATAAATAAACTGTTTCATGTAAATGCTCCGTACTTGTATAGCGCCTTTCTAGTCTTTTCGACCACTCAAAGCGCTTTTACATCTGCATTCACCAGTCACACACATTCATACACTGAGCCTAAGTGCTCAAACGGAAACTAACATTCACACTCACTCATACACTGGCGGAATAGCCGCCAGGGTATCTTGCCCGAGGACACTTCGACACGCAGGGATTGAACCGCCTTCCGATTAACGGCCAACCCGCTCTACCTCCTGAGCCACAGCCGCCCCCATAGTAGTTTCACATATAGTTTCCCATATGGACGCCTGTCCCAAATAAAGGCAGGGTCAATTCAGTGATTTTAGCAAATAAAAGCCCGGGCTATTATCCAAAGTTTTACGGTATTCCCCTTTAAAATTGAGAACTGCAAAGACATGAAGTTTCTTAGCTGTGCATTTCAGTTCTATATATATATATCTATATAATTCAATTCAGTTCTATTTAGGTAATTCATGGAAAATGTTATAGGCTCATTCTCATTACACTTTTCATGCAGAGTAAATCTAGACAATATTATATCTAATATTATTAACAGAGACCCAACAGGTAACACAGGTAAGGAAAAACCCCATTTTTATCAGGTAGAAACCTTGAACAGAACCGTGACTCAGGGTGGGCGACCATCTGCCTCCACCGGTTGGTAGGAGAGAGAGTCCGGGGTGGGGAAGAGGGAGAGGGAGAGGGAGAGAGAGAGAGAGAGAGAGAGAGAGAGAGAGAGAGAGAGAGAAACGAACAACTACTGACTTGCACATCTAAAGGCAATTTAGAGTTGCTAATTAAGAAGCCTGAGCACCCTGAGAGAAGCTAGGCAGACACAGGGAGAACATGCAAACTCCACACAGAAAGGGATGACCAAGGTTCAAACCTGAATGAATCTGCAGTAGCAATTAAGCCACCAAAGCACAACAACATTTACTTCCGCCTTGTTGTTGCATAGTGTCATTGCTGATGTTTGGTAGTTTCCAAAATCACACCTTCTGGAGGATGAAACAAACAGGGGGTGTCAAGTGCAGTTATGCAGATTTGAGGGATGTTTGTGCAGATTTGACCCAGTAGCCTACCTGTGTTCACAATCAGGACACTTTACTAAACAACCAGCTAACTGCAAGTGGTGATTAAGGTGCAGGTTACCTGGACTAATGTGTTCCTAACCTTTTTGACACAAAGCAGTGTCTTCTTGTGACCTGCTGCCATAGCTATAGTTCAGTAGGAATAAGCTTTCGAGTGGAGGGAACCTTTTTCAGATAGCTGAAATTGAATATTTTTTAGAGGCCCTAAAAGACAAAACTCAGTATTTCACAAGAAAATATGATGTTTTGTATGAGTTATGATCTCTCCCATGGCAACTGCGAGGTACTTTCATGGATACTAATTCAGTTTTTAAACATCTGCTTTCATGAGGTGTTAATGCAACATGTTACATATGTATTGAAATTTCACAGAAAGTATAATCTCAGAATAGTTAATATCCATATTTATGTGAAAAACAGCCAGTGTGGTTAACAGTGAAACAACATCATGAAGCCGCTCTTGCTTCAGGTGAAATATGTCAGCTGCGACAGGCATCATTTTCAGCAATCTCCTTGTGCTTCTCTGTCAAGATGACATGGGTTAGGATTAGAGGTGTATGTGTCTGGCACGTAAACCCCTACAAAATTACAACTTCTTACTCTTTTTGCTCATTAGCTCAGTGTGGCATTAAGACTGAAACAGGGGGAAATAGGTAACTTGGCTCTGTTTAAGGTAAAAAAAACCAGCTACCAATGTGTGTATAAAGCTCACAGTAAAGTAAACATGTCCTCCCAAAATGTCTGCAAAATCTCTTTGTTAAAAGAGTCTTATTTGGTTCTTTGGTCTTCACATCCCACGTCTGTCAACCAAGCATACTGATTCTTGTTTTGCTGGTGGTTTTTCAAAATTTAGGATGTTGTGTATCATTAAAAGCCATTTGCTGGACCACCTTTTGTGGGATTATATAAAAACACCTGCAATTTATATATTGCTGAGATTATATTTTCTGGTGCTCCTAGTATCGCCTTTGACACAGTTAAAGGCCCTACGAGAAAATGTTGTAAACCCAGTATAAAGCATAATTACCAAAATTAGACTGGTCTGTCTGTGACCACCCACCTTTTTTTGTGTGTCAGAGAGGAGGCTTCCTGCTGGGTCTCTGTGGAGCAGAGTCCATTCGTCCTTGGCCTCACCAGTGAGAACGGAGAGCTGCTGCTGGACGAGTGTGTTCAGGTCACCGAGGGCTCAAAGACCAAGGAGAGACACCTGTTCCTCTTCAGCGACGTCATTATCTTCGCCAAACTCAAGTAAGTGTAGATATTTATACATTCCCCAATATATAGATGGTGATTATCAGTTATTTTCAGTTAAATATGAAGAAACTCAAATAAGTGTCCACAGGAAATCTGAACCAACGGACAGAAAGTCAAAAACAAATGTAGGAAATTCCGCTGTAATGTTGATGTGGTATTGAAATAACTTTCTGGTGAAAATTTTCACATATTTGTACAGTTGAAATGGGAGAGTGAAAGAGGAAGTAAAAACCAAATGAGTATTTTTGGACTGTATGCTTGGACTATTGGGGAATCTCCCACAGAGACTATTAGTGTTTAGTCACTCTGACTAGAAGCAGAAAGAATGGTGGTTCCCTCTGAGTTGAGTCACATG
Source organism: Micropterus salmoides (assembly GCF_014851395.1). Taxonomy (NCBI): domain Eukaryota; kingdom Metazoa; phylum Chordata; class Actinopteri; order Centrarchiformes; family Centrarchidae; genus Micropterus; species Micropterus salmoides. The sequence continues at coordinate 19,082,623 of NW_024040928.1, forward strand.
ACACGAAACTCAACTGTATTCAATGGAAAAATTCTTCTCAAAAAATAATTTCAACACATCTTCAGCTGAAGTTTGGCTGTCTTTAAGAAAATACACTTCTAAATGCTGGTTCATTAGTCTCACAAGTGGCACTATCTTGAATCTTGAAATGAGGCTCACGACACATACCTCGAGAGACAATTTTAAAAAATCTACCTTTCATTTGATCCTGTAGGATGAAAATAGCATTATCTTGAAGATTCCCACTGAACAAAATTAAACAGTTAATATAAACAAGCTTTGCATTTTTGTAATTACTGGTTGCTCATCTTAGTCAGATTAGAGCTGTTTGTCAAGGATATTTTATAGCTCTTGAGTGGGAGGACAACACTCATCTGTGTACCACAACCTGCCCACTGTTCCAGTAGGTACGCACAGCTGGGACTACATTACAACACAATAAGAGACTTTGGAGTCTTATGAGTATATATATATGAACATTCATTACTTCCACATATTGTTTATGGTACCATTCAGTGTTCATTTTTTTTTTTTTTTTAGCATTTTGTGGAGAAACATTAAAAAGGCACTTCACAGATTTTACTCATCAAGTTCAGTTTACTAGTCATGGTGTCATACCAAGGCTGGATTATTAACCAGACCTTGAGAAACCACAAAAAAACTCACCTGGTTTAGTTGGTTTGTGATCATTTTAATAATTGTTGATGAGCGCTGATATCATCATATCAACAGCCTTATAACAACTGTTAAACTTTTTGGGAAATACACCTTTTGCTTTCTATTTGAGAGTTATTATGACAAGATCAATACCACTCTCAATAAATATGAAGCTACAGCCGGTTAGCTTAGCTTAGCTTAGCTTAGCGACTTAAAGCAGGGGGAAACAGCTTGCCTGGATCTGACCAAAGTTCAAAAATATGTCTCCAAACACCTCTAAAGCCACTGCTTCATGTTTGTACACAAACAGAAATGTTAGTCTTTGTTGTCTTTACAGTTTAGTCTGTAAGCTAAGCTAGGCTAATCACCTCCGGGCTCTAGCGTCATACTAAACACACATCTTTTTTTCGCATCCGTCAAAAGAACATGTCATAACTCAGAAAGCCTACTTCCAACAGGCTAGATACTAATATTCAGGACATATTGTCGATATGTGTGTTTTTATCCCTCTCTTTTTTCCCCCTCCGATTGATCAGCACTACCGAATCCAGTCAATAGACCACTACTGAGGTCAGCAGGGTCATTGTCTAAAGTTGTACAGAAGTGTAGCGGGAAGAATGGATGAATGACTCCCCCTCTAATCAGTGTAGTGACTGGATAATCATCATCATTATCCAATCACTAGTCGCCTTTTGTGTGACTAGTGATTGGATAGCTGTTTTTCAACCATTTACAAAAGTTACTATTTCAGACTCCACCATGGCCTCTCTTTCAGGGCACAAAGAGTTTCAGTCACCTCAAAACGTAGGCTTCAGTTTAGCTAACTTTGATATTTATTTATATTTATTTATATATATAGACAACACTCAGTTCAACAGCTGTCAAAGTCAACACCTGTTTTATTCAGAATTGTGAAATATGCCTTCAGAATGTGTAGTTTGCCTTCTATAGTGATATTGCTGCACCAAAGAAAATGTCCACCAATAGTATCACAGGAGCATTTTGTCTTTTGATCCTTGACAATCAATATTTGCATCACAGACGATTGTTTCTCACCTTGTTATCATGTACAGAAATCAATTTTCCACTGAAGTGTTCAAGGAAGTGCTTCATTCGTACAGATGATCCATTAGATTTTTTGAAGTTGCCAGTTTCAAAACAAGCTCTCACATGCTAAATTACACCTATTATTTCTGTGTTCAGCTCCAACTGTTTCACAAACAGGGGAAACAGGGTGCTAGAAGAAATAACTGTATTCCAAAACGAGCAACAATTGTAGAAGGGGGAAAAATCAGTCAAGACGGACATGTGAACTGAAACCTGCATTTCAATCTTGAAAAACAACACTGTGTCAAATGGAAACTTAAAGGACTATTTAGATGGCTGTTGCCTTTCTTTCTGCTTCTGTTTTAACAGGTCGACTGCCAGCTACCGTCTGAAGCACAGAGTGAGCCTCGAAGACATCTGGCTTTACGGTTTTGAAGATGAACCGGAGGATGAGGAGGGAACAGCAGCGGATTTTGACCTCAGGGTGACTCTCGTCTTGGCCTGGGCTCTCACTTTTTGCTTGGTGTGTTTTCGGTGAGCAGACCTGCACCAGATGACTCACATACAAACAACAGCTCATGAAGTGTTTTGATTCACATGTGGTTGCATGCTGATCACACATGTCTATGCATCATCATGTGGCTGTGAGGCTCTTTAGTCCATTGTTATTCTTTCTTTTACACCCTGATCTTAACTTTAAGTGTCTGTCTAACAGTAAAAAAATCCACCAACCAGCAACTCTTCAAGTATTCAACTGATTAAATTAATGAGATATTGTGTTAAATAGTTAGTTTTAGAGGTGTTGGCAGGCAGATTATAAAAGCAAGGCTGTTTCCCCTGTTTCCAGTCTTTGTGCTAAGCTAAGCTAACTGGCTGCTAGCTGTGGCCTCAAACCAGGCAGATGAGAGATTGGCATCAAATCATCAAACTCTCTGCTACAAAGCTAATAAGTGTATTTCCCAAATGTTGACAGAGCAGCACACGTACACACAAGGCTTTCTGTTTCTTATTTGACCGTCTCTTTTTTGTCATTAAATAAATGAAATCTGAGGCAGTTCACGGAATATCCACACATGTAGTAAATGGTCATATGATTTGTGGCCTTCATGAAAAACAGGGAAGTTGCAAAGAGAAAGTCCTCCCTGCAGCATCAAGATGTTGCAAAATAGGAAGCGTGGAACTGGCCGCCAAACCAATCATCATGTAAGGGGAATAACATCAGCTGACTTTAAACACTGATCTTTACAATAAAGATGAAGTGCAGGACAGTGTTGAGTATAATCGATTAAAATGACTGAAAATACATTATCTACAGTAAATGGCATGCCATCTATCTCATCAAAGCACCGTCTGAGAAATGCTTCATTTGTGTTATTCACTGACTCCCACGTTTCTCGCAAAAATAATCAACCAAACCATAAAACTCTTTCTGACTCGCTGTTGTCTTCCAAGATGATGAATCCCCTGGATGGTTTTGAGTTGTTTTATTAGAAAACGAGACTTCTGGTATGATTCAGTGTGCAAAAGTTTCATTCCTTCTCACTCACATGGAGGGGATCATGGAGCCTACGAGAAACCATGTGCTCACTTGTTGACATACAGTGATGTGGTGCTGCAAGCTGCCTGGCATTAATGATTCCACAGGTTATCAAAGGTGAAGCCTTTCAGGTGTTAATGTAGGCCCACGTATCTGTTTTGTCATCATGTTTCCACTGACGGACGCCAAGCCACAGCACACCGAGCCTAGGAGGAAGTGGAAGGTGTCTGGCCAGGAGCCGCCGTGACGCTGCTTCCTGTTCCCATGACTGAGTTACAGTTTCCACCAGAGTTGTTAAAAGAGAATGTGGGTGCGCAGTTAGTCTCAGTCCTCCCACTGTACCGACTGGTCTGTTTTATGCTCTCTGTGGATTAGTAACTCATACTATGCTGTTATTTCACCCACAGCTCGCCTGAGGTGAAAGAACGCTGGTTAGATACTCTTTACAGGTAAGAAACAACATTATTCTCAAATTAGGCTTTTAATAATCTATATGTTATCAACAAATTGCCATACATATCCTTTCAATTTTCAGAATTGATTAGAGTTGGACTGTACTTGAGCTAGATTGTAAATACATTTTTATCAATGTTGACAACGTAGCATTGCTGCAGGAATTACACAACTATCAGCTAAATGAATGAGTGTTCAGTGATCGTATCAATCTGTTACAATGAAATTTTTTGAATTGAATTAAGGTTGTAGATAAAGTGCTGTTTATGAAAGCAAGATAACATATTTAAGTAATGAAGAACAGGGTTCATTTTGTCACTGTTGTAATAAGTCAGTGGCATCATTTTGATCCACTGCTAGGGTGATGCACGAAAACTTAAAATAACACTTTGTGTGGCCGTGTAAAATCAAAATGCAGACTAAAAAATGTGCATACTGAGGCATAGGCTGCAAAGAATTTGAAGACAAATGGTAAATTTATTGTATGTAATAAATGTATTATATGTATCTTTTTCTCATTAGAAAAATTAAAGACGCAAAAGCGAGGGTTGGTTGTGCTTCTTCACCTCCAGACGTCCTAATGAAGGTGTTGAGCGGCAGCATCACAGTAAGTCTCTCGCCACCCATTGTGCCATGTCCGAAAGAAACCAAAACACTTTTTTTAAAAACAGAACTTTTGCTAAATACAGTCTCTCTCTGTCCCGTCTCTCTTTTTTTCTTTTAGACTAAAACTCTAACAGGAGGTGGCATGGAACAATTCATTGAGTTTCCACTTGATGTAAGTAAAACCCCCATTTTCTCTGGCTTCTTGAGATTAAAGATATTCAAGTGAAACAACAGTTGCTGTGAAAAACACCTGCGCCTTTCCGCTCATGCTGGAACGAAAGGATACATTAGACAGATTTGCTGGATGTATACAGCTTCTTAAATGCACACTGTGGCTGCAAAAACTACAGTTAAAGCCGCAAATGAAAAAGATTTTTATTTGAAGATGATACATATAGATTCTTGGCTTCTACTAGGGTATTTTGTAGTACGCTTATTTCACTCATTCACGTTTTAGTAGGCATGGATGATGAGGGTTTGTGGTGCGGAAGGATTGAGAAAACATAACCCCTCCATGAGTTCCTCTACTCATGCTCATGTTCCTCTTGCATACTCGTCACCACATCACTGTTTCTTTATTTTGTTGCCAGGGAGATGCAAAGATCTCTGCTGTGTCAAAGCAGCCGAATAACCAGGAGGACAAACCAGCACAGCCCATTGGTGAGTTTGAAAGTGGAAGTTTTGAGGGAGGGAGGGGCTCATTGATTGTGCCATGCTTGGATATATGAGACCAAAGAGAACATAAGAGACAGAAAAAAAGGAAAGCTAACTACTGGGAATGAGAAGGCAACAAAAATTACTTTTGACACGTTGGCCTCAATTCTTGCACACGTGTTTTTGTCGCACTAATTCTAAATTGTTGTGAATAGAAGTGTTAGATACGTGCTTCAATCTGTAAACATAATATAAAGTGTTGAATAAGCTGATGGATAAAACAATTCTGCCCACATCAGAAACCAAGTGGAACCTGGTGAGGAGGCTCGGAAAGGGCTCTAGCTTCGTCAGAAAAGCACGCCGATCAGATGCAGACACAAAGACACAGCTGTTTGGACAGCCACTCTGCAAGATATGCCCAGACGACTGCTCACTTCCAAAACCAGTCGCAGTAAGTTGACTTCCTACCTTAAATGTCAGATCTCTCACCTCATCACTTTCACTTGCAAGTCAAGTTTCTCAAGAACTAAACTGCTTGCACTCAAAATAAATTGTTATTTTTATACTTTTCTGTGTGGTTTAATTCATTCCTACATTTTTGGCAGAATTTCCTCTTGTTTTAAGGCAGATATGTTGAGATAGATGTAATTCTTCTATGAGCATGGAAAATAAACAAGCACCTACTTGGCTGACCTTTGACAGTAGTTCTAAGAACATGTCAACGAGGACAGGAAACCATGCAAGCGCATAAGCGGCATATTGATTTATGTCAGCCAATTATGCACTGAACACACACAGCTTGTTTGTGTTGTTGCAATGTTAATCTCACCTCTGTCACGCGTACTTTCACCAGGAGATGCTGGTGTTGCTGAGGAAGAGAGGGCCGTCCACAGAGGGAGTGTTTCGAAAACCGTGCAACAACAAGAACATGAGGGACATCAGAGAGCAGATCAACAGTGGACTGGAGGTGGACATGGATAGCCAGCCGGTCGTTCTGCTTGTGGGGCTCCTCAAAGTACGTTCCCATTCAACTACCACTACTACAGTACTTGCTACACCATCAGCATTGATTAAACTGATGCTCCTATTATGTTACTTTGACCATTACCACTTCTACCACAACCACAACGTCTACTGCCATACTGTTACTGCTGCAGCTGCTTCTACAACTACTATAACCCCACTGCTACTACCCCAGTGATGGAAGAAGTACTCAGATATTTCACTTGATCAAAACCAGCAGTAGAATGCATTAACATCTAATTAAGCCAGCATCTACAATATGAGTGACCCACACATTTCATTCTCAAATCCTAAAGATAAGCATCAGTTAAGTTTAATAGCACAGTTGAGTGTCACATCAGATCATTTCTATTTGTAAATACTGTGTCTCATCACCATCCCTCTCTTGTTTGTTGCAGAGTTTTCTGAAGGAGCTTCCTGGCAGCCTGCTGGTGTCTGAACTTTATGACAACTGGATGACAGCTCTGGACAACGAAGACACCCAGGAGAAAGCTCTGGAAATCAGAAAGTAAGCAATCAATGCCTGCTGAGGAGTCTAATAAGTGCCATTTAGCGGCAGCTGTGCTCATTTGTATATGAATAGAAATCTCTTGGCATTTTCAATACTGTTTATGTGGTCAAAAGCTTTTAGTGGAGTTGGAGCATACCCAGTGCCATCCATCTGCAGGTTTAATACAGACCACTTCTCCTTTTTTAGTTTGTCTTTTATTTAAAGAAGGAAGAAACTATAAACAAAAAAAAAGAGCGCCAAGCTAATGTCTTCTTTTTGTTCTCTTTTTGTTCTCTTCCTTCCTCCTTTTGCAACCTGCCGACAGGGTGGTAGACAAGCTACCCGGGGCTAACAAACTCCTCCTCCAGCATCTAGTCTGCGTCCTCCATCACATCCTCGAGAGGGCGGACACCAACAAGATGGACGCCCACAACCTTGCGGTGTGTATCGCCCCCACGCTGCTGCAGCTGGATGGCACGCCGCTGGATGAGCAGAAGGAAAAGATGAAGAAGGTAAAAAGTCTTGTTATGAATATACTTTCTCACTTTTGGTGCTTTGAAGCTTTGCGGTTCACAATGCAGAAAACCTCAAAAGGTTTCATAAGCAAAGTTAAACTTGCACAAACTCTTGTTTGTTTGTTTAGTTAAGTGCTAATAAAAACCTCGCTATTGACCGAATTAAACACTGTGCCGTCCTGGATTGTATCTGTTCTGAACATCAGCTTTGATTTTCAGAGTTCTTTTCTGTTTTAGTTTTGAAAATTGATGTTATTGTTACTTTTACTCATTGGGTTCCTTTTTTTCTGATTTGCTGCAGGTCACAGAGCTAACTCAGTTCCTGATTGAGCATTGTGAAATACTTGGAGAGAATATCCCAAATCTGCTGGATACTGATGAAGGTACACTCACTCAAATCTCTGTTTTTATCTCCGCCTTGGGACTGTACTAAAATTATGTGTGTAAGGAGAGGGGCTTCCCCTTTTATTTAACTTTTGAAAACCCCCCTCACCTTGACTTTTGCAACACCGCCTAATTTATCAACTCAACACGGATTTCAAGTTTAATAGGTTAAACTCTATATGATGCATTTGACTCCTGTTATAATGTAGAACGAAGAAACGTCCGTTAAACACTCGTTAGGGAGATAATGTTCAATTCCTGTTTCTCAAAGATATTGCTCTTACTAGCAGCTAGAAAATAAAGCCATTTACAGAGACATGATTGTCAAAATGTACCTTTCTGATCATGACACCTATAAAAGATTTTGACTTAACTATTTTGATGTACCTATTTACCTTTGTTTGTGGTAAATCGTGCAAGAAATGCATCAAATTTAATGACTAAAAAATCTGGCACATGGAATAATTAAAAGACGTTTAAATTACATGAATGCATCCCCATTTTCTGATCCCACCTCATCCGTAATACTTTTCGTACAGTCCCTAACTCAAGTTAAATTGAAATTGTATGAATTTAACAAATGAGAGTAATTATTGTATTTAGATATTCTAATCATGTCTTCCTTTTCCCACTCTACAGACTCGCTGTCCTCTCAGCATCATGATTCCGCGTATGACAGCACCGACCCAGATGGAGATGGAGAGGCAGGAGAGACTGCCAGCTCCACGCATGGAGAGAGCGGGTCATCTTCTTCTCTCAGTCCCAGCTTCACCATCTCGTCTTGGCCAGCTGATGCTATCTTCGACGAAAAGCCAACATTCAACCGTCGCTGCTCTGAGCCCATCATCCTCCTCTCAGCAGATCTGCAGAGTCTGTGCAGCCACTCCAGGAGCCATGATGACTGCTCGATGGAGAGGGATGATTTTGACGAGCAGCCTCTGAAAAAGCAGATCTCAGATGACTCCTTCTTGCTCAAAGTACGAGGTGGAGCAAGGCCAGTGTCTTTTCCAAAACTGAGCAGCAGCTCCAACATGGATCCACTGCCCTACATGACAGGCAAAGACTGCTCGTGCTCTTCCCTAGAGAGTGCTGCCTCTAATCAGTCAGAAAGCTCAGTTTTCACCAGTTCCCCAGTGGGGTCGCCAGCCTGCCCCAGGAGATCAAATGCTACCAACCAGCCTTCAGTGGCTGCAAAGGCTCAACAGGACATTGCCAGACCACTTGCAGATGAGAAGAGACGTTCACACTCTGTGAGAGTTGCCAGTAAAGTCCTTATGAGGACCAGGAGCTTAGGAGCCTTCAGCAGGAGCAGCCTGAAGAAAGACTCTCCGAAGGAAAACTCCTTCCCTTGTGAAACTCTCCAGGAGGACTCTCAGAGTGAAGCAGATACAACAGCTGAGCTTCTGCACAAGCCACGCCCTCTGTCTGCCATTGAAGTGTTTAAGCACGTGGACAGCAAGCTGCCCTGCAGGCCTCCAGCGTACGAGCAGGCAGTGCAGAACATGGGTCTTCCTCCCCAGTACGGATCAATGACTGTACACGATGCCATAAAGCTGGACAGGAGGTCCCGTCCATCCTCTGTAAATTATGACTTGCCAGCTACCTGTTCTGTCAATCAGTACATAGACTGTTTTGCTCAAGCAGCCCAGGACAAAGCCAAGAGTGTCGAGCAGCGGCAGCCTTTCCGCCAGAGAGCTATGTCTGAGTCGGTGTCTGCAAGTCGTCATGACGTTGTGTCACGGCGATGTAGCCAGCCTGTGTTTGAGGAATTTTCTTATGCTAAAGAGTCTTATGTTTGATTGACTTTTCTCAGATTGGATTTTAGCGATACAATCATTTATCGGAGTTTGATCTCAGTGGGCAAAGTCAAAGAACCAGTTGTCAAGCTGCAAATAAGCAGCCTGGCAAGTTTCTTTTATTTTCATTCATTCAGAGCCACAGCATTCATCAATTTAGAAGGTTAGCTAGCCTGCCCTTTTAACTTAGACAACTTAATATGGCTGGATTGTATGTTTTTTTTTAATAGCAAGAGAGTTTGGCTTCATAATAGGTGCCACTTCCTCTCCTATTATTTCACTTTTCACTGTTCTTTTGTTGGTTAGACAGAGAAATGCCCTTCTTTAGGCTCTGCCCACTGAGCTGCTCTGTGTTAGAGAAATGCTTGTATATGTACATCAGGTCCAATTTGTTATTTTTCACTGTTGTTCACTTTGAATAAATGTCAGCTATGTGCTGCCTTTCTGGTTGCACTTTGTCAGTAGTACTATTTAGAGTACAACATTTAATAGATATGTAGTTATCATGATAGATATCTAGTCTATCACAATGAAGCTATGGAACCACACTTCACTGTGGATAAAAATATGCTATAAGTTTTTTGTTGTGTTGTTTTGACTTAGTCATATGTACAGTCAAGCACATGGAGCACAATTTGTTTTGCTTTGTGCAAACCTTGCATGGTCTTTTTTTCTTGCACTACAGTAAAGCACTTTTCTAATGATAAAATATGCTTTGTTTATTTGTATGCTAAAATGTAAATAATGTCAGATAGCAATAGATATAGATGGATACTCTTTGTCAAGAGATCTTCCAGATTCAAGCAAGTCCATGACACATGGTTGTTGTAGAAAAACTATGCAATAAAAGAAAATAACAAAGTAAAAAAAAAGTGTATGTGTTCTCTGTTTCTCTTGTTACAAATGTATGTGGTGGTCTTGAATTGTTCCCCAGTTTTATTTATTGGTCCTTAATTAATGAAAAATTGGAGGAGAGTGAAAATTTTGGCTCAACTTCTCTTTGCTAGATGTGTTACATAACAGACGCAAACAGACTTCATTGAGAGAACAGCATGTTCTGGCACATATGCTAAAACAGAAGGAAACCAGACACGGTCACATGGGCGGATTTGGTTTTTCTTTGAATTGCTGTTCCTCTTGTCTCTGATGAGCTGATGCCACCTCTTCCTTCCTACTGAAAAAAAAGTGTTTTAAAACATTGTTTCCTTCCTCAACATGTCAATTTAATTCATCCAAAAGCTGCATTGAGATTGAAACTGAGCATGATTTAGCAAACTGAAGTTAGCTAAAGCAACATCTGCCAATATAATTCCAAAATCCATTACAGTAGGTCTGCATTAATAAACTTGAGTCAAAGAGCCATTTATAAAACTCTATACTTAACATATTTATGAACAGGGGGAACAAAAAAAACCAGGAAGATCTTACAAAACAATGGATTACAACGCCACCACAAGCCTCAAATACACCAGACAAGCTTTTACACAAATAGCACCTTTCCTACGAAAATCATAAACATTACAAACTTCATAAAGTCACCATGTATTGCAAGCACAGTATGTTATGTTAATTTACGTTATCTTGGACAAATGTTGCTTTTATTGTTTCTCACTCCTTGCATCACATTTGCAAACTCTAAAACATGAAGTGTGAACCTGAGCTATCACATGATTTCAGTCATGAGCAGGAAGTACTAGAAAGAAACATCAGAGTGGCAGCATTCAGTGTGGTCTTTTAGACCACTGGGCTAAAGATGACATTTGGACATTGGAGCTCAATATAATGTGCATGTTAATCTTATTCCTTGCAAAGAAACACCTCTTAAAAAGTAAACTTGAGATATCAGATCATATCTGCCATCGATCTGTGACGTATCTGTTGAAGGCACTTCGCCCACATGGTGGTTGCACAGCAGGTTATTTCCAAACCTCATCTTAAACAGGGACACAAACAGTTTGATATTTTTTTTAATGAATTATGAGGCCCCAAACAGTCTCTTAACGAACACTTCTGAGTTAGAATGATAATCAGCCCTGCAGTTACCAGGCCTTTCCCCATCTGTTACCACTCTCCCTCATCCGGCCTGCAGATTCTTACCTGGACCTCACTCTGACTTCATACCAGCCTGCCTACCTGTACCTGCCTGTAAGCTACATCACCAGTAAATCACTTAAGTCATCCTGCTGCCTCCTCCATCTGTGTTTGGGTCTTTTCCCTGTTGTCCTACACAATCAGTTGTGACAGAAAATATCATTTAATCTGTATTTTCTGTTCCAGTTTAAATCAATCTAACCCTAACCGTTTTTAAAATCATGTTTAGGTGCCAGTATAGAGATGATAGATAATGTATTTGCTTATATATGACTTACATTCATAAGTGTCTTTTAGGAGAAACTGTAGTTTAATCTGAAATACAGGCAGACGGGAAAAGTACTTTGTCAGCCCTGAATAGTGTCTGCAGGTATTCCTTTCATGCTGCATATGCTCTGTTGATGCTTGATGCTCTGTTGATGCTTGATGCTCTGTTGATGCTGATGCTCTGTTGATGCTGATGCTCTGTTGATGCTGATGCTCTGTTGATGCTTGTATGTTGTTCCTCAAATGTAAGTCGCTTTGGATAAAAGCGTCTGCCAAATGAGTAAATGTAAATGTAAATGTAAATGCATACAGCCCCAACAATCTTCACCAGCAACCTTCACCAACATTGCAGGGCCTGAGAGGCAAAATAAACCCTCTCTGCACCACTTGCTGCTGCTTGTAACGCTCTTGATTACTGATAACTGGAGGCTTCTCAGATGTGCATATGAACATTCTCATCATCTTCTCTCTTTTCTCGTGTGGATTCAAGAAGCTGGATAATAAGAGGACAATATTCAAAGAGATTTCAATAAGAACATCAATTAGAAACTGGAAAAATGAGGGGGACATGTCCCCCACATCCCCAGTGGAAATTATATTCTTATCTGAAGTTAATAAACGACTTCAGCAGTCTGAAATTCACAAATTAAGTGGATAGCTGGAGGAATGATTACAGCACGCAAAACACATTTCAATGTACATATCTCACTTGAGTTAACACTTTAAAAACAGTAGGTGGTATGCTGAAATGATGAGGAAGGCTTTCGACTACAGTGTGGGTGCTTTTTCCTCCCCTATACTGTGCTTAATAGAATATGTTTGAAATACAGTAATTCACCTTGTGAATCAAGGCTACAAGTCTGGAATAATCAACATAACAAAACATGACATTACTACATTGAAAAAAAGATGAATGCAGGGAAGTATGCCCTGCTGGTTGGGTAATCTCGTGGCTGACAGCCAATATTAATGAAAGAAGGCTCACACAGTGGCAAGCTGAACTGTTTTCCCTTTAATAATGCCTAATGATTTGTGACAGCTGAAGCATAAACAATACAACATGCAGAGAGGAGAGCAAATATCATCCCTCTACACACACAGAAACCTTCCCACATAACTGAATGGACATTCATTATTCATTTTTATAAAAAGATCCAAAACACATGACGTAACTCCAACATGGTCCTCTCCTCTGACTGTGTTGTGAATGACGTATAGTTTTCATGGAAATGTTATATAATAATCTTTTGTTTGGTTATTTAAATAGTCGCCTGTTATAAAACAGTTAGTTTTGCATAATATGCAAAACTATGGCAAAATAATTTATGTAGTCGTAGTAGTAACAGTATTTGTGCTAGTAGGGGTAGTGATGTGCTACAGTAATAGTTGTAGTGGTAGTACTAGTAACAGTAATGCCAGTAGTAATAGTAGTAATAGTATTTGTGCTGGTGGCAGTAATATACTGTAATGATAGTTGTAGAGGTTGTAGCTTTAGAAGTAGTGGTAGTACTAGTTGCGGTGATACTGGAAGTAGTAGTAGCAAGAGCAGTAGTAGTGGTAGTGATAGAAGTGGATTAGTACTAGCAGCAGTGACAGTGATAGCATTTGTCCTAGCAGTAGAAGTAGTGGTAGTGGTGCTGGTAATAATAGTAGTGTAGTATACACAAATCAAACATGAAAAACTATGTCACGATCATCTTTGCCATGAAATCTCTGATATAAAAAACTGCCTGTTCAGTTGTCACCCTGACCACAGAGCTCTCACCTTTGTCCTCACAAATACAGTTGAATCTTATTTGCCACACTGTTCTTTGACACTTTCAGACTTTTTGTAGAGCTGAAAATGCTCTCTGTGGTTAACATAGAGTGGAGTTTTTGCATTCCCTGTACTAAACGCCTCATGCCACCCACATTTCAGTGCCACCTGTGAGAATAACAATTCTGTTTTCAAGTGCACAGTTTTGTTTTCCTTGTACACTGTTTAAATATGCAAAAGGGGTAGAGCTTGCAACAGATGTCAAGGCTACAACCGCAACTCACAACAATAATTTGTGTTATTACTTCTAACTACAGTATGTAATCACCACTATAATATAAGTAGAAATTGTTCAAGTAGAAAAGCAGTTTTTGAAAGTTCTTCTTATGCTACTCATAAATCATAAATAAGTGTTTGAAGTGCAGTACAAGGTTGACTTTGTTCATCACCTTTTGACTTTTCTGTACAGGAAGTATGTCCTTGTGTCAACAGGTTATACTCAGAATTTCTGAAACACAGGATTTACAAAAGCCACTAGAGGTGTTGACAGTTTTTCAACAAAGTCTGATTAGCTTTTGCACTGTTTTGATAGTAATCTGCATATCTGTTGACATACCTGATTTTCTGTTGAGCTTTGTGGTACTACTACTACTACTACATCCTTAAGCCAACATGGAGATGTCCTTAAAACACTCAGAATAAATGGAAAATCTATACATACACAACTGCTGAGAAAGATCTTGGATAATGATGGAAACAGCAGAAATTTTAGTTTGAGTTAAAATAGATTAGGATTATGATTATTGTTATTACAATTAGTGGTGGTAATAGGAGTAATAATGGTAGTAGCGGTAGGAGAAGTGTTAGTAGTAGCAGCAGTAGCAATAATAGTAGCAGTGAAAGCTGTGCAGTAGCAGTAGCAGTAGTAGTTGTACTGGCGTTCTGGCGCAGTACTAAACTGGTTTGAATCCATCTTAAAGGACAGGGACATCTTTGTGTCTATAAGTAATTACACACCTGAGCTGACAAAAATGACCTGTTGAGTTCCCCATGGCTTCATGCTAGGGCCTCTTGTGTTTAACATCTACATGATCCAGTGGTTCAGATTATGGAGAACAACAAATTATGTTTAAAAAATGATTCAGATGACACACACATTTACAAACAAAATATGACATGTGGACTATATTCCCATACAAGCGCAGAATAAGTGTTGAGAACAAATCAATGATTGAATGTGCCAGAAGTTTCTTCAGTTAAACAAAGATAAAACTGAAGTCATTGTTTTTGGAGCAAAGGAAGAATGATTAAAAGTCAGTGTTCAGATTCAGTCAGCAATGTTAAAAACGACGGAACAAGCCAGAAATCTTGGTATATAGTCATTGACTAAGACCTGATTTTCAACAGCCACATTAGGTTGATTACACCATCAGCCTATTCACATGAATAATAAATCAAGGATTAAAGGACTTAGGTCTCAGCAGGATCTAGAAATACTCAACTCGATGACTGTAACGGTGTCTTTCCAGGTCTGCCCAAAAAATCAGACTGCTGCAGTTGATTCAAAACACTGCTGCTCGAGATCTCACTACGACCAAAAAAGTGGGTCACATCACTCCAATTCTGAGGTCTTTATACTGGCTTGCTTTCTGTCAAATAACTGATTTTAAAATACAACTGTTGGTTTACAAAGCACTGAATCATTTAGGGCCAAAATACATTTCTTATCTTCTGCTACGTTATGAGCAATTCAGACCTCTCAGGTCATCTGGGACTCTCTGAGGCTCTGTCCCCAGAGTCAAAACTAAACATGGAGAAATGGCGTTCAGTTTTTATGCACCATGTATCTGGAATAAACTCCCAGAATACTGCAGGTCTGCTGAAACTCCCAGTTCTTTTAAATCAAGGCCAAAGAATTTTATGTTTGCTGCAGTTTTATTAAATCAAATTTGAGGCATTTGATTAATATCTTACACTGCACTGTATGTTTTGCTCTCCTATTTTATCTTGTTTTTATTTTGTTTTTAAATGACCTTTAATATTTCCATTGGTTGCTTTTATGTTGTATTTTTATAAATCTTTTTTATTGACATAGTAAATCAGCAACAACTCACAAGAAGTAAATCAGTTCTCCATTTTCATTTAATGGAATAACAAACAACAAACACAGAAAAAATGATTGAAGATTGAAGAAAATAATAAAACAAACTTAGCAAACAGAACTCTGCTGCTTTTATGTTTTATGTAACGTACAATGAATTACCTTGATGTTGATATATGCTATACTACTTAACTTGCTTTGCATAGTAGCAGCAGAAATATTACTGACAACGCTTGTATTTTTTAAAGGAAGTGACGTGACAGCCGTTTTTTACATTTCCTGGAGACGGTTGCTAAAACAGTTTGCCTCCTTTCCTCTCAGTTGCGTTAGTACGGTGTCTAATGGTTCCTGAGAGTTTCTAAAAAACAAAAATGGCTTTTGTTTCACACAACCAGCGAGATGCTAACGGAAGTTATACCTTCTCAAGTCGCCCCAGACCCGTTGAGAACCGCTCCAAATACAGAGAGCCTCCGTCTGAACAGTACGTTTGTTGCTAATGTGTTTGCAAAGTGCTAACGTTGCTTCATTGTATCTCATCGGGCAGATAGACTAGATAAACCAGTCTAACGTTACGTTGCATGCAGTGCGAATTAAAAGATAATCACTGTAACTTAACGTTACATGGCTTTATTAGCAGGGAAATGTCTCAAGTTATTTAACTGATGAAATACTAAATGATATTGACACTGCTAAGTAGCAGACAAGATACATTAATATAAAAGCAACTGTAAAAATGGTTAACAAAAATAAACTATATTCAGTGGAACAGTGCTGAGGATGAATTTGAGTTCAAAATTCTGATAGTTTTGGGGGAGAAAGCTGCTCTGCTGTCTGGTGGTGCGGCAGCAGTATCTCTTCCCAGGAGGCAGCAGGGTGAACAGGCTGTGGCTGGTGAGGGGACTGTTCTTTAGTATCCTTTTGCAACACCAGACACAACCGCAACAACCAAAGGACATTCACCAATGACTTTTAAGATACACATATAAACAGCATAACTTTAATTCCAGTCTTTCATCCCATGTTAAAATTCACCAAAGGGCGTCAGATTTTTCAGCTGCAAGTCAGTCTGCAATGTATTCCAGGTGAAGGGAGCAGAGTAGCTAAAGGCCCTCTACCGAGCTCTGTACAGACCTTAGTACTTGTTGTTATAAATTAAACTACCCAACAGTTTACGCAAGTACAGCTTGTGCATTAGATTATTGACAGAAATCCATTGGCAGCTATTTTTAGAATCAATTAAGTAATTTTCCATGTAAAAACATTTCATGGTTCCAGCTTCACAAAATGGAAGATTTGCTGCTTTCCTTATAATTCTTTTAATGTATTTTTTATATTCATCGAAAAACAATCGATTAATGGAGAAAATAATCACCAGATTAATCCATTATGAAAAGAATCATTAATTGCAGTCTAAATAGTTCAGCCTCAACAAACTCCAGCAGTAAAACCCTGATTTTATATTAATGCATGAGTAATAATAATCTAATGCTATAATATATTGTAGTGTAACAGTCACAGGGGACATTTACATTGACATTTGCATTGAGGACTTTTACTTTTAATACTTTAGTACAATATTCCTGATTATACTTACTTTTACTTAAGTACTATTTTAAATGCAGAACTTGTAACAGAGTATTTTTACAGTATGGTATTAATACTTTTATTTGAGTAAAGTATCTGAATACTTCAATATTCTCTGTTGAGTAATTTATACATGCTAAATCAGTTGAAACTGACTTGACTTCAGCAAGCTAAAAATAATATATGTCCAATAATCCATTGTATATAATAACCTAACACCCAAAAACTTATGCTTTTGATATCTTTAGAAATACTTGCTGAAAACACTTTTATTTAGATACAATTTTGAATTCATGTTAACTTGTGTGGTATCACTGCTTTTACTTTAGTAAATATTCTCAGTACTTCCTCCACCACTGTGTTACCAGACAGAAAGAAAATGCCTGAAAAAGTATATGCCAATTAAATGCCACCTTAGTCAAAGACTGTCAAAGACCAGCACACGACATGGATGACACCTTTGAGTGTCAAGGTCAGCTACTAATGAGTGTCTTCCCTTGACAATGTAGGACACAGAGTAATTATGGAAATATTATGTATGATCGTCGTGTTGTCAGAGGAAACACATACGCCCAACACATTATACCAACTGTAAGTATGAAACATCTGTTTTACCATGCTTGATACCTGGTAGGTTTCCCTTTCTTTCTGCCACTTTATGTATATTATCATCCACCTTTTACAGATGGCACAGCCAGACCCTGGTGAAACACAAACACAACAGGAGATCAGGAGGAGAGCCATTGCTCGTAAACGAGTCAGGGAGCAGTTCAGACCCAGCACTCCCGATGCCTTGCAGGGCAGAAAACACATTGATGTACAAACAGGTCAGACTTTTCTCAAGACAACCTCAGGATGTTAACATCTATAGTATATTCAGTTGTGTCAAATGTGCTGTTGGAAATAGGGCTGCAAATAACAATTATTTTCATTATCGATTAGTCTGACGATCATTTTCAAGATTAAGTGATTAGTTGTTCGGTCAATAAAAGGTCAGAAAATGGTGAAAAATGTTGATCAGTGTTTCCCTAAAGCCCAAGGTGACGTCCTCAAATGTCTTGTTTTGTCCACAACCCAACGATATTCAGTTTACCGCCATAGAGGACAAAAGAAGCCAGAAAATATTTACATTTGAGAAGCTGAAACCAGATAATTTGGACATTTTCTCTTAAAAAATTACTGAAAATAATGAATCGGTTATCAAAATAGTTGGCGATTAATTTAATAGTTGACAATTAATCCATTCATCCACTAATTGTTGCAGCTAATAGTTGGTAAACCAAAGCTGCTTTGTATTACTCTGACCTTTCTTTTCAGATCTTTATCTTGAAGAACTGAGTGATGTTATAGTGGCTACAGATATTGAGTGCCAGACTGATGCTTTCCTGGACAAACCAACAACCCCACTCTTCATTCCAGCCAAATCTGGCAAAGATGTTGAAACACAGATAGAGGAGGGAGAGGTAGGTACTCCCAGTTAGAGGTCTGGCCACATCTTCTACACTTAATAGCCTCAGCAGAAAAAACATATTAGACCTGTTGTAGATACTATTTAAATGAGAAACCCCACACAAAAAGGCCAGTTTGTAGTTCTATAATGTCTTCTGTTGACCTGGACGATCTACCACTACTGACCCAAGTCAGGCCACCATATCATTAAGGTTATCTTAGCTTTGTTATGGAGACTACAGATTTACAGTATAATATAAAACCTGTGTGAACAAACTTACCAGGAAGGGAGAGTCCACAAAAAGATCTCATAGGCATGATGCATCATGGGAAATGTAGGATCCAGCGGTTTTTGACCGTGACCCATAGAGACTAAAAGTCAGAATATGTTGGCGGCCTCTGCTATGATTGTCTGTTTCTTCTGAGCCCCCCAACTTTATGGAAGTGCAATACAAATTTTATCATGTAGGATGTTAATGAGAAAAAACATGTACAGCGTTTGCATGTTTGATAAAATTCAAATGCACACTGTTAACGCTACTTACTACCAGTATCCCCTGCAGCTGTTTGACTTTGACAGGGAGGTGCAGCCAGTGTTGGAGGTCCTGGTGGGTAAGACAATAGAACAGTCTCTGGAGGAGGTGATGGAGGAGGAAGAGCTGGCCTGTCTGAGGGCCCAGCAGAGGGCCTTCGAAGAGCTCCGAAATAACGAGCTGGCAGAGGTACAGCGGCTTCAGGAGCAGGAGAGACGCCACAGTCAGGAGAAGGTATGTAAATGATAGAAGATCCCTTTTAAATCAATTACAGTTTTTTTCAATTGCTAACCTGCATTGGTCAAAACTGAAGTCATATTGTCAAAACTCTTCACACAGTCAGCAAAACAGAAGTGTATGTGGACAAAACTGCGAATCATTTTTCATTGTTTTCACACAAAATGCATTCAATGACCACTTTCTCCAAAATCCATGAACTCTTTTCCCATTACTACTTCACCACCTGCAAAACACTGTATATCTGCAGCACATTTTTCAAATGCTAACACACCAAATTTCCTGCATTTTTGCTGTAGCAGGACAGATATATATAGAAAATCTTTGCAGAACATTTACATCCATTTTATGTTTTAGAGAAATATGTGTATAAGTTTTGAATGTGGTTTTACTGTAAAACTGCAAGCTGAGTGTAAAGCAAGAAATGTGCTTATATTTTAGCAGAACTGGTTCAAGGGGATGGTACATAAATTACAGACTGTGGTCATTGGGTCTCAGGTACCAGTGTTAACTATGTAAACAACTGAAAAAAAGTGTATTGAAGCACTGAAATGTCAGGAACTTCTTTTTTTCACAAGTAAATTACTGAATGCATTTCTTATTCATTCTTTTAACATATACTATAGTACAGTCAATAAAGTGAAAATATGTTACAGGTTTCTTCCATTTTTTCTCAGTCGCTTTGGTACATTTGCAAAATGGCTAAACATTTTATGACAATGATTGAAAATGCACAAGGCTGTACTTTTTCTGTATGGCATAGATCAATTTCAACAGTACAGAGTTACAGTAAACCTTGCAAGAGATTGGACAGGATTCACAGTTACTGTATGCACTGTAATTTGTTTTGTATTGTGATACAGAAAATAAAAAAACAAGACTATTTTACAGCACTGCATAGCACAACGGAAACAATTACTAAATAAGAAATGGAAACATGAAAACACCCCCTCGGGTTGACGTTCCTGTCTATTGGGCCACAGATTCTTATTCACAGCACAACAGATCAGAACTTCATCAATTTACTGTAGGACAAATTTACAAAACAAGTCTAATAGACATATGTAGGAAAATGCAGATTATGACGTGTTCAACCATTTTACATGTAGTGACTTACGCAATGAACTTATGTCTAGATGTTTTGGGGGGTAAAACCAGTATACTGTAATACATTGTGATCAACATGACATATAGTAAGCAATTGATAATGTAGGAAACAGCAGACAAATGTACATAATAATTTGCATAAATGTGTCAAAGCATGTGCAATTTGCAATTTCTCAAAAGACTGAGAAATTGCTGTTACATATGGTGTGCACAAGCGACTAGATGATGTGGAGGTTGAACAAGTAGAATTTCAATTCTAATCCGAGAAATGTATCAAAGTGACTGACAAGAATTGTATTCTATAATGAAATACTGATTTATGTGAAAATATCAGTCACATTTCAAGGATAAAAGTTCAACAAATTTACATAATGCTTCCTGTTGTTAGTGTTTTGTAGGTCAGTGTGTTGTGACAGTGTATGCTTTCTGAGTGGTTATTGTTGCCAGTGTTTTGGCTGAGTTTATTTTGAGGCTTATATGAAGTGTGGTGGTTTGAGTGTCTTTTGGAGGTGAGATTAACTGTTTGGCCAGGATGCATGTTGGTAATGCAGACTGTGTGATGAGTTTTGAAAAAGTGGCTTCAGTTTTGACCATTGTATCTTAGCAATTGAAAAAAACTGTAATAAGAACTTAGGTTTAGATGTCTGAAATCTTCTTAGATTATCACTACAAGCAATGTGACTCAATGTGACTACACAGTTGGTTATTTCACAAGAGTTTTGTTTGCTTATGTTGCCAGGGAGACACCGTTGTCAGTCTAATCTGTTCAAACCATAACCTCAAACTAAATTTCTTCTTCTTCCCCAATTCACTACACAGTTAAGGAAATGAAGGAAACATGTGGCTGCCACAGTCCTAAATAAGCACCTGCTTCTGTGTGCAGGATTATTTCTGAGAATCACTATCATATCAAATCGACAGACTTGATCGTTCACATTCAGAACCACAGTTTGTGTTTGTTTAACAAACGTTTCTTCTGACATCAGGAGCGTAGAATTGCAGAGCAGAAGGAGGTGTTGAAGAAAGAAAGAGAGACTGCTGAGAAGATTGCTGCCCGGGCGTACACCCAGCAGTACTTGGCTGACCTCCTCCCGGCAGTCTTCACCTCACTGAGAAGCCACGGTTACTTCTATGACCCCGTGGAGAAAGGTCAGCTTTCCTTTGCTGCGTTGCTCTCCAGCATCGCCTTCCACTCAATCTTAGCTTTCTCCTTTCTGACAGATGAGGGCACCACTGCACTCCATTTCATACAATCTGTAATATGATGTGTGACACGTAATATATGAGCATGATACTCTGTGCATGAAGACATAGATGAGTGTTTAACCTTTTATCATATTTGTGGTCATGATTTCCAGAAATTGAGACTGATTTCTTCCCGTGGCTGATGGCAGAGGTTAACAACACTTTGGAGAAGAGATACACAGCAAGAGAGCTGCTGGACAGTAAGGGAATACAATATGATCTTCTCAGTTGTGAAGGAGAGATTCCTCTGCTTAAGCCGGGCAATGCTCTAATTTGCAAACCTGCTTTCTGTAATGCTCCATGTTTGTTTAGTATCCTTCCTAAATCCAACACAACAACCAGAAGTCTTCTCACCAGCCACAAACACACCATCATTCAGCAACAGCGTCACTTCATTGTACACTACTAGCACAAAATTGTACACAACCTGTAAGCCTCGACACCTGTCACAAAATAATACATTTCTTGATCGAATAGGAGCAGGAAGAAGAAAAATCCTATATTTTCTGCCCCCATAATTGTTGAAAATGGAACAGAAAATTGTCAGACATCCCAGATATGGGTCACCACAAACTGTTATTAACCAGTTCAACCAACACTTGGGCATTACTTTTTAAATGCATTTTTGCATAGACAACACACTTCTGGCCTTTATATTAAAAGTGCAAAATATCCTGCAGTTTTTTGTCACGATCCATAAATGTTTATTGTTCTGACAAAACTGACATGTATACATGTACCTAAACATTTGAGACAGGTATTGGTACATCATAAAATGTGAATGTAGAGCATGAAATATGGCAAATTTGTAAACTTTTTATAAACTTCACAGATTGCCACCAAGCAAAATTAAACATACCCACTGTAAACATGAAAATTTTCAGTACGCACGGGAAGCCACTATGGCCCAAATTGGCTGAATTGACTCAAAATGCTACCCTGCCCCCTTTAATTTTGAATAATCACAAAAATAGACAATTCCACACCAGATTCATTACAGCCCAAAACCATCCTACAATCTTAATAAATATAACCTTCCTGTCCAATTGTTGGAGGTTCTAGGCCGATGTTATTATCCCTGCCAGCTAAAAATGTATTTCAGAAGTCCTCCTCCAGGGGTCATCAGATCATAGACTTTGTTGGAGTGCCACCTAGCGGTTGTTTTTAAACATCACAGAGGTCATTAATGTCAAATATAATGTACACAGAGCAGTGACTGAAACGTCTTTGTGCTGTCTCTCTCTTTCAGCTATGATCAGTGAGGTCGCCCAGAAGAGGATGGACGGGTTTGCAGACAGCTGAATCTGACATGTAGACAGATTCAGCTGTAATGACTGACTGAGGAAGGTCAAGGACATGAATGTATTCTAAAAAATAAAGTGTTTTTTCACTGACTAAACTACCGTGAGTTGTGTCTTTGGGAACACATTACTAGCCATGTGTGTTATTTAAAACAAACATGTTGTTCAGGGTGCATCTCTGCAGAGACATCCATACATTACTAATACTAGTGTAATAAAGTTTATTCTAATGTCATTTGTTTCAAAGTTAAAATAAGTATTATAATTCTAATGATGAGTAATGAATGTGTGAAATAGTGGACAATTCAAATACAAGATGTTCCATGTTATCCTTTTTTGCAAACTTTCTACTCATTCTTGTAAATTATGTTTCAAGGGTTCCTGTTTGTACGGTATGAATTATGCAACTTTTCTGACACTTTCTTCAGTGTTTGAAGCGGTTGAACATACTTTTTTAGGATAAAATTTGTACAAAATTAGTGACCCTAGCATTTTTTCATTTTGATCATTTTGTTCAGATGTTGTTACTGTATATCAGAAGTGTGCTGCAGTCAATACAGTCCCCTACAAAAGTATTTGAACGGTAAGGCAAATTCCTTTGTTTTTGTAGTTCACTGAAGACATTTGGGTTTAAGATCAAAAGATGAGTATGAGACAAGAGTTCAGAATTTCAGCTTTTTCCTGGTATTCACAACTCAGGACATACCACCCTTTGTATTAGACCACAGCATTCTTAGGTGAGCAAAAGTAATGGAACAAATAATCTTAAAGTAAATAACATTTTATATTTGGTGGCATAACCCTTGCTTGCAATAACTGCCTCAAGCCTGCGACCCATCGACATCACTAAACTGTTGTATTCTTCATTTGCAATGCTATTCCAGGCTTTTACTGCAGCTTCTTTCAGTTCTTGTTTGTTTCGGGGTGTTTCTCCCTTCAGTCTCCTCTTAAGGAGGTGAAATGCAGCTCTATTGGGTTAAGGTCAGGTGATTGACTTGGCCAGTCTAAAACCTTCTACTTTTTCCCCTGATAAAGTCCTTTGTTTTGTTGGCAGTGTGCTTTGGGTCTTTGTCCTGCTGCATGATAAACTTCTTCCTGATTAGTTTCAATGCATTTCTCTGTAAATTGGCAGACAAAATGTTTCTGTCCACTTCTGAATTCACTGCACTGCACTGGTCGTTGGTGATGTCACTTACTGATGTTTTGGGGGGGTTTCTTCACAGCTCTCACGATATTTCTGTCATCAACTACTGTTGTTTTCCTTGGCCGACCTGTTCGACGTCTGTTCCTCAGTACACCAGTAGTTCCTTTCTTTTTCAGGACTTTCCAAATTGTTGTGCTTGCTATGCCCAATGTTTGTCCAATGGCTCTGGTCGATTTTCCTTCTTTTCTCAGCTTGACAATGGCTTGCTTTTCTCCCACAGACAGTTCTCTGGTCTTCATGTTGTTTTACCCACTATAACAGGAAATACAGTCTTTATAGGTTTGAACCAAGGATGAAAACTTAGACTAGTCATGCAGAGCTATTTAATGTTTGGACAATCAACCTAAAAGGCAACACCTGGGCAACAAGACACATCTGTCAGTCACTTGTTCCAATAGTTCTGCTCACTTGAAAAATGGGTGGGTTCAAACAAAGGGTGGTATGTCTTGAGTTGTTTAACACATCTAGATGTGAATACCAGGAAATGAGAGCTGAAATTCTGAACTCTTTTCTCTTACTCATCTTTTGATCTTAAACCCAAATGTCTTCAGTGAACAACAAAAACAAAAGGAATTTGCCTTACCGTTCCAATACTTTTGGAGGGGACTGTAGATTAAGCAATATGAGATATTTCATTGAGCTTCAGGGTTCATTCTTGACCTTGGAAAGCAGTTTTTGTTTCGTCTCTCTGAAGTTTAATCCATATTGTAGCCTTTATCTGTAGTTTGTTTTTTCATCAGTGGCTGGGTTTTTCATGGCTAGTTTAGTCAAACACAGTACTGTAAAACCCACAACTCTCCAGCATGATGTCAGAACTGGTCATTTTAGAGTAATCTTAACAAAAAACAGTTCCCTTTTGTGTGTGCAGCTAGTGAAGTTTCAGTCATTGCGAAACCAATAAATCTGGCATGAAAGACTTCTTTAGCAACGATTGCAGGGATTTGCTGTAAATCTACAATCGTCCTTCTTCAGAAGTGTGTTAATGTTTCCTGCTGTGGCTTTAAAAAAGTCTGCTTTTTATTATCATTGGCCTCATACTAGTGATAACCAGTCAATACAACCCAGGAGATGTCAGTCACAGGGCAGGTGAACAACAGGTTTAAAGGAACTTCAAATATTTAGAGGACCATTCAAAGTGCCTTCCTGTGACTTTTATCTATTTGCATCTGGCATCGCTCTGCAAACAGTTCGCTCAGGTGCACTAACAGGCAAATTCAACAATGTTTTGCATTACTCAGACAGACTTTTCTGTCGCCGCAAATATATCTCACCGCCCAAACAAAAACGTGTGTGTGTATACCACCTGATGTATGAGACTTTTCAGTTGTCAATAGGCTCACAGACAAGCCTATTGTAGTTCAGTAAGGGCTTCTGATAATGATGATGGTGGTGTTGACAATGGTCATGATGATGACGGATATAGCCGGTTAAGGCTTGGACAAAGCGGGAGGCAGGGCTGTCACATCACTGTACGGTGAGAAGTAGGTCTATCCTCCGATATATACGGCTCTATTTTAATCCCGTCATCCCATTGGCCAGCTCACCTTTGGCGCCTCCCCTCTAATTTGGCAGCATTTCCTTGGTTCACGGAGGGGCGGATGACGCGCACTTCCCCAGTGAACTACAGCGTGGCAAAAAAAGTTTCCGCTGTGATCAATGCTAACAGGTGACACCTCAGTCTGTACACAGCTGTTGCATGAGTTTTCAATCAGAAGCAGAATCAGCTTTAGTGCCGAGTAGCTTTTACACTTACAAGGAGTTTGCTTTGGTGACTAGGTGTGTGACAACAAACATAATAAGCTGTATGTATATATATGTATGTGCAAGATGGCAATTATTTATTCTATCTATCAGTGATTATCAGTATGAGAAATAGAATTTTATATAGCCTAGTAAAAGTATATAATTGGGACATATTAATACTGCTGTTGGTTTTGATATTTAAAAATTAGCAAATGATGATGTCGAAACCACCACAAATTATCATTAATGTATAATTAAACAGACCAGAGATTAGACATAGCCTTTATTGACTTGAATCAATAGCCATTGTGCAGTAGGCCTATGTTTTCAGTACCGCAATCATACAATGCTTCACATTTTAGGTTGCCATCTTGATCTCGTTGAGTTTGGGGCTTTATAGGCCCCAAATCCCATCTTCTAACGGTGAGGGAAGACTTATAGTTTCCATTCTTACGACCCTCATGGACATAATGCTCTGGCTGTCCTAGATTAAAAACTTAAAACTGCCCCTACTGTAGGTGGGGAAAAACCATCTTCATTTAAAATGCCCCTTAAACAATAATGAACGTGTCTTTGGTTTTTGAGGGAAAACCCCTTAAAGTCCCCCAGACTGGGACCCAGGTTTGTGAACCAGTGCTTCTCCAGCCTGCCGGTGACAGCAGGAATAGGATCGGCCGGGCGCTAAAGTGGGA
The DNA here is from genome assembly GCF_014851395.1 of Micropterus salmoides. Classification (NCBI taxonomy): domain Eukaryota; kingdom Metazoa; phylum Chordata; class Actinopteri; order Centrarchiformes; family Centrarchidae; genus Micropterus; species Micropterus salmoides. Next base: position 19,109,095 of record NW_024040928.1, read on the forward strand.
TGGATGAGCGCCATATTGCGCCTGGTGTGAACAGAGGGAGGGGAAATCTGCGGCTTCCAGCTTCGGACCGCTGAACATTCATCATCTCATCAGCTCCGGTAAGACTTTGAGCCAGCGGACTGTTGTTCTGACGGAAGCCGACAGTAGGTTACAGCGAGCTCGAAGCTGTGCAAAAAAATAGATCGGCTGCTACTTTTCGCACTTTTTCCGCGCACTTTCTGCTGCTCTGCACAAAGGAGGCAAATCTCACAACAGGTGTGTGTGGGATTACAGTGAGGATGTGGCTGACTGCAGCGGACATAAAGCTCCCGCATAAAGGGCAGCGTTATTAAGCCCAAAGCCTGGGTTTAAAGATTTAGGAGGTTGAACCTTTTTAAAATTAGTTTTATTATGAATTATGTCCTCCGTCTGTGCCGATCAAAGAGGTGGAATTTCTCGTTTGCTTGGCTTGAATCGTTTCCCTGTCGCCGTGGGTGTGTAGGCTACCGCCCGTGGAAATATACCCTGAAAATCACTACAATTTCTTACATTTTAACAACCTCAAGAGATTGCGACTGGGGCACTGGCCTTGACTATTGGTGGTTATTTACTGTGTAATGCAGCATTGTTTTTTTTTCTCTCTTAAAGCTACTTTATTGACCAGAGCTGGTGTAAATGGCTTCCATTAATCTGAATTGAGGTGTGGGATTGTCAGCAAATTAAGGCGTCAAAATTAAAGGCAAAGCAGGGTGGGGACTATAACTTTATCATAGCTGGTGGGTGAGGCACGTTGAGTAGGCTACTATACATATTTAACCTGCTTGGTGCGTGGGTGATTCAATTGTCAAGGTAGAATAGTAATACAGGACATCCGGTTTTACAATACAGAATAAAACTATTTTGAGGAACACAGAAAATTCATTAATTTACTTAAAAAATTTTTTTTTATTAATCATGTAAATCATATCAAGCAAAAATGCCAAACCCTCTCTGGTTCCAGCATCTCAAATGTTAAAATGTATTGATTTTCTCTATTTTGTGTAATTGTAAATTTAACGCATTTGCGGTGTTTTTAAGAGACACCAAGCAATTTGAAGACATCACTTTGGGAACTGAGAATTTGTGATGTTTTTTTCCGCCATTGTCAGACAGTTAGTAGACAAAATGATTAATTGAAAAGATATTTGAGAGGTGAATCCATACTTAATATAATTGTTTGTTTCAGCAATAGTTGGCTGGTTTTGGGTATATGAACAAATAGTAGTTTAGAATTGTTTGGGTTATTTAACGGTAGCTGTGGTCAATATTGTGAGGAAATACAAGTGAGCAGACTCCTGCTCTTACTTTGAAGTTCAGAGGCGTAACTTCCGGTGGTGTGCTAGCTAGCTGCCGTTAACTTGACGTTTCTCTCGGTGATTCATCCTGATGACTGTCGTCTGCAGGAGTGCCGCGCTCCACTCACCAGGGTTTAAGTAACGACGAAGAGTCTCAAACTCGTTTCTCCTCTTTCTCTCTTTTCAGGAAGACACAGAGAAGAAATACAGCCACACGGAACACAGGTCTCTTCTTTGGAAACACTTTTTATTTCAATTTAACAGCTCGTCGCACAGAGCAAGGAAAAGGACAGCAAAATGCCCAAAGCGGTAAGTTAGCCTTCTGGTTTATTTATAATTCCAGTTACTGCTTTCTGTATCACTGCTTTATAAGTCAGTCAATTTAAACATGAAAGATAACATTAATGGAAGACTAAATACCTAACATTCATTAGATTTTCTCATCTCGTCTCACATTCATCTAGCTAATTTATATAGAATTAAATCTTAGGGGTTTTGGCTAACTATAAACATTGTGGTAACGTTAACTGAATGGTAGCATAACTTAACGTTACTGATACTCAGAATATCATGTTTAGTGTGAAAATAAAATGAATCTGAATGAATGCTTTGGCAGTTTGATTTATGTTGATTTGTTAAGGTGATTTATGTTTGTTTGTTGTGTTAGTTAAGGTGTCACTTCTGCTAAACTCTCAAGTGAATTAGCCAGAAACAAAACATGGGGCTTTAAACTAAACAGGAATACATTTTAAAGACTGAATCACATCCAGAACAATACGAGTTTTCACTTGACTGAAGATGTAGTTCTGTCATAGACACCATCAGTATCAGCAGGGTCTGTGTTAAAGGGGAATGCCACTCAAATCACACGCTCCTATCCCTTGGGGGTGTCCCATATGCTTCACTGAACATCAGCCACTTTGCTCCAAAGTTAGGAACAAGAACTGAGAGTCTTGTATTCTAGACAGCTGAGCACTGTTTCATTATAAATGTGCGTGGTTGGACATAATCACAGGATCTATATCTTTGAAACCATCCTCTATAATGTTGTACACTTGGGCACCATCATAAGCAAGGGTGGGAGAGGAAAATGTATTGTACATGTCCTCAGGAGTTTTGGATGAATACAGGGTTCTCTGTTAGTCTTTTGAAGTTATTTTTCAGGCTGAAATTTGGGGTTGCTCCTCACTTAAATGTTGGGTTCCCATAGTCATATTGGACTCGTGGTAAAATGTGAAACACTGACTTACAGTTTTTACCGATCACTGACATTTCATCATCAGAAAAGCAAAACAAAAGACATTATTTGATGAAGCTGTCCTGTTTATTTGAACAGGTTTTGGCCCTCAATTACACTTGATTCTGTTTGCCCCACCCCAGCTATCACATTCTGTGCATTTGCACATGGCACATGCACTTCCCTTGGCTCACTGTTTGGAAATGTTAGTATGAAGGAAAATGTTAATGAATTTGTTGGATATGAGTAAAGCATATTTCCTTTAAAAAACACTGAATGAAACTCATCTCAATCTTCTGTTCTTTATTTAAAAAGTAAACTAGAAAGTCCAGAGATACCTAAAATATGCAGTTACTAAAGTTTATTAAGTAGCACATGTAGAACATCAAAATTGGATAGATTTTCTAAAAATAAATTGCTAAAATTGCTGCTGAATCGCTGTTCAGATCAGGACAGAGACCGGTTAGTGGTGAACAGAGCATTATATTGTAATGACGGTGACTAAAGCCCCAGTCAGGGTCATAAAGTGTGTTGTCGGTTTGTTTAGAAAGGCTTCATGGTTGTCATGAGCGCCACTGTGGAAATGACATCATTACTGTCTGATAGCAGCAGCACACGAGTCCGGTTGCCACAAAACAACGTTTTTGGATGATAATGTCAGACTGTTTTCTTTTCCGTGATATCCAGAAAGTAATACAAGCCTTTGATTTTTATTTTATCCTCTGGTTTCCTGACGTGACTTGTGAATGACCCCTTGCAAGGTGCCGTGAAAAATATCAATTGGACACTAAGTCTGTTTTAATAAAGTTTCTTCCTTTGATGCTGTGCTCTCAAGTTAATTCTGGAAGTGCTGACCCTCATTTTTAGCATTGGTGAAATATGCAAAGAAGGGTTTATAGTTTTAAGTCTTGTGAAAAGTGTGTAATTAGATTACTGGTTTGAAGAGTGTCAGTGGCTCAAGCAGCCAGAAACATATTTCATGTGGGGGAGGCAGGGGATGGGGGGAGGATAGGAAACAACACCCAAAGCTACAGTGAGATAAGCCTTATGTTGCATACGACCTGTTTTAATTCAGGGCTGCAACGACAAATTATTTTTATTATCTATTAATCTAATTAATTTTCTGTTCATTGCTTAAAGGTGGGGTAAGCTATTAAAATCCAGTACACATATGTTTGTCAAATTCAGCAAATATCTCCTCATGTAGCTTTCTGTTCTGTGTGTGCGCTGAAAAAAACCCAGTGTTTGTACACAGCCCTGACTCTGTAAATGGGGGGGGGGAAAGTAAAGTGGCTCATACAACATACAAGAGTCATTTGGAAAAAACACACCAAAACTTAATATACTGTATCTGCAAAGCCAGTGATGTGACTCATGTATTTGTGGGTGTGAGATACATGTCATGTACTGCACATGATGTCCTAGATTTGAATCAAGCATTCTCACCCTGTGTCTTGTCCCTGTTTTTCCGTACCTTTTCTGTTTTTTCTTCACTGCTAACTGTTATCTAAAACAGTCATGGACAAGTTTAGGAATTTATTCAGAAAGTAACTGAAGTCCCTGAAAAGAAAAGCTCAAAGAGGGTAAAAGTGCCTTAATTTGGATGCTAATGGGCACAGAAAACTTGATGCAATCTGAATTATTTCAGCTCACATATTTGGCATGCTATTAAACATTCCAGCATTGTTGGTTTGGAAAAAGAGAAATATTTTTTTTATTATTGCAAAGGACCAAGACAGCCAGCGGCAGTTGGACCAGATTTGAGGACTAGTTTCACTTGTCTGAGTGACACATTGTCAGATGTAAACGATATTGCTCCTTGGTTCTCCCAGAATCCTTTTTCCTCGAGGCCGCAGCCCAGTGACACAAACCATACAGGGCTTGGCCATAATCAACATGAATGGGTGTTTCCTTTTCATGTCCAGTCCTATTGTTTCGTGTTTGTTCCTTTAAAATAATTGATAACTCAATCTTGCCTGGAACGCCCTTGTGGCCTGATTCACAAATCCAAATATAGTTTAAAGTTCTTTAACTTTCATTCTTTCTCGTACAAATTACATGTGTTTAATGTTAATGTGAAAATACTCTCACAAGATATGTCACCTCTTAAAACCGTAGTAAAAGACACATTGGGCCTGCTCTCTCCATTCTTGTTGTGCTATGGCTCTAGACTTAAATGAGTAGCAGTCATTTATGGCTATATTACTGTCATAGTATTTCAGTGGAATCCCCATAGCGACTCTTAAAAAGCTATGCCGAGGGTTAAATACTGAATGGTCCTCACTGAAGAATGCAGTGCTATCTATTCACAGATTAACTACTGAGGTGATGACCGCCTCATTTCTTTAACTTGACCCAGAGCAGAAGAATATCCAGGTCATGATTATATGGGACAGGGAGGGCGGTGTGTCCTTTAGGTGAAATATTTGACATTCTTGAGGAATGACTTGATTGTTTCGTTTACAAAATCAATTGACTAATTGTTCCATTAATAATAATCCATTAATCATCTCAGCTTTAGCTATAAATATGACCTCTGTACTTGTTCTGCTTTAGTTGTTTTTCTTTCTTTCTTGTGGCCATGTCCCCTTTTACTTTCTTTCTTTATAAAAAATATTTATTAATTCATATTTTGGACCTTTTGTGTTTAAGGCAAAAGGGTTAGTATGATAACAATTCGGTCTTTTGGGTGGAATACTGTGATCTAGAACCTCACGTCTGTACCGTAAATATAGCTTAGCTTTAGCATTAAGACTAGTAACGGGAAACTGTCCAAAGGTAACAGGCACCTTCAATGCTCACTATTTAACAAATTATATATAATAGTCACATGTAAGACGACAAACTTGCCATCTTTGCTCTTAGCTTTTTTGTACAAATGAGATATAACAAATTAATTGGTGCGCTTTTAGAAGTGCTAGACTGTGGTTTATAGTCTGTATGCTAAGCAAAGCAAATGGGCTTTTTGTTGTAGCTACAAACAGTATTTACTGTAGAGACATGAGAGTGGTATCAAACTTCTCATCTACGTCTTGGTTTACTGCATCTTATACTCTGTATGACTGTACTCCAGCAGCCTCCCACTCAAACTAGCTATCCATCAGTATTAACTGTCACCAGCATCATTTAGCTACTTCCCACACTAACAGTAAATATTCATGTATCTTTTGCGCCTCAAATGAGATCTGGATTTGTGTGTTGATTTATACGACAACATGCTACACAACACCTTTTCAGCATTTTTCTGTTTCTCTCCTTATGTGAAAGCACGATTCTTTCCCCCAAAAGGGGGGCGTGGCCTTGGAGCTGGCTGACAGTTTGGTATGAAGTTGATTACGTCAATGTTTCTGTCCTCAATACTGTAGTATAGGAGCTTGTGTTAGCTGTTGTTTTGTTTATTTAAAAAAAGATCTGTTTTGGGGCACTTTTGTAATTTTTTGATAGTGGAGAAGCAGACAGGAAACAAGGGGGGGGGGCATACATTATAATAATTGTCCCCAGGGATGTTGCGGTTATGTGGCATGCACTGTACTATTTGGTTACCATGGCGCTCCTGTTGTTGTTGTTGTTGTTGTTATGGTTGTTGTTTTTATTTTACCATTACCAAAGTTTTGTAACTTCCACCAAGACTGTCAAAATGTGCTCTGTGTCATTACACCAAGTTAGATTTGGGAACCAACGCTCTTGTAGCTATACTTTGCCAGTTATTACTGCAGAGACGTCTGAGGCGGGGCTTTATATGGTTAATATGAGCGGCTGTACTTTCCTCTGACTAAAGTTGCTCATTGTGGAACCCTGGGTCCTTGCCCGGTATATTTTTAGTGTATGTGTCATGTTTTCTTTACTGCTCTGAATGGGCTCAGTTTATTGTGAGTTACCGTTGGAGGACTTACTTTGAGATCAGATATCACTAACTCGGTGGTTTCTGTTGGCTCGTCTGCTCCACACATTCACATATTCCATTCTGCTGGTTAGGGTGTGTTTTTTTTTTTTTTTTCAAGGAGCTCCATCTGTGATGTTGAGAGAAGCATCCCAAATCTGTCAGAGCTGCTGCTACCAATCCTAGAATTACTTTTAAAATAAGGGAAGCCTCAAAATGTCACTTCTTAGAGCCATTTCTGATCATGTATGCTGCGCCTGTCTTGTGGTCGTTTTTGGCAGCCTGCTGCAGGAGAATGTAGATGATAGCGAGGGCCTGCTGGGGCACTGCAGCTGAAGGGGATCTTTGTGCTGCTGTGTAAAGTAAATGCAGTCTTTCCCCTCCTCCCCCTGTTTTTTACCTGTGACTTGAAGCTGGTATAAGTCGCCCTGTTGGAAGGTTTCAAAGGAAGTTTCAAATTGTATGTACATGTGACAGTGCGGGACAGAGCTTCAAACTCCATGTGGGTTTTTTTCTTGATTAATCGATTAGTTGTTTGGTCAGAAATTGGTAAAAAAATGTCGATTGGTGTTTCCCAAAGCCCAAGTTGATGTCCTCAAATTACGTTTTGTCCACAACCTAAACATACTCATATCACTGTCATAGAGGAGTAAAGAAACCAGAAAATATTATCATTTAAGAAGCGGGATCGGAGAATTTTTTATTGTTTTTCTTTGTTTTAACAGATTAGTTGTCAACTATTCTGATAATCTATTAATCGATTAATCATTGCAGCTCTACTCTGAGTAATACATCACTTTCAATTTTTTTGCCTCACCTCAGATCCTTAGTTTCAATCCCAAGTGAGTCAGCTCACTTGAAAGCAGCAGAAACATGGATGAAATATATGGGGCATCTTGAATATCAACTGTCTAGACGACTGTGTTCTTACAATATCCTGGACAGCACAGTGGTGAGGCGCTCTGCACCCGATGCTGTGATTGGATTTGCCTTCCCAGTAGGATTTAAGCCTGTCAGTTAGTCGTTCAGCCTGTCTAACCTCATAGGAATTAGTTGACATCTGAGTCACCAGAGAGTCACTGCTGTACCCCAGACATCCCTTTTCCTGTGGGCGTCATTGAATTTGTTCACCACTGAGGCTCAGCACCGACCACAATGGACTAGAGATGAAAGATGTCACTGCAGGGCTTTCTCTCTCTCCACTCTCTTTCCACTGACCTCTTTGTATCGCTTTCACTGAGCATTAATAAGCTCAGTCAATACTTTGAGGGTCTGTGTCTTTTCATAACCCCACGCAAAATACCAGAGACATTTGACATTATGCCCACAGAGGAGATAATCAGTATGTGCATTACCTCAAAGCAGCTATTGTAAGCATACATGTACAATACAGAATATTGTTTCTCTCCATTATTGGGACGCAGTTGACGTCAGATGTCATTATTCTGTGCAGCGCAACAGTCATGCTATTTTTAATGGGTTTGAAATTGCATATTAATCACTGGGGTGGATCCCGTTAAGTGGACATTAAAGTCTTTGCTCTTGAAGCAGGTTTTAGTTCGACTGACTACCTCTTTCTGTATGCACAGGCCGTTCTGATCAATCATTAACCAGAAAAGTGAAAAGACATGCCTTTTCTCTGAGAATGCGTGTGAATACAGTAGCCTGTGTCTGATTTTATTATTGTTGTATTATTGTAAGTAAGCACATTGGGAGCAATGTATAATCCAGAGTCAAATTCCTCGTATGTGTACACATACCTGGCAATAAAAGCTGATTCTGATGTTGATTCTGAATGAAGTTAGCTGCCATATTTTAGCCCTCCTCTCTCCATGGTGCTTCTTTTTAGCTTGGTGAATAATAAGTGGAAGTAGCATTAGATATGCCACTTCGTAACCCACATAGTTCCTTTAAATCAAAAGTTAGAGCTATCGCTGAATATTCTCACTAAAAACAACTTCGATTTTGCAGCAGAATTCCCTTAAATAAGCCTGTCTGGCTCTGAGACAGCAGAGATAAACACAGATCCCCGTGTGTTTACTCTGCAAACACACACCCCTTACTCAACACACATACACACAAACACACACCAAAGCAGAGCTTTATAGCTTAGCATACTAAACCATGTATTTGTACTGTTGCCCTGGCTCAGCTTTTCATCTTTCATGTTTTTCCACAGGTCAATGTTCGCGTCACCACCATGGACGCTGAGCTGGAGTTTGCCATCCAGCCCAGCACCACCGGCAAGCAGCTGTTCGACCAGGTACAGTGCCTATCAGTTCTGTATTGACCCCTAGCATCAGTGTTGACCTATAAATATGTTTTCACTATCACTTTTTGAAAGGTTTTGGAAACAAGATGCTAACAATTTGGAATCGAGTTTTAGAAGTAATTTTTATTTTCCTTTTTTAGAAAAAATTATATTTAAGTCAGCCTGTCGTGGTCAGGTGGTACTGATAAAAGCAGATATACATATATACAATACATACAAACTAAATAAGTTGTAGAGTTAAAGGAATAGTTCAACATACTTACATGAGAGGGTCCTGCCACTGTATCCAGTCTTTGTGCTAAGCTATGATAAACTGCTTGCTCCAGCTAAATATTTCCCCCTGCAAGGAAGAAAATGTTAATAGCATTTTTTCCAAAATGTTGGATTGTTCCATAAAATGTTTTTTTTTTATTTTATTTTTTTAACTAGTATAAAAGTATAAGTGTTTCGCCATGAAAGCTTTTCTGATGCGCGACAACGTTGTAGAATAAAGTAACTTTTTACAAACTGCTCCAACCTTCGTCATCATGTTGGCTAACTGGACTGACGTCACTGAGAGAGATCTGTGTTAAGAGAAAGTGTCTGCCCTCATTATCATCCCTCCAAAGCTCTTTCCATTCATTACATCCAGGTCTGAAAAGTTATCTCCTGCAGACGAGATTACAGGAGCTGGCTTCGAGTGTCCTTATCAGTCTCAGTCTTCTCGGTGAGGTTCGGGGACTCTTAATTAATGGTTTCCTGTGATGAAAAATTGCAGTGAACAAAGGTGTTTATTAAACTAAGCGTTAATGGCATTATTGATTTTTTTTAATTTATTTTTTATTTTATTTTTTTTAAAGCTGTGAATGAAGTCCGTTAGGAAGGTACGCAGTCTCAGTGCAGAGCAAGTGGGGACAACAGTTGTAGCTCCATAGTATAGGACACTGTTTTCCCATGGACTTAAGATCATCTATTTACTGATTATTAACTACTGACATGCTTGTTGCAAGTGATCCTCTTGTCCCCATGGCACCATTTTAGGAAATGTCACTCACATGGTTATTTAGTAAAAGCATATTGTCTGGTTTGCAGTAAATTGATAATTTTGGAACACTTATGTGTTGTGCCACTGTAAGCTGTTAAATGTTATTCATGTGTGATGGTTGTGTGCTGCCAGACACTGTGGTCTCTTGAATGGCCAAGACAAATTTCTCCCAAGGGAGACAATAAAGGCTAATCCTAATCCTAATTGTTCTTCGCTCTTTCATCAGGTGTGTATTCAGTGTCGAAGTAAGTCGGTCCATTACAGCAGCTGTGGTTATCGAATAACTAGAAGCGGTAGTATGTGGCTGGCATGGTATTTTGTTCTTGACCTTTTGTGGTTCTTATTACTGGTCACATATTTTTAAGAGAGGGATTTTCACTTTTCCTCTTGTTGTAAAATACTTTTGTGATGATCAGTACCTAAAATCTGAATGTAGATGACTTGTCATTAACGTACGCTTCTCTGAAGCCTTATGACAGCACCGGGGAAGGAAAGGCATTGTTTTAGCCACTTCCTGTATAACTCGTTTATCAGTAGCAAGTGTAGCCAACTGTAGATGTCAGGGCATGTCAACAACACGGTAGAGAAAATTTTAAAAATATCTGAATACACTCATGTTAAGTATAATATCCCTATAAATCAACTAGAATAACAGCATGTTCAGAAATTGGTATATTCTGTGTCATATTGATGTCCCTGCATGTGTATGGATGTGTTTTGGCTAGTTTTGACCAACATAGCACTTGTGACACTTGTGTCTTTGGACAAATACAGCAGCAGGGCCACTGCTCTAAAGTAGCTGAGGACCCAGATATTCGGCTTTTGACATCTCTCTATTTATAGGTGTTGGCGCCTACTTGTTAGAATGGATCTGAGTGGGTTGTGCCAGAGATAATCACTCACTCCCTGTGATAGTGTCAGAGACGGTTCACTGCTCTATTTCGGTGCAAAGATACAATTTACTAATTTGAGCCTGGGAAACGAAGGCCCACACCTTGTCTAAAGATCGAGCAGAGCAGCCATTCAGTGCGTACAGATTAATTTCTCTGACATTTAGCTTTAATGGTCGCGTCCCTGAAGTCTGTCAGCAGCCTGATTTAGTTTTAAACTGGTGCCTTGGCAGCAATCAGCTGTAAAGACAGAAGTGTTAGACAGGTTCTGTGGAAATGCTGAGTAACAGGAGTGAGCTCATTTCCAGGGCGAGTGTGAAGCCTGGTGTGGCCCGTGTGGTCAGCACTGATCACAACCTTAGGCCCTGTCATGCCGTTCTTAAAGACAAACCTCTACCACTCCCCTACACACCCTCAAGCAGTCTCACTTCCATATGACGAACGTTCATTTTACCTTAAGCCGCAATTATAAAGATCACAGCAGTTGTAGTTTACAGCTGATGTACCGGTTAGTTATGTGTTCCCAATGTGTTTGCCATATTCAAACCCTGTCACCCAGTCTCCAGGTGCTCTCTCCTGTGTTAATGTGGTTTTGGAAAGCTTGTCCGCTTCAGCTCTTGAGAACTGGTTTGGATTGGTTAAAAGCAGAAGGATGATTGATGGTAAAGCAGCTGAAAACATGGCAACATTTTAAACAGTTCAACAATTTCTTGAACTGAATCCAAGTCTGAATAATCTGACTGACTAGTAAACTTACACATCGACATGTCAAAGCCACATTTAAGCATAGCTGCAAAGCTGTAATGTATTGCATGAAGGCTTTTCGTCTTTGCCGTAGTATTGTAGTAGAACTATTCTTCTAAAATACTGTCTTTGTAACACTTTGTGAAATTATTAGACCTATTTCCTTAGGGCCAGTTGCCACGCCCCACCTCTTCACTACGAAACACACTCTTTGTGCAGGTCCATGTTTGGGGCCCGACTGGGTGAACCCCTCCCTTCCCCTCTTCAGTCGCTGGAGGACTCTGTGTTATTCAGCACAGAGGATGCTGTGCATAATGCTGTTTCAGCCCAGTGGCATTCCTTCCCTTCACCACAGATCCAGAGGTCCAATAAACCAGCCAGAGAAATTTTCACTTTCTGTCAGATCAGTCTTAAGACGAGGCTGCAGACTTAAGTGCTCCTCTGTGGCACCGCAACCCTTTGCTGTCTGAAGTCTGAAGTGGGCGGTGACACTGTTCTTAAGAATTTGGCAAAAACTGTGAAGGTTTAGCTTCTTTAGTCACCTGACTGCAAATGTTTCACTACGTTTACGGCTTTTTAATGATTGCCTGAATGAAGTAGACAGAAGTAGGCTGGATACAATTGCAAAAGCATTTTGAAAGGAACTGCCCACAGGTCATTTTCATCAAGAAAAGGTCTTAGAAGGTATTAAGAAATCCCATACAAGAGACTGTATAATCCTTTTTTGTGTGTGTTTCAGTCAGCACCATTAGAGCTCAAACACTATCTCTACTGCTAGCTACAGCATCTATGTGCAAGTATATCAATTATATTTAAACAAATTAATAATTTTCAATCGGTTGAATTATTGCTGCTGGGAAGTACAGAACGAAATGTGATACAATAATAAATAATTATAGGTTACATCGTCCCTACTGGTTTCCCATGATACTTTGGACTGATTCACTGTGAAAGGTATTAAAATGCATTCTATGTGTTGTTAAAAAAGGTAAGTGTAACTTTGCGAATCCAGCAGAAACCCTGACTTTTTGCACTGGGGTGTTCAGTTTTCAGTTATCTTACCTAGAGCGAATATCTGAGGTGTTAAGAGCTCTTGACGTTCATTGGATCGACCTAGCAACACATTAAAGCCAGGGCAGCTCGCCAAACCAACCTGCTGCGATGTTGGATTACTAAACCTGTGTCCCCAGATTGAGATTCAATCCTCCTCTAATGAAGTGTATTATTTTCAGTATCCTTTGCCAGCAGGTGTTTAAAACACGCACACCATTACAACTAGTTTATTTAGTTGTCAAGTAAAGTACAAAAGTGTTAATGGTTGGTAAGCTAGTGCTAACGTTGTACCAATCCTACAAAGGCAGTAGCTTATCCCCTGAGAAAATAGTTAATTTAGGTATCTGTAGCCCAGTCCATTTCTCTGCCTCTCACTCTGTAGACTCCAAAGCAAAACCACCATGAAAGGGCTGATTGTTCCTGTGGACTTGTGAGTTTCATTACAGGTGAGATGCCGCCTGAAGTGCTCTCTCCTTTCAAGCCCCTTCTATCGCTTGTTGTTGTTGCACTAAATGCAATCCATCAGAAAGGGTCCCTGAATCAAAGCCATTCATTTTTACTCCCACAGGTCAGCCTGCCCTGTATTTTGTGTCGGCCACTAAGACAGGGGAGTTTGATTTTTCATTTTAAACCTGGCTGGAGCTTATCTTTGGGAATGGGCTTTGCCGGAGTGCCAGCGTGTTGATTCATACTTCACCCAGGCAACTTAGCACCACACCTGGTGACTGGGTGGGGAATTTGGCAGAGATGCATTCAGAAAAGGGCCCGGCACAGAGATTGTCCCACTTAATGGCGCACACAAACATGAATTCCTGCATGTTGCTATTTGGAAAAATGCTCTGCCTCTGAAGGCCATAAAGAGCCTCTGGTCGTTGAGGTTTTTCTTCAGAAGCCAGTGGAAATTGGTAGCTCCTCCTGCAGCACAAGTGATTATTCCAGATCTGTAACTGGGTTTTTACTTTATGCCTCAGAAATTGGTTGAAAAAATCTTCAAACAGTGACTCTTAACATCTGTCTAGGGACTGCAGATGAAAAATAGCCTTTAGGCTAATTCTGGCATATTGACAGAAATGTTTATGAATATGCACTGTCCCTGTAATAAATAAATAAACAAACAGAGACAGGATGCTGGTCATGCAGCACGCCCATGTTATACAGTATCACTCCTCCTCACTGGTCAAACAATAGGACCACTTTGTGAAAGACCAGCTCTCATCACGCTCTTCTGTGCTGTGGCATATGGCAACAGACGGAAAGATGGGATCTAAGTGTTACTTCAAACGCAAGAAGAGAAAACACTCTTAATTTAGCTGCGCGTTATTAAAAAATCTGACCATTACCAGGAATTCCCCAGAATGAAATGTGCTGATATTGTTTTCATTTGGTTGTGAATATGTTGGCTTCCTCACTAGAGTAGCCTAATAAGCCTTGATCTTCAGTCTCGCATAACTGCAAGACTCACTATTGATAAAGGTGCTAGGGGAGCTGAAATGATTGCTCGATTATTAGACTATTTTGATAATCATTTGTCATTACTACACAAATCCAAAAAGTTGCATCTTGTCAGCTGTGAGTATTTACAAAATTTCTTTTGTCCTACATGATATAAAACTGAATATAATTGGCAGTTTCTGACATTTTCTTTGACCAAATGTTTAATTAATTAATCAGGAAAGTAATCAATAGATTGATAATGACTGGCACTAGTTAGCCCTAGTGCCAGGCTCAAGAGATATACTCTGAAAAAGGTCAGAGCCAACGGTAACCATCCATGGGACCATCTCCCTGTCCAGATCATATATTTGCCAGATTGCTTCAAACAACACACATGTTGTGTTTTAGAGCGTACTTTTATTTGTCCTGGCTGTAGTTAAATGTGGTTTGTACCATTAGCTTAGCCAAGTCCATACTCAGGCCTGGGAATGTGTAATACTATGAGGGTTGATAACCAGATTAGTCTGGTACCTGAGTATGTCACCTTAAGGTTAGATTCTTCAGGCGTTGCCAGCGTCTGTAAATCCTTGAAATGCCTTGTCTCAAATCCTCGCTCGGCTGCAGAAAATCCACCAGTAATTCATTTATGTTTGTTGGAAAAATTATCTCATTGATTTTCGAGGTTTAAAGACGTGATCTCTACAGTTACATCATCATTTCGGCAGGTTGTGAATTCTGAGTAATGCAGTCTGAAAAAATGCAGTGAGTCTCCTGCATGTCTTTCTAAATGTTATAGCTGACACAATACATTGATCGGTAGCTCAGTAGTAACTAGCAGCTATTTTGATTATTAATTGTTTTAGTCATTTATCAGTAAAGAATTGTGTAAAAATGCTTCGTAAATGTGAGGATTTGTTCATAGTCAACTGAATATCTTTGGGTTTTGGACATTTGGTAAATTTGGTATTATTACATTTCAGACGAAATGAGGAATGGATTATTCCAAAAAAGTATTGTCAGATTAACTGATGATGAAAACTCTTGTTTGCTGCAGCTCTACTGTGTTTTAAGACTTAATAATTCCTTTTCTCTGTGCAGGTGGTGAAAACCATCGGCTTACGTGAGGTCTGGTACTTCGGACTTCAGTATATGGATGGCAAAGGTTACTACACTTGGCTTAAACTGGACAAAAAGGTAAGATCCAGCTTTAAAAAGACGTGTTAGTTTGTTTTAGTCTCATAATAATCCTCTTTTTAAATACTCAAATTATTGTGAAAAACATTTGCAATGTGTTAAACATACTTAATCATTTACTATGAATCATTCTATACTGCCATGCTATGTATTCAACAATATATTTATAATATTTATTTATTTTCAAATATATTGATGTGATTATTTTCCTTTTTTATTGGAGTAAAAATCCTGTATAATTACATATCATTATACCTACATACCTACATGGTTATTTCACTCATTGTCTCAGGTATGTCCCAACCTCCCACCGCTCCCTATGGAGTCAAATTCTATATACAGTAGAGAAAGAATGCATTCTTTTGATGGGACGGTACTATCAGAGCTCCAGTGTTTGCCTGTCAGTCAATCATTAGCCACCGCATTACTGTATGTATATATTCACATGCTGTATTGTGGTTCCACTTCCGACACTGCAGATCATTTTGTTTGGTTTCTGTCTGTGCTGGGGGTGGTCAGAGCACTGCGTGTAATCAGCTGCAGCTGGATTTGAGTTAGAGTGTGAACTCTTTGTGAACCAGAGCAGCCTTTGTTCTTCTGTTGTCCCTTAGTAAACAAGGGTTACTGTACCTTCACTAAGTGTTATTCCCAAAGCTGCTGACAATCTAACTGGTCTGATCCATTGTATCCATCCATATTTTAACAGGTCTTAGGGAGTACTGCTTCGTATATGAAACTTTTTTAATAAGCCTTCTGTGGCTCTGCACCAAATCTGATTTATTTATTTTTTACTCATATGTGGCTCTGATCTGATTTTTATTTTTATTTTTATTTTTTTTATAACAGAACAGCCCGAGTCACATGGAATTGGATGTTTTCCAGTTTGACTTTGAATTAGATACAGGTCAAACGGGGAGAACGGGGAGAGAGCCAGAACTGCACTTTCACTGGTCACCAAGACATAAAAACTACATGAACAGAATCGGCAGTAAAATCTGATAAGAATCGCTGAAAAGGTTTGACGACTTTGCCCCAAAATAAGGTTTAAAAAGCGTTTTTCCTGACCGGTTATACTTCTGCTACGCATGCGTCACCTCTTCCGCGCAGTAGAAGTAAAACAGACCCTTATGTCAGTGGAACCACACGATTGGCTGAAATGTTTCCCGCTTTGGCCGTTAAAATCAGACGATTGGCTTTCTAGCGGGGGGGATAACTGCCATCTTTGCCGTTACGGGCTTTCCCCATAGAGTTGTATTGACGATGCGATTGAGTGGCATATCTCCTCTAAAATGTCTCTGTTATAGAGTGACGGTCAACATAATTCTGTGCTGGAGCCGTGGGGAATGCAAACACTTACTTGCCAAGCCTCCCATTTTTCATTGCCCTCTTCCAGTTTCCTTCCGATCGTAAGAGCATATAAGTGCTAAATCTCGGTCTCTCTGCTGTTTCCACCCGGACAACTAACATGCACGTGACACAAAACCCTGCCCTGAGTTTTGCCCCCTACTCTGTCTCTGATTGGGTAACCAAAAGCCCTCCCTGGCCCTAACATTCCCAAATCAGAGGCGCGGCTGTCGAAACTCTGGCAGAGAAAATAAATTGTGTGGCCTCCATGTTCACTTCCACACGACAGCGTGCTGTGTGGGTTATAGTATTATTCTTTTGCACATCCAGGTAACGTTCAGGTCTTGGCCAGTTCACACTGGAGTCTGATATGGGCCAGTTAATAAAAAAAAAATGGATCTGGGTAATAAATCGTAACATAGCTTAAGAAGAATGTATGGAATGAAAACAGTGTTATATGGGTGCAATGCTAAATTGGTGGAGTACTCTAGACTCTACTGCCTCATATGTTTAATAGTGCAGAATGAACCACAGACTGTAAAAAAATACAGTGAATAGATTAAGACTGTTTCTTTCTAATTGGATTGAGAGAATATTTCTGACAAATACCTTCCTAACTGAAACAAATGTAAGAAACCATGTTAATTGATCTAAGGAAACTTTGGAAGATTAAACAACAAGGGTCACTGAGAGAGAGAAAGGGTTACGTTTGCCTCAGTCAGCAGCAGTAAACTGTACGCTGTGTGCTGATGCTGCATTACAACTCATCAGCACAATGACTCGCTCAAACTGGAATATTCCCGGCCCCGTTCTCTCCATCAAGAACGTTTGGTTCCTGTTTTGAAATGAGAGGAAGAGGCATATTGTGTAAACACATACTGTTGCTCGGAGTTAATAAAGTGTATTTCCACGAAATGAGAGTGGTAGGTCCTTTTTCAGTAGGGGCAGTGCACCCATGAAACTGTGGAACTGGAAGCTGTTTCCTAATGTGTAAAACATTGACTCATTTATTTATGTCGCTGATGTTGATTCATTTTTAGCAAATAAAAGTTTACAGGGTTCAAAGTTGTAGTATGATTAGATGGTTTATACTTAAAAACCATATACTGATTAAATTGTAAACTATCATGATCCCTATATCCATATCCTGGTTCTCGAGTTTAAAAAAATCTAAGTCTTGATTTATACATCATATACATCATATACAACTGATAAATGCTCAACTTAGTCCAATCCAGCTTTTCCAGCTGGTTGACATTCTAGGAATAGTGTGGAAATATGCTTGTTCCTGGCAAGAGTTAGATGGGAAGATTGATGACACTGTTACATCTGCGGTAAATATGTTTCTAGAGCCAACAACTGGTTAGTTTAGCTTTGCATAAAGAGTGGAAACAGGGAGAAACAGCTAGCATGGCTCTGTCCAACACGAACAGTTGCCAAGCAATCAGTGGTTCTCCAGAGGCCTGTGCTTCGAAACAGGATTTAGCAAGGTAACTTAAGGTTTAACCCTGGGTTTGCAGTCCTGCGACTTCTTACTGGTGGTGCATCGCCATAACCGCTCCAGAGCAGGTTATGCTCGAGATAAGAGATCTATACTACAATGCAGCAGTGCAGCCAAGGCTTTGCTATATAAGAGAACTATAGCACCGCATAGTGAATCAGTTTTCATGGAAAAATGGCATCATCATTCGTAGAAGATCCCGCAGACTGTTTTATAGGCCACTGTCAGTTTACACAGTCTGTCTACAACAGAGATTAAAGCACTTAAGCCTCATACTTGTACTTTACTTGTTAATATATTAAAGTAAGCCTACTTACCACTTTGAAGTATTTTTTCATATTTGTTTTTTATTTGCTCACAAGTCCGTTTCATTATGTTGCAGCCGTTAAAAGAAATGGTTTAATTTTTATGTTTTTTTTATATATAACATATATTTTGATATTCAAATTAAGCTTAATTTAATAAACTTTAGGTTGGATTTGTTTCCTTTATTATAGAGAGTGGTTATGTACGACCCACCTTTTGCTATTTGGCCACAGATAATGTTTTCAGTAAATGTTGGGAACTGAAGCCGATTTTTGAAGTGAGAAGAAGTTCTTGAAAGTGAGTTGGAACAACCACTTCACATTCAGTGCCCTTGGATGTTAATGTGGAAACACTGACACACAGCCGCTGCAACTGAAAGAATAAACCTTGGGTTGACTTACTGAGTTGATAACTAGCGTTGTGTGAGCACTTAGCCTGATCACGATTGTTAGGGTTAGTGAAGCAAGTTAACGAAAAGAAATCCTGGGTATGTGGAACTTCATTGCTCCTGGCCAACAAATACTCTTCGTTTTTTGTACGGATTAAAAAAACGAGATATAACGTTTTCATTTGTGACCTTTAAAGGTGCTGGTAGGCTGATTTTGTTACATCTGGGCAGATTCAGGTTGGCTGTTTCCCCTGTTTCCAGTCTTTATGCTAAGCTAAGCTAGCCGGCTGCAGCTACATATTTACTGTACAAATATGAAAGTGGTATCAGTCTTCTTATCTAACTCTCGGCAAGAATGGAAATAAGCATATTTCACAAAATGTCCAACTATTCATTTAATGTCCATATGATTCTAGATGTTACTATAACTATGTTGTAACTCCTGTCCAGGTGTCATCCCAGGACGTGAAGAAGGAGAACCCTCTGCAGTTCAAGTTTCGGGCCAAATTCTTCCCGGAGGATGTGTCTGAGGAGCTGATCCAGGACATCACCCAGAAGCTTTTCTTCCTGCAGGTGAAGGAGGGCATCCTGAGTGACGAGGTTTACTGTCCACCAGAGACGGCCGTACTGCTGGCCTCATACTCTGTCCAGGCCAAGTTTGGAGACTACAACAAAGAAGTCCACCGGCCTGGATACCTGCTGTCTGAACGCCTGCTGCCACACAGGTGAGATGTGCTAGGAGATTCTGAACAGTGAATCAAGCTTTGTTTATTTCTTGCATTAACATCTAGAACAAAAGGCGAGTTGTTGCGTACAAAATGCACTTTGCTTATTACACTGAAGCAGTTGAGTTTGGCACTGGCAGAAAATAATGTTGCATACTAGGATTTTTGAATAATTAAGAGAATGTTTAGAGGAAGAAGGAACTAAAACTCTTAAACTTGAGCAAGAGCTGCACTCATCAACACTGAAAGAAGGATTATAGATAATGATGAGTCAGAAATGTTTTTCCTAGTGCTTGTGTGCCAACTATTCAGATTATGACTGTCAGTGTATAAAGTTGCCAATTTAGCCTCTAAGTCATTCGTTCATTCATGTATACATACAGAACTGAGGATTAAACTTACCTACTCACCCATTCTCATGTAAAGCGCTTACATTTCAAAAAGTGGAACTACTAAGGCTACCAAACATAAAGCAAAGTGCTACGACTGCTATTAACCTATGTTTTTACTATGTCTTGCCCTTCACATATAACACAACATTTAATATTTAATTAAATGTTAGGAAAAATATAATCAATGACTTGTTGCTGATTTATTGTCAAATCCTAGCTGTTAAAATCCTAATTTTAATAGAAATTAATATCCAACATACATATAAAAAGTATAAAAGTAAATTATAGTACCTTTTATAGAAGCATTTGCCCATAAGACAAAATTGACCAAAAAAACTGAGCAAAACCAAACTAATGCAGACAAGAAAAAAACACCACTCAGGGAAAATGCCACACTTTGCCAAAGTTCGCACAGTGCAATGCTTGCATGAAAAGAGAGCCTATCATGTTATTTATCAAACCAAAGCCAAAGGTATCAGATTGTCTGGTCTGTTAATGGTCTCTGGACAGTGATGTAGCTGACCTTTGCTACTTTCCTCTCTCTTTCTGTAGAGTCCTGGAGCAGCACAAGTTATCCAGAGAACAGTGGGAGGAGAGGATTCAGGTGTGGCACGAGGAGCACCATGGGATGTTAAAGTGAGTGTGTGTGTGTTTTAATAAAGTGTCACTCATTTAGTTAATGCACTAAAAAAATACATTTACAAATACATTTTTACAAAAATATAATGATAATTGTTGCAGGGAGGACGCTATGCTGGAGTACCTGAAAATTGCCCAGGACCTGGAAATGTACGGAGTCAACTACTTTGACATCAAGAATAAGAAGGGAACAGAGCTGTGGCTGGGAGTGGACGCCCTGGGACTTAACATTTATGAGAAGGAGGACAAGTAAGCACTGCATTTTGACATACTGAAAGTCAACAACCCTGCTGTTAGTGTCTGTCGTGGCTATGGTTTTCTGTCTCCTGCTGCAGTAACTGCAGAACTGTGAAACAGAGCTAAACTGGCTCGGCCAGGTCCATGTCTATACTGATTCACTATTCCTGTTCCTCTGCAGACAGTATGACAGGAATAACAATGAAGGCCAATTGGAGGCCAAGTCTTTTGGGAGGCGTTCCTCCAAAGACATAATAGAAAATCAAAGCTCAGCAGTTTGCTTTAATCTTTTATGTCTCTGACCTATAAAATGCATTTTTTGCAGTAACATTATTTGTAGATTCCCTGAGCTGAAATAAAAATGAAGGGTTTTTTTGGACACGTTTGTTTTATTATTCACATAATATAGATTATAACTCGTGCACTTGCGGCATATAATTGTGAGATGTCTTTTGTTCACTCCTCTGCTAACAGAGGTACAATTAAAGACTACCTTCAGAGGCACAAAGCATATGTTTGTGTGCCGTTTATGTACTGCCATGCATTTGCACACCTTGGTTTTTCATTTCTGTCTCAGGAGCCCAGTTTTATTTCCCCCTTGACTTACTTTTGGCTCTAACCTACGACTTAATCACTACCCATTTCTCCTGTTTATCCACAGACAGTATGGCAGAAAAAGGAAATATTCCTCTGTTGGTTTTGATAACTTTTCTTTTCTTTGTTTGCAATTGTGCTTCAAGGGAAACCTACTTTTAAGAGCCAGAATCCAGTCTGGTATTGTTTGAGACTGCCACTTTTTTATAGGACAAGACAGTCTGGGAGGTAATCACCCTCTATTTGGTGAAATGAGCTCTGAGATGTCCTGTGGCTGGCGGCCTCGTCTGTGGGATTACAGGAGTGAAGTGCACCGTGTTAAAGGAGCACTTCACATCCCAGGTGACTTGCCTTTCAGTCACTGACCCTGTTCTGGAAATCTCTGCAGCCCTACTCGCCTCTGTTCTGTTGTTCACTGCCAGATTGTTGCTCTTCCCACATTAAACTGGCTGTGTCAACTTTCATTGCCGGCGTCTATTGAAAGCAGTGTGGTCTACTTTGTCTGCCTTATAGTGGAAGACATTAATACAGCAAGTGGTTGAAAGGGTAATGACAGAGTTTAGCAAGTCAGGCCTCTAATTGACCCTTTACTGGCCAATTCTTTTCTTATATCAGTTGAAGATTAACTCCTGAAGTCTAAACTTCTTAATTACTGTAACTGCTTTTGTGTTTCTCATCAGCCTTATTGTGCGTTCACTGCGGTATGAAACCTCCAACAAGAGTGAAGAACACATTGTTGCTGGTTCTTTGTGTCCCTGTGTGTCTCTTTATGTGCTCCCTGGGATCAGCAAAGAAATGCCTCTCCTCCACGGTGCCCTCTGCTGTAACCATGGCTACGCCGACTGGTTTTTCAAGCTGTGCGGCACTTAAGAATGTGGGGCTAACCTACTGTCTCTCCAATGAGGGCAGCTGGCCCACAATGCAGCAGTGCAGCCAAGGCTTTGCTGAGGCAGTCTGGTCCTGGTTTAACTCTTTCAGCTCTGCCGCTCTGCGCTGCTCATTTTATAGGACAGTCCCTGTCCTAGAGGGTTTTCTTGAGCCAAGGTTTGGTCTTAGCAACCATCTGAGTCAACAAACACACACACACACACACACACACACACACACACACACACACACACACACCATCTTGTTCTATTCCATCTGAAATTTATAGAACAAAAATGTATTATCAATTGATACTGAATTCTTTTCACTATTTTACACTAACTCAATAGTAACTTTGATATCTAGCGATCAAAGTCATCAGGGATCAGGCAGCAAAAGCATCTGAACCCAAAAAATGTGTTTTACTTTGGCAACTATTTTCATTATCGATGAAGTAAATTCTTAGGTTTCAACTTCTCAAATGTGAGGACTGGCTACTTTTATTTGTCTTTTGTGATAGTTAACTGAATATATTTGAGTTTTTGATTGTTAGTCATACAAAACAATCAATTTAAAAATAAAGTTACTTTTGAGGATATTATTGCAGACATTGTTCTTTATTTTTTACATTTTTTAGACCAGATGATTAACAGCACCTGAAACCTGAAAAATACCTTTATTACTCATGTTTTTTTGACATACTGGTTCCCCTAGCCAATACTTTCTCATACATTAGTAATATTTGCCACAGAGAAAGCCAGTGACTTAATAAAGAAATCCAGCTACATTTTTTCCAACCACAGTGTCTTTTTTCTTTTATAAATCACTGCAAGCTGTCAGCAACATTTTATAAACCGCATCAGTACACACAGTAGTTTCTACAAATCCATTGATAAAGCACAGCTCCATAAACCACAAGACTCTGATAGAAATATTCAATGGCTGAGATAACATTGTTTTCTCAATTCCTCAAGCATGTGTCAGGGTCAATAATTGAGTGAAATTCCAGTTCAGGCAGTGCGGTTTCACAGCACAGTTTCGCTGCACCGTGGATGGCTGCCTTTCTACATTACAACACTATCGGCTTGTCAATGTTTGCAGTGCTATTTGTATTATGCTGAATAAGATTGGCATCTGTTCACTTTGTCTGGCACAATAGCGGCGAGCCACACCCCAGATTCATCCCTCATACTCGAACAGTGGATACAGAAATCTACATTCAGTCAGCCTGAGAGACACAGTATGAAGCACAGGATTGACTGAAATTAATGACTCGTCTGAAATTATTTAGTGTTTGATAGCATCAACAAGGCACTTTAACTGTCTGTATTACTAATAAAACTGTTATTTTCATTCTTATAATGTTTACG
The DNA here is from genome assembly GCF_014851395.1 of Micropterus salmoides. Lineage (NCBI taxonomy): Eukaryota > Metazoa > Chordata > Actinopteri > Centrarchiformes > Centrarchidae > Micropterus > Micropterus salmoides. The sequence continues at coordinate 19,132,499 of NW_024040928.1, forward strand.
TTTCTAAAATGTTAGTTACAAATGTAAACTGTGAAAACCTGCAGTGTCTTGCTTATTTTGTCAGTCCAAAACCCAAAGAGAGAACATTTTATTGTCATTAATGACAAAGAAAAGCAGAAAATCCTCTCATTTAAGAAGCTGAAACTAGAGAATATTTAGCATTTTTGCTTGAAAAACAATTGAAACTGTGAGTCAGTTATCAAAACAGTTACCTTTTAAGTTAATATTTGACTAATAGTTTATTAGTTTTCTGTTTATCAATTAGTTGACTGATTTCTAAGAACAATTAAAACATTAAAATGTAAAAGGCGGCATCAGTAAGAGTAAAAGCAAGCAGACAGACTACTAGCAAAATTAAGAAGGTTAGTCTTAAGCTGTTTCTAAAGACTCACTTCAGATACTTTTCTTCTCTGTCTTAACTGTTGATCCTTTAATTCTGTAATGTTTGAGAGCATAGAGGGAGAGTCTTTCAAGTATGAATGCTAACCCATGTAAAGCCTTGTAAAATAATGTACTAACATTTTAAAATCAATTCTAAAAGAGACAGGAAGTCAATGCAAAGGTGCTAAGATTGGAGTAATGTCCCCTCTTACTTGTTAGCAGCTGCATTTTATTCAAAATGAAGTTTATAAATGTCTTTACTTTAGAAAAATCAAGCCAATGTCTTTGCTTTAGCGAAAGTAAGATATGGTCTAACGTTTGCAATATTTCTCAGGTGTAAAAAATATAGTCGTACATTTCTGTATAATGTCACCTAAGCTTTTTGCCTCAGATTGAATCTATTGTGCCATAGTCCACAAATATAACATCTCTTTTAGGATCAGCACCAATAACTATATTGGTTTTGTCCTCTTTTAATTCCAAATAGTTGTTGCATACATCTGTGAAATGAATTGAACTGTTTGGATCATCGGACACTAGTGATATGTACAGTTGTGAGTTGTCCATATAGCTAGGAAAATGTACATTGTGCTGTTGTATAATTTGGCTAACCGCATGTAATGTAAGGCTTATTTTTGGTTCTTAAATAAATAAAAAAAAGGTGTTTTTCGAAATGGATCAAGAATGGGCGTATTGGTTTTTCCAGTTAACACCGTTATTACATTGTGGCCCCTCACAAAGCAGTTTAGTGTCACAGTATAACGCTCATGTTCGTGTGGTCACTTCCTCAGATTGACCCCAAAGATTGGCTTCCCCTGGAGTGAGATCAGAAACATTTCCTTCAACGATAAGAAGTTCATTATCAAGCCCATCGACAAAAAGTCTCCGGTGAGTAAATCTTGAGCAGCATCAGCCAGCATTTACATTTTACCCACGCTTGCAATTCTAAACCTTAAAATACTTTTTCTTCTCTTAAAGTTTTTTCTCCAGCTGAAGAGTTCTTGTTCCTCTTCGGATAAAATTAAGCTTTCAGAGCCTATTAAGTTGCCGTGTGTCCATACTTAAGCTCTCAGCTTCTGTTTTACCTGCAGCATCATGTTTCTCTGTAGTGGAGAGAAAGACCATTAGACATATCCTCGGTCTGATCTAGCATACAGAATAGCCTTTCTAAGTAATGTCATTTGTCATGAACCCCACAAAAGTAAGCGTTATATGCCTTATCTGTTTAGGCTAGGCTATTTTACCTTTAACAATAAGTGGAGCATTCTCTATAGTACTGTAGCTGTAATCTGTATTAAAAGTTTCTCTGCACCTGCTCAAAGCCACCACTGGAGTCTTTGTTCTTTACCAGCAGAGCACAATGGACAGGCAGCTGAACACTTTATTCACCCGGTGTTCACTTTTCCTCTCTTTCTTATTCCTCCTGTCTGTTTCTTTCTAAACACACATCAGGACTTTGTGTTTTATGCCCCGAGACTGCGCATAAACAAGCGCATCCTGCAGCTGTGCATGGGCAACCACGAGCTGTACATGCGTCGCCGCAAGCCAGACACAATTGAGGTGCAGCAGATGAAGGCCCAGGCCCGAGAGGAGAAGCAGCAGAAACAGCTGGAGAGGTACGCAGGCGCCTGGAAACATGTATATATGATATGTTGTGTTTGTTTTCCAAAGTAACACTATCCGGATAAAAAGTTAAAGTTGTGAATTTAGCCCAAGTTTACACAAGTTTAGGGCTGCAGCGTATGATATGTTTGTTATACATTCATTTGCTCATTGTGTTCTTCACTAATCCATTAATCAGTTGGTCTATAAATAGTCAGAAAATAGTAAAAACTGCCTTTTAAAATTTCCCACAACCAAAGGTGATGTCTTCAAATGTCTTGTTGTCCAACCAACAGTGCAAAACCCAAACATAATCAGTTTATAGTCATATAAAACAAAAAAAAGCAAGACATCTGACATCTTAGGAAGCTGCAACCTATAAATGTTTGACGAAATATTTTCTTGTAAGAAATGATGAAACCAAAGTGGTTGACAATTCATTTTCTGTCAACTGACTAGTTGATTTAAAAGATGCATACTCTCAATCTTCACCTTTATTTAAAGGAATAACTTGCTATAGTGAATAAGAAACTTTAAATAGGCTGTACCAGCTGTTACACATAAACTACCTAATATACAACCCATGGTACTTTCTTTAGATATGTGGCTTTATGATATTATAAACACCACGAGAAGTTGCTCCAATAGTGAATCTTCAAGCTCAAGCTGTATGAAGCAGCTTCACCAATGGCAGATACGCAGTTGTAAAGTAAAACCACCATTCAGTGAGTAATGACACTGCATTCCTTGTCAAGTACGGGAAATGTGCTTCCTGTATTGGCTGAACTGAAAGTGAATGGATGTTGACCCCGGTCTCAGCTACAGCTGTTGGTCCACTGTCTGTCGCAGAACAGCTGTTCAAACATTGTGATGTAACGTCAAGCAGACAACACAGTAAATACCAGTGAGAGTGGGAGTTAGGATTCACACGCGGTAGCTCACAGTGGTCTGTGTCTGTGAGAGAGGCTGGGCTGTAGTCCAAACACGGTTACAAGGTGGTTTGTGAGTCCCTTAAGACAGTTAATTTAAACATAATTAAACCCTGAGGGAGGTAGCAGGTTGTTGCTCCAGCAAAAGTAATCGAGTAATGCAAGGAAATGTACAAACCCGGCCCTCCAACAGATAGACAGAAGTTTTCCCTTTCATGGTTTACACTGAAACTTTAACATGATTTTTTTTCATGGATCTACTGTAGATATCAATGTAAATACAAGACTCATTGAACTGTGCAGTGATTAATCGCTGCAGCTCAAATAGACTATACATATGCAACAAATACAGTAAAACAAAATAATGAGCATTATTTTTGCCATTTACTTACATTCATCCAGTCCAAATGATTAATTAAGCAAATAGTGCTTAATCAAAAATAATCATTAGTTGCAGAGCTACTTTTTACTTTTCCACATCATTGTAAATTGAATATCTGTTAGACTTGTATAGACTAAACTGTTAATCAGAAATGTAATTGCCAGATTAGTTGATTATAAAAAAATATTTGCTATTCGCAGCTTTAGACAAAATTCACACCCGAATATGTTGAAACAATAATCGATAAGTCGATTGCACCTATTTTGATGATGAATTAATCGTTTAAAGCAATTTTTTAAGCAAAATGACAAAAGTGTACATTTCAAATGTTCCGTTTTCTCTAAAAGTACATTGAAGATCGTTGGGTTTTTCGAACTATAAGACATTTCAATATTTAAACTTGAGCTTTGGGGAAACTGTGATGGGTATTTTTCTTTATTTCCTGACATTTTATAGACGAAATGCTTAGTCAGTTAATTGATAATGAACACATGTGATAGTTGCAGCCCTAATATTGGTAGAACTCTTCGAAGAGTCCCTGTTACTGATAATTTCGCTCACGTCTTGCAGCTTCCTAGTAGCTGTTTTCATGCCACATTTCACAGGATCTTACATAAGCAGTTTTGTTGCCAAATGCTTGTAAACGTGGTGCAATTTCAAACCGCAAGGCCTCACCTGCAAATAGTCATGTGAGATAAATTATCATGTGATCATTACAGATGCACAGATGTTTTAATTATTCTGAAACAGCGATAATAGAGTAGCTTTGTGCAATCACGTGTTGAATGCGTTGTTTGTGTCGGCGGTAACAATGTATAAACCATGTCAGCAGTCTTTGTTGGCTCACGGCGGCTGTGTCTTATCTGCAGGGCCCAGCTGGAGAACGAGAAGAAGAAGAGGGAGGCCATCGAGAAAGAGAAGGAGCAGATGGAGCAAGAAAAGCAGAATCTGATGCTGAGGCTCTACCAGTTTGAAGAGAAGACCAAGAAGGCAGAGAGAGGTGAGGGAGGTGTGAGGGGCGGCATAAGCACTTCGTAGCGTCCAGCTGGACCACGCCCGATTCACTTCGTGGTTCAAATATATGTGTACATGTGATTATGTGGGTAGGTGAATGTGACTACTTCTTTTGTAAACAATTTTGAATGTAAGCTGAAGCAGTTAAGCATTTGTAATTTACTTTAGCAGTACTGTAATCTGTACAACAGTAATTTTCTTAATTTTGTGTTTAGATTATATTTGGTTCAGTGTCCACAGCAGGAAAACAAAACTATGTGTGAGCCTTGACTCTTTACTTTTAGTTTTAACTGTTAGTGCTTGTGACAGTCTTGTCTGCTGGTACAGCAGAAACCAGCAGTGTTTTTTTTTTTTTTTTACCTTAAGAAGCCCTTATTGTTTACAAAATAACATACAGCAAGCGATGAGGCTAAAAAAATTAATGATAGCTTAATTTGCTTCCTCTTCAGTAATGATTATAAAGTTTCCTGCTCATAAATAAGTGCCACACGATTTGTTTGTTTTTAAATGCTTTAAATACCAGCCGATTTGACATCCTGAAAAATACAAATAACAGAACGTTTACACGGTCACGGGAAAGAGTTTTATTGTTCAGGACTTTTTTGATACTTGCATCTAATTAGACCACTGTTTCACTACGTTTATCAATGTTTATCCTTTAAAACGGAGAGACCAAAATCACAGAGCTTAATGGTTCTGGTTTAAAAGGTAGGACATTGTAGTATCTTGGGAAATAGCTGGAAAGTAAGCCTCTTTCCTTTGCCTGCCAGCAGCTGTGAGCATAAAAAGGCATATTTAGCATTTCTGTGCACAGGAGCATAGCATTTGTCTCATTTCTCTTTTTCTCTCCCTCGATTCTTTGTCATAGACCTGCAGGACCAGCTTCAGAGAGCCATGATGCTGGAGCAGGAGCGGAGGAGAGCCGAGGAGGAGGCAGCTCGTCTGGAGGCAGAGCGTCAGGCTGCCCTGCTGGCTAAAGAGGAGCTGGCACGCCAGGCTGAGGACCAGAAGAAGAGTCAGGAGCAGCTGGTCAGTATTTTAATGACACTGTGGAATTGTTTAGGGACTTTAAACCAGGTTTCCAACATTCCCAAATTTACTAACATACTTATTCATTTAAACTTTAATAACACAAAAGAGTATTTAGTAGTGGCACAACTGATATAGACGCCTAGCAGGTCCTTCAAGGAAATGTCAAATGTTGGCACCTGTTTTGCAAGAGAAGATATTTTTTTTTTTTTGTTTATAGTCATGTAGTTCTCATTACACTCAGCTGTTTTGTCCAGGTCTGTACCAGGCACATTGCAGGATATATTCAGCAGTGCCTTGCTACTGTAGCTCCAGACAAAACCACTTTGTAGCGTCCAGCTGGACCACACCCGGTTACTTCAGACAAACCGCCCCCTCACCCTGAGCCGCTCGACTATGGACCACCCACAGGACTGTGTGTTGCTCCCTCTTTCACTTTAACAGCCTGGACAGTAAAGCTGTGGTTCCTACTCCACGTCCAGCCAGAAACCCCAGCACAGACACCTGCTGCGACACCCTTTTATACTTAAACCCTATTAAGGCGCTTGTGCAGTGGATTAAGTCTCCGTGCAACTTCCGCTGACTGCAACTGAAAGAGACGTGTTGTATTATCAACCAGCACATAGCGTATTGATAATAGTACACTGTGTCCCTGTGTTTTCACTGAGTGACCGGTTTTCCAGCTGAACACCTTTCGCATAACAATTTCACAGCCAAGTGCTCCACTGTCGGCCGCAACTCGCATAGTGTCACACGGTGAACAACTAAAGCAGGTGTACTAGTTAATACTGAGCCTGCGGTTTTGTTCAGTCGGGTGAAAGACAAGCTGTTCAGATTGTTGTGGTGCCCATAAGGAATGTACCAAAACACAGCAGAGTCCGGTTACGTTTCATCAGGAGGCCCTACACCTTCTTTTTTTGCTACTACTAATGCTCTCATCTTTACATTTTTCCATTTTTCTGATAGTACTGAGAGCTTTGAAGATGATTGAACTGCCAAATATAAAAAGATTTAAACACTCAATCTTCTGCTTCTGCAAACTTTGTTGTTTACCGTAACGTTTAGCTCCGCCGAGAAATGTTGTTTTAACGCTCTTACATGTAGCTGTTAAAACCAAATCACTGTTAAGTCATGAATGACAGAACACGTCTTTGAAGATGACAGTAATCTTTTAGGAATTTCTTTTTTTTTTCCAAACAAGGCAGTCTTTTTAAGTGATTCATATGCATATTCATTTAACATTAGAGTGGCATATTCGTATTTCACTTGGAAGCTTGTTTTAATTTTTACATAGCTGTCAGGAAGTGGTTGTCCATCTGACCAAGTAAATTTTTTGCAGTAAATTAAGATGCTAATTTGACGAAAATTATAGACACCATTTTATTTACCAAAACGTGCAGCTCCTTGTATTCAGTTGTAGAGATGAGTACTTTCACCACCGAGTTTTCCTAAAACTCTCCGTTAGATGGGTTTATAGGATGTTTTACTGATGGATTTGATGAATAAACTCAAACATGCAATAATTTAGATGACACTCACCTGCTGAGGGAGACTGCAGATGTGCCACACATGTACCCGCTTTAAACAAACAAACAATATACACAGACGAGTAGTAGTAGTAGAGTAGTTCTGCAAAGAATGAAAAGACTCTTGTCTGGAATGAGAGCAAATGTCAGAATAACAAAAACAAAATTTAAACGTACCTAATAATCTTACATCTAGTTATTATCTTCTTTTTAGTGATTATCTCTGACGCTGTATGTACTTTTGTTTTTCTTTCTGTTTGCTTTCAGTCACTCTACCCGATAAAGTAAAGATTTATATCTTTATCCACCTACATGTATTAAATCTGGACTCTCAAATAAGTGTTTCTGCTGCTGTTTTGTATCAGGCTGCAGAGCTGGCTGAGCACACATCCAAGATCAACATGTTGGAGGAGGCCAAGAGACGCAAGGAGGAGGAGGCCGACACATGGCAGCTCAGGGTGAGGGCAAACTGCAGTGTCCAGTATGCTGAGATCTATTTCTGTCATCAAAATCAGAGGTTATATAGGGGGGATTTGTGTGTGTATATTTTAAATTTAAAAGTGGAAAATAAAGATTTACTACAAAGAAAAGTAAACTGACTGGCCGTCTTTGTTTCTGATTTCTCTGTTGTCACCAGGCCAGGGAGGCCCAGGACGACCTGATAAAGACCAAGGAGGAGCTGCACATGGTGATGACGGCGCCCCCGCCACCTCCACCTCCTCCCATGTACGACCACCTGGACGACAACAGCGACAGCGAGGAGAACGCCAGCACGAACAGCGCCGACCTGCAGACTGAAGGCATCAACGACCACCGCCGCGAGGAGGAACGCCTGACTGAGGCCGAGAAGAACCTGCGCGTCCAGAAACAGCTGGAGGTGAGCACTGTGCAATCAGAGAAAGTAAACACCTCACGCTGCCAAGACGCAGATACATTATTCATTAGGGCTGTACGATATGGCAAATTCATATACCGATATAGGTAATTTCATATCCCAATAATGATACATATCCCGATATAGAACCTTTTTTATGATTCAATAAAATATGGCATTTCCAACTGGTGAGGCAAGCGATTCTGGAGAAATTCAACACCATGAGAAATAAATACCATATAGGTTGAACAACGCCACAGTAATGTAACTAATGTTTGGTAGGTTGTGGATTAGCAAACTGACGCTACTTGCTGCTGCAAAGCTATCATGAGAGGACGAGACGGTCCCAGAGCAGCACAGCAGCTCCAGACAGCGACACTGGCAGCTCTCTTGCTGCTCCAGCTAGCATCACAACAACAGCATGTCTTGTTGTTAAAGCAAGCTTTATGTCCGTGGAGAAGTTATTTAACGTTACCTGACTGACACTCACATCATGGGTGGCACTGCTGGATAGTGTTGTGTGGCTTGTCCATTATTTTTAATGCAATGTCTTGTCCGTAACACTAGCACGTGTGGAAGAACGGACCGCGGTGAAGTTAGTTTCAAGTTGGATATTCGTTTTACGTTATACATTCAATAGATGTCGAATACCAACGTTAAGCTGACTTCTCCATGGTGCATAGCGCTGTTCCCTCACCAAAATATTACGGTAAAGTGTGGAATTTGCGACACAATGAAATAAACGATAGAGCATAATTGTTAACGATAGACGTTTTTCAATCGTCGATGAATATCGTCATATCGCACAGCGCTTTTATTCATTTTATTTCATGTGATATCTGCCTCTATATAGTCTTTCTCACACCTGTAGGTTGTTAAGAGATGCCATGCAGCACATTACTGAGCCTTTTTGTGTGTGCTTATTTATCTTCTCGGGTGTCACAAAGAGAGAAAGAGAGGCATTTTGTGCCATAATTAGAAATCAGATATCTATGGACACAAAATGCTGTGGTTGGTCTACTTTTGGTTTCACACCACAAATGCACCAGAGCAGAGACCTTCCTTTTCAGTTGTGGTTTACAGCTTTCACACCAGCCCAGACTAACCAAAATAAACCAGAGAGGCAAACAGAGGTTTTTTTTGACCAAACCGAACAGGTTAGGTGACAATGCACCCTAGTTTTTTCCCCTGTGTTACTGCTGCACACCCAGTTTGAAATTGTTCTGACGCACTCTCACCTTTTTGAGTTTGGTGTACATCTTATCATGTGCTTAGGCAGATCGTTAAATTAACTGCCATGGACCACAACTTCTGACTTTGACACAACCTCGATTTTATAGAGTTTCTCAATTATCAATGCATCCAGTATTCTGTCTGAGTTTGTGTTGTATTTCCACAGCATGTGCACTACTCTTTGCTGACGATGCTTTACGTTTTATAGATGCCGCAGTACACTTCACCATATGATGATATAAAATGATAATGATTCACTAGTGTCCAAAATGTACTGCTCGCTATAAGTAAACAGCTAAGTGTGTCTGTTCTATAGGGAGTAGTGAATGAGGCAGGGATTTTGGCCAACAGACATGGTGGAGAGATGTCACAGTGGCCCTACTATGTTGGGATTTTATGCTAGAGTTGGTTTAGTGGAGATGTTGTGTTTGAGGTTTCATCTCATGCCTCCTCTCGTTCTCCGCCCTCAGGCCCTGACCTCAGAGCTGGCTCATGCACGTGATGAATCCAAGAATACCCAGAACGACCTTCTTCACTCTGACAACGTCCGGGCCGGCCGAGACAAATACAAGACCCTGCGACAGATCAGGCAGGGCAACACCAAGCAGAGGATCGACGAGTTCGAGGCCTTATAAAAAAAGCCTTCGGCCCTCAGCCAACGTACCCTTTCTGAATGGTCACTACCTCGTGCTCTAGGATGACACACACAAACACACTCAAACTCACGTAATAACACAGTTGCAGACTAAACTGGAGCAGCAGCATAAGCGCAGCAGAAGCATCATTTACAGAGACACACTCCTGTTGTGAGTGTTGTCTCGCGGTTTGCGGGGCTTTGCAAATGCTTTGAAGAAAACTTAGTGCCAAAACCTTTCTCTTCTTAGTGTTTCAGATCTTATTTGTGTATTTGAATGTGTCATTTGATCAATTCAGACCAAATCATTATTGTTTTTATCCAGAGGTGTGATGTAGTGGGACTAGCCAAATTTTATTATTATTATTATTATTATTTCACATGATGTGCACATATAATATGTAGTCAAAGCCTCGCTTCTTTACGATGTCTGTCATGTGTTGTGTAGGAAGAAATGGACAGTTTGTCGTTCATAGCGGCCACTCAGAAAGGGGAAATGTATGTTTATTTTGTTTTCCATTATATTTGAACACTTACATTATGTTTAATATTGCTATACAGTAGTTTAAAATCATGCCTAGTTTAATATTTATACTGTATATGGGACCTAAAAAAGGGTATTTCATCTTGGTTTGTATATTTTTGCTATCTACTAATGATAATGAAAACATTTAATATGTTTCAAAGGTTTTATATATTGACCAAAATAATATTTTCCAATACGTTTTCTTTTAGATCACTAAATTAAAGAGATTTAATTGTAAATTATTATTATTTTTTACTGTAGGAAATATCCTGCTGCATGCCATTAAATCAGTTAAGGATATTGCTATCTGCCTAGGTACATTTGATTAGTTTTTTTGCCGTGCAGTTAACAGCATGCTGAGGAATATCTTTATCCTCGGAGCGCTGTGTTGACTGACACTTAGATTTAATATATTTTCTTTCTCTGTTCTGCGTCATGTCGCTATTGAGTGAGAGATGAGCATGTGCTGTGTGCTTTTATCCTCCTAAGTGGCCTTTCTCTCTGGCGGTCCCCCTGCAGGGATTAGTCCCAGACAGTAGGTCTTTACTATTTAGCGAAGGTGCATAGTCACAATAAATATTGATGTAACTTTGAAAGCCTTTAGTTATTTTAGTGTTAAAATGAGGGTTGAGGTGGAGGTTATAAAGAGTTTTCATTTTGCAGCTTGGTCGCAGCGGACTGACCGAGACAATATGACACCATCTCACTCTTTCACTCTCTGGAAATGGACTAGAGTAGCATCTACTGACACTGTAATGGAAACACACAGCTCCGCTGGCCTTTGTATGTGAGCAGGATTTTATAATGAGGTGTTCAACATATTGGCAATAAAGAAAAATCTGTGATTACCCATCATTGTGTTTTTACTTTGTACACTGTATGACCAAAAGTGTCATACTTTTTTAGATTTTTGGACTGGGAATGTTTTTGTTTTTAGCACCTTACTTCCAGTAATAAGAGTTCAATATCTTTAGCCATGCTAGTGACGTGTTCTAGGGATGGGAATGAAGGTCTGTCGGTCCACCACTTGGTCCCAACTAAAACCACTATTGGATGGATTGCCCTGAAGTGTTGTAGACATTCATGGTTCACAGAGGATGAAATCTACTAACTTTGATCCCCTGACTTTTTGTCCAGCGATATCGGCAGATGAGCGTTTCCACTTATCCTGTGAAATGTCTCAACATCTTCTAGAATTGGCACAAACGTTGGTCCAGACATTCATGGTTCCAAGAGGATGAATCCTAATGACTTTTGTGACCCCCTGCTATATTGTACACATGTTCATATCAGGTCCAAATTTTGGTTTGTTCAGTAGTTTTATGACCAAATACCTGCAAAACAAATGGCATTCCCACATTTAGTTTGCTAAACTAAGATCGTATCTGCTGAGCATCGGCATGTTAATATTGTGATTTAGAGCATAAAGCATGCTATCCCGGGTATTTTGGAGTATCTCAGTCATGTGTTGTGCATGTAAACACCATACTGGTTTCAGAAACTTGGATATGCTTGTGAACATTCTCGGTACAGAACCATAGACCGTAATACAGAACACAGTGGCTGAGATAGTGAGAAATTAAGACACAACTGCACAGTGATAATCCGAAAACCTGACCTCATCTCCCGAATACGATAAAAACGAGAATACCAGTGGGCATGTAAATGCACTCATTGTTAGCATGTTAGTCAAAGTACCGCTGTGCCATTGTGTAAAGTGTTACAGAGCTGCATGGCTGCAGTCTAGGTGAGTGGGATTTGACAAATAGGTGTAATGTTTGTGTCCACATACTTATGGCCATGTAGGGAATTAAAGAAGAGGGATGTGTGTGAGCAGGACAGATAAATAACTTAAAAACACATTTCTTTACAAACTTATTATTCAGTTTATAGAAACAAAAACACCATGTGCATCATATGATCAATATCAATGAACCATGACTAGCCCATATTTATAAACAATGTAGATAAACAGTAGTACTGCCAACAGAGCAGGTGGGTAAAGTGCTGAGTCTGTCTGTTGGCAGAGACGTTGAATGTCGTCACACTCATGATGTTGGGTATCTTGCATTTGTTGCCATGGTGACCCTGAAGAAGAAGTGAACAAAGAATTCCAGGTCAATGACATCACCACTCACTTTCACAGGAACGTTTTTTTTTTCGTGGCACAGTGAAATCACAGACTGAGCATGTCATTCACAAGCTCATCATACGGAGAAAAGAAAGGCTTCATTGTACAGAAGGAAAAATCTGTTTCTCTGCCTGGGAGAGTTCACTCTTCATATAAATCCAACCACGTCCTGTGATTCCTGCGGGTGTGGCTCCAAATTTGATTTGTGAGAAACATCATCCCAGTGTCTTTTCCAGTAATTTCATTTGCACGGATGTTAAGCTGCTTGACTCCTGATATAACATCACTTTGAGCAGGAAATTTAATTTGAAAGATACAATGAATGCTGCACAGTAGCTTTAGTTTAAAACCCAATTTTTGTTACATAAGCAGTAGACACTTGCTAGCTTGATTACAACAGTGGTGAAAAGTAACTTAACTATATATTAACTATTTTTTAAAGTATTTTTTATGGTACTTTAATACTTATAGAAAAATACTGTACTTTTTATTTCACTAGCAAATAAATAATGATTATTACATCAGTAAAACCTTGATGATCCCCAAGGGGAAATACACAAGCTACACAACAGTATACAAAGTAATATATAAAATGTATATAAAAACAAGTTGAGATTAGCCCAGATTTACCAGCTGCAACATTAAAGTGATGAACGCACCAATAATCATAATCCAATAATATACAGTAATATGCATTATTCTGAAAAGGGCCATTCAGCCAAATTAGTACTTTTACGTTTGGTACTTTGATGTTAATGTTCTTGTACCAAGTAAAATTTTGAATGCAGGACTTGAGAGTATTTCTACACTCTGGTATTGCTACTTTTACTTAAGTAAAGGATCTGGGTACTTCTTCCACTACTGTAAACAGCACACTATAATTTAGTTCAAGGACATGTTTTAAGTGTTTATTGAAAAAATCTTATTGACAATTATAAGTTGTACTGTGAAGCATTGATAACTGCCGTATTAACGGCTGATCCATTATTCACACAACTGTAAAGATATTTGAAGGAATAGATGGATATTTTGGGAAATCCTCTTATTCGCTTTCTTGTTGAGAATTAGATGAAAAATATGAAGCTACAGCTAGCAGCCGGTGTGTTACCTGCTCAGCAACAAACAGCAGGCAGGCACATTTAGCGACTAACTGGTTGGAGCACTTAACAGCTAAAGAGGCGGTTATTTCCCTCAGGAGTTGGTGGAGACCAAAAACAGAGCTAAAAGAAGACTGAATATTGAACTTCAGGTGGACACTTGTAAACGTGACTTTAAATGAATGCTAATGTTGCTCCATAACAGCCGGATGTGTAACTAAGCTGCTGTTAGCTAACATGTTCGCCATGTTAACTTTATATTGCCATAACATGTCAGTGTTTACAGCTTTTTCTGCTGACCCCAAGTGGCCAAAGAACTGTTAATGCAATTTCATAATAATGTCTTCACTCAGATATCCGCTTACTAGATTTCTCACAGAGCTTTCAGCAGCATGTTATGGCCTTGGTTAGCGGGTACAGCTCAGTTGTCATGGTGAGTCAAGAATTGATAAATAAATATTTGCTTTATTAAAAAAAAATCTTAATAAATACATCACAATTCATGTTCATATAAAATATAAACAGCAATTTCATGATAACAAGTGTGTTACAGTGTGAACCATTCATGAACTGTTATAAATTCTTAACAGGAGGAGTTGTTGCAAATAATCACATAAAAATGTAATTATGTCTGCTTAAAAATGCTTAAGTTTTAGTGTGATATAACCCATTTATTATTGTTTTATATGCTTGCAAATGGGAAATAGGTGGGGTTACTAGATAATTAGTTATTTAGGATATGATAAAGGAAATCTCTGCTGTTACCAGGGTCTATTTAAGCCCCCTCCCATGGGTCCCTCAGAGGGGCAGCAGGGGCAGGAGGGACTCTGGTCCGTGGGCTCCAGGTTCAGAGATTCTCGTCCTGTTGAACAGCCCAGTCTCACCTGGTCTCACCCTCAGAAATGGGCGTTGTCTGGATGAGCTCTCTGTCTAATCCCTCAGGCGGACACCTAAACACAACACACAAATATCTATATAAACACACCCTCATTGCTATTAAACACTTACACTCTTTAATGCATTCATAAACACACACCAGAACACACATAACACACCCCGCAGGCCTGCAGACACTGAAATGCTCACACAAAAGAGACAAGCAGGGCCACAATGAGATGTATTTACACTCTGACGCAGGAGTTCTGAACAGTGTTTGCATTAATGGGAAGGTGTTTGGTGCGTTTGATAAGGACAGTTAGTCGATCATTGCCATGTGATAGTGTGTTAACCTCTGACTGCATGACTGTCATGAAAGTGTGCAAAAGAGATGTTCTCCTGACTCCTAGTGCTGTAATAAAAGAACCAACACCCGATGGCTGCTGGAACATAGTGTGTTTTATTCCTTTAAAGCAACTAGAACCGACAACCTACTTATCTTATTTATCAGACAACAAGTATTATGAGCTGTGGAATTCTTATTAGAGGCAATTCTTATTGTTTTTATGAATAATACATCAGCGTTGACAAATCAGTCAAGCTGAATCATGTTTATTTCCCAAGTCCCCCAACATCATTGGATCCCAACCCTCTCTGAAAAAGACAATAAAAAAGCAACCTTCCGTGATATTTATATTTTATTTTACATTAAAAGATTTAATGCTACGCATAGATTTGAGAAAGTAAGAATAAAACAAATAAATAAGCAAAAAAGCAAGTTTCTTTCCAAAAGCTGACATTATATAGTGTTTTTGTGCATACCTACAATTGCAATATCATTCAGTTTCATTTGATTCATAAAGATGACCATCACACATTTTCTTGGGTGAAAGAGCAAATGTGCTATTATTACATAATTATTGAAATAAATTAATATTAAATTAACTGGCGAACAGACAGACATGACTGTTTTTCTTGCAGATACTTGAGAGAGCTGAGCTGCAGGAGCTCACCCTGGTTGTTGGAGCTTAACTTGACTCTGACCAGCACTTCTCCTCCGTCCTGCTCCACAGCACCTCCCTCTGGACTCTCAGCCTGAAATACAAGAAAGAAGAAGAGAATAAACAAAAACAATCCCTCAGACAACTGTGGATACCCAATAGGTTTAACATGAATAAAAAAATCAAGAAATAAATAATCATATGAATAAATACAAACTAAATATATGATATAACAATAAATCAATCCAATAATTCTTATAAACAATATAATAAAATGTTATAAATGTTTTTTAATGCTTCTTTTTACAATAACAGAGTTTTTAAAATGTATTTTTTCCTTTTCTGTCGCTTCAGTTTCGATGAGCAAACAGTCAAGTCACATGACTAGTTCTACCCTGATTGTCACCATATATGATGACGATGAAATACGTCTTTATGATAATGAGCAGTCTGAAATGTACTTCAAAATTTAGACATTTCACGGTTGTATTATGTGTTTTGTTTGTATTTGTTCATATTAAAAGTTATTTCATAATGCTTTTGTTTAAAGTAAGAGAGAAAATGTGCTTAAATTCATTTTTACTGTATGCTACTATATCGCTACACTCAGCAGCCAGTTAGTTTAACTTAGCATAAAGACAGGAAACGAGGAAAAAGCTAGCCTGGATTTGTCCTAATGTAACAAAATCAGCCCACCAGCACCTCTAAATTCCAGTAATTAGCACATTATAACTTGTTTGATTTGTATAAAAGAAAACTGTAAAAACTATAATCTGTGGTTTTACAGGGATAATATGCTGGACTATTTCTTGGCCTGCGGTCTTTGCTGGTCTGCTCTCTTTTACCTTTGGACAAAGCGGGTACCAGTTGAAGCATTGGGAGGCCTTGTCTTCAAACCTCCAGCCATCCAGTGGGATAAGGATCTCACCGAGAAACACCTTCCTTTTCAGGGTTCCTGAATGCCACACGGAGGCCTGCAGTCTCTTTCCAAACAGCAGGTGGCGCTCTATGTGATACTGTCAAAAACCAGACAAAAAACTTCACTTAATTTGTTCAAGTCAAACATGATACAACACCAAATTTATTGTCATAACTGCTTCTTTTCACCTTGAAAACTTCATTATAAACCGGATCAGTTGTGTTTTTCTTGACGGTTGTCTTCATTTTGCCACTCTTTTCCGGCAGCACGTAAAGTTTGACGCATCTATACAAAGCAATAACACATGCAGGATGCTGAGGTTTTGATGGAGAATCACACAACAAAATGGGGTCATACCATGCACGATGCAGAGCACTATATTTATTATCCTTACGGGTGACACTTCTGCTTCTTGGTATCTCCATAGGTGAGATTTCTGCAGGCGCCGACTGTTATCTCCAGACAGGAGGTGCTGGTGTTGTAGGCCAGAGCCAGCTCCAGCTCTCCAGCCACCTTGATGCTCTCAAAGAGGCTGCTGTCTGTGCTGATGCTGCTGTTACTGCCCTGAGGAAGTGAATTACAGGTTGTAGCTTCCCATGTTATGTATAAAAGGGTAGAAGGACACAATCCAAAGGAGTATAGAACACACAGAGAAGGGGTTTTGTATATGAGCTAAGAGGTTAGAGCGATCACAATCAGATGAGATATTTCAACCGTCACAGGATGTTACTTGGGGACATTTTCACACTTATTATTAGCTTCTACTTACTCTTTTTCCTCCAGAGCACTCAGAACCGAAGGAAGTTTCTTCTTCTGCCCCGGTGGAAGTGCCCTCGTGATCGCTGTCTTTGCATTTCTTGAACAGGTTTGGAAGACTGGGGCCTTTAAAGAGCTGAATAAAGAAGGAGGCCAATGTCTTTACTGAGCTTAAAATTCATTCTAATCACCTGTAGGGACCAGTAAAGGTCTTAGATTACTTTCAGTGATGGCCTTTGATGGGCTTGTTCAGTGGTCTCATCAGCCTACTTGAATTGTAAACATTCTCAGTCAATTCAGTGTAAATGAGTTAGCAGCAGAAAAGTAAGATGAGGGATTTGAGCTGCGTTTTTTGCAACTTATAGGTCTTAGGCCGGTAAAGGTGGACTGGAAATACTGATTTCATCTTTTGTTTGAAGCCTGTGGCCCTGTGCACCAAGAGCTCAATAACTTTCCTTGTTGAACTGAATGTACGAAGTGTTGCAGCTGGCTTACAGTGCTGGATTTGTTGATGTCTGTGTCAGACAGGCTCTTTTGAGTGCTGTAGATGAAGCCTGACCGTCTCCGGCTGCTGTCAACGCTCAGCAGGTCTCCTCGCACATCGTTCTGAGAAGTGGAAATCTCTGAGATGTGAAAAGAGAAGTCACACACTTCAAATCACAGGGAAAAAAAGGAACAAAGTGAATGTTTACTTGAAGAGAAACACACACACACACACACACACACACACACACAAGAACGATTTGACAAATTTTCTATTAAATTTCAAATGAGTAGTAGGGGGTTTTTTTGCAACATGTCATTGCTATCTATGCCCATCATCCTGTGCAACTTTCTGCTGATGTTAGGATGATGAGCTGAGAGGGTTTTTTGTTGCATCAAATCATCATTTCAGGCAAATGACTTCCTTTGTGGTTACTACTCTGCATATATATTCAGCTCATCCGATGATGTGATAACATCCAGAGGAAGTGATGCACATTGTTACATTTTAGGTTGTTAAGTAAAGAATTCCTCATACATGGTTTAACTGACAACATGTTTAGTGATGCATAAACTTACTTTTAATATGACTGGTGAAGGAAGCCATCAGATTTTCCACTGATTTGGTAAAAGGTTTTGAGTTTTTAAAATCCTGCAGATCAAAACACAACTTTAATCAGCACTCAGTTTATACATTTCACACTTTTACTGAAAAATAATGCTGGAAAACTCAGTATTTTACCCCAGATCTGCTCAGAAACTGATAATCCAAGTGGGGTGGAGGAGTGGGAGGTACAACTGATATATGACTGTGAAAAATATAAAAGAAAAACATGTTACTCCGTGTTTTATGTGTTTCATTTAACGAATTAAAGCAGCTACAAACATTCAGAATAAACATGTTAAGATTCCTCATACCTCAGCATGTTGTAAGTCTTTAATATTTTCTCCCCAACAGTCTCATATTTGTCTGTAAAGAACATAAATATTGTGAATGAAGGCACTACAAGCGTGAAAGCCACATGTTTGCACACTATCAAAGAGATGCGAGTTCACCATGTCAGGACAACTTATCATCTCAGGTATGTTGACAGGAACACTAAATATGACTTCACCGTGACTATATTATGGCCAAATCTGGCACAATTAGCAATTATGTAAAGATTAAAAGGAAGCATTTAAATGTCCTTATTGGTCGAAGAACTCCATACACACACAATTAAATATTACCATTCTACCTCTTATAACAATAGTTTACCATGCTGTAAACTGAATACTGAATAATTGAGTAACTTTTAAACTCCACATACAAACAAACACAACCCATATTTTATTAATCAATGCAGTTAAACTGGGTGACATCAATAATTATTTATGAGTATTGTAAACAAACCTGTGGTGACAGGAAATTTCTGTGCCCTCTCCTCTAAGAACCAATCTCCAGACCGGATCTTCACATCCCTGTGAGGAAGAAAAACACGGTAATGAGCGGAAGGAGACAATAACATAATTAGTGGCACTGCTACTGAAAAAGAAGAGATGGAAGGAGAAGTACAGCTCTTCAAATTACTGTACTTGACAGCATTATTATTTCTTAGGTCATGCTATCCTTGTGCCTTTTACATATTCTTATATACAATAGATACTTTGAGTCTTACTTTTGAGAGATGGACTAATGTATTCTGTATAATGAACCTGCAATAGGCCTAACTGAGTTTTTTTGACTGCCTTTCAAACACAACATTACCTGACCTTTTAAGTTGATATAACAAACTTGTTAGCAAACAATTGCCTTTTTACACATCGCAATGTTATTCATTTGGAGTCAAGTCTGATAAATATTAGTCCAGTATTCATTCTCTTTAAGCTCAGCTTTTCAGACAGTGAGCAGTGAGCTGAAACTCACTAAGCAGCTTCCTAAAGATGATTCCCTGAAGGTTAATCATTAGGAGCAACCCCTTTCACATTGCCTTTGTTCTTACAATATCCATCACAAGTTTTAAAGAGGCATTGTCGAATTAAAGAAAGTCAATATATAAAGTTTAAAGGGGGGAAACAACAGTTCACATAAAATATCTCATTATAGTTTTAAACTGAGTAAAACCCAGAAAGTGAGTCCGCTAGAGTGAGCTAGTCATTTTGTGCGGAGCATCACCGAGTCAAATCAGGCAGTTGCCTTTGCCTTAAGCAGCTGCCTTAGCTCTCTACCGCACCTGTAGGCGTGGCAGACCGTGCACTTCCAGCCCGCTGCTCCCACGCCCACGCGGCACTTGCTGCAGGTCCGGTGGCTGCACCCGCGGCAGACTTCGCCCGAGTTCCAGAACTTTCCCAGCGGCCTCTGGCAGCGGGCGCAGGTCCGCTCGCCGTACTGCCGGGCGTAACTCTTTGCACCTCTCCTCCGAAGCTCTTGGAGCTCAGATTTCATCCTCCTGAGATGAAGATGTAGGCAAACACAAGGCAATCACAAACATCTTTACCACTGTCGCAGCGAGTTTCACAAAGAAAACTTATCTTCTGTAAGTTATTAAGTGATAAGCTTATTTTCAGTTAATTTGCTTAATTAAGATTTAAACACAATGTCTTTATAATTTCATATCCAGATTATAAAATATACTGAGTAACACAGCGGGAACCAATATGAAGCTTTTTGTAACAGAAGAAAAAATCATATTTTGCTGACATTATGATTCTTTTTGTTAACCTTGTTCCTTTCTCATAATGATAACTGAAATGCTGAAATGAGGTAGTAGAGCCTCCTTTCAGCATCAGTATTTCTCACAAGTAACTATGAAAATGGTGAAAAATGACTAACCTTATCCTGTCCTCTTCAATGGCACGCAGCTGTTTGTCTCTCTGAAGAACATCCAGGACTCTTTCTCTCTCCAGAGCGTGAAGAAAACTTAAATCCATCTTTACACAACAGCCTCTGATCATCTGTCACTGGTCCACTCCTCTCTGTCTCTCTTCCTCTCTGCTTCAAGTGTCTTCTTTTTGTTACATTCTCCTCCTCCTCTGCTCTTTAACCCTGCCCCTTTACTGGTCCAAGGCTCACGCTTTAGTCTTCTGGAGCTGAAACAGTAAAAAAAAACCCAGTGAAATAGTAAAGGTTATTCTAGGGGCTGGTCCTTATCCAGATCTCCACAGAATCTCCATCCACGTCAGAGCCAGATATAGCCCTCCTGAGCAGATAGTTGTGTTTCCACTTGGACAATTAAACTTCACTGTCTACCCTGTCAATTGTGGAAAAACCCTCTTTAATATTATTTTATCTAAAGGCAAGTGAAAAACCACAAGTCTGCTGCTTGATAATTCAGATAGTCAGTGAGCTAGAGTAACCTCAGAGCTCCTCTGAGCAACACATGAGACTAGAAAACACATTACCACATTTGGGCAATATCCTGATTTGTTTCCCCTGGGCTTTTCTCACACTGCACATGTCATCATCTTTCACTCCTTTGTCAGTGTCACAAGCCTCCCACCCCCCACAGTAGTGTTCAACCCCTCTCCTGGCAAACCACCAAAGCTTCCTCAGCTGCAGAAAGAGCAGTGATGCTTGATGGCAGGGCTGCAAAACAAACCAAATGCCAACCCTTGCATTATTGATGGTTGATGTGCGTCTGTGTTCTAGTTTCTTTTTTCTTTTTGTTTTTTTGCAGGTCAGTCGACTTATTCAAATGTTATTAAAGCAGCTAAATATCCATTTCAAAAAGAAAGGCAACACCTGAAGCTTTACATTTTGTAAATAAAGATAGCCATTTCGTAAAATTTAAAGAGAGACTTAAATATTTTATTTATCATTACATTTTTATTTTGTGAAATACGCATGTCTGCTTTCATGCCCAGAGTTAATTTAAAAAATTGATACCACTCTTATTTCTCTATGTTAACTATGAAGATATTTCCTAAAATGTCAGACTATTCATTTAAGCTCCCATTTATCTCATAAGAAGGTTCAAATAGTGCTCACCTCAATTAGGAACAAAACCATTTCTCTCTTCAGCACTAGACAAGTGAAGCATGGTGAGCAGAGAGGAAGTGGCCTGTTGAATAGATGAATGCCAGTCTGTGTTGCTAGATAAGAGCCTGTCCTTGTTACTATCCAGAGCTGCCAGGAGGCTGGAGAAAACAATCAGCGTCAGCCGTAATTAGGCTCACAGAGGGACACAGTGGTTATCTGTCCTCTGCTGACGTGCACCATGCCTGAAGGGATTCTCTCAAGTTGTAAATATCAATGAGGCAAGATGTGAAGAATTCTACAAGAGGAAGGTTGTGTGTATCTGTGATTTGATTCCTCATTTAAAGACCAATAGCCCAATGACAGGAGGCTGTTAAGTGTATAGGGGATGATCATCAGCACATCAATGCAAGTACACTCATATCACTCTTGCCTCTATGCGAGAGGGAGTGTAATGATTCAGGCTGTCCGTGGTTTAGTGGTGACTGTGACTTGACATTTGAGAAGAGAAGGTGGTCTACCCACCACAGCTGTGACAGTAAAGAACTCCTGACTGATTACAAGGGCACCCAAATAGATTGTGAGAAAGAACAAAACGATCACAGGGTCTCTGACACGTTTCCCACCCAGAGCGTAGTTTCCTGGAAGACCTGTGTGAGCAACTGCATACTTCATGTCAGGCCTGGCGGCATGTTTGCGCTTACAGCCACAAGCAAATTCCAAGTAAAAGCCCATTGACGGTCACGCTAACAAATTACAAGCTCTGGGTTCTTTATTTTAGAAATTATGCCAAAAGCTGACGGCATCACACAAACCCTGTAGAGAACTGAAAGTATGTCAAAATACTCTGCAGGAATTTTTCTGCATGGTGTTGACATCTGTGTATTTTTAAAACCATGCAATTGGTTTCCAAGCAGTTTAACAGCTCGTCTTTGTGCAGTTCTAACTAAAATATGTTAAACATAAACACTGCTAAATTGGAGTTACAAGGAAACTCACTTGTGACAGCAACTTGTACATTTTCACTGTACTTCACTGAGAGACATAACACAGTGAGTTGCACCTGCTTTTGCAAACATTTTAAGACTTAAGTGAAAAATAATAATAATAAGATTCAAATCTGCAATACATGTACAGATTAATACATATGCCTTTGTCAACCTGTGACACAAGAATGTAGAATGTCAATACACCTCATGCTGCCAGCAGGAGAGTAAACAATGCAAGAAACTTCCACTTGTACAGTGCATTCAGACATATGCACCTTACTGCAGCAAACCCTTTGTTGCTAAATCACCTTTCCTGGAGAAAAAGTACTGAGTCAGTCCAGCCTGTTGTACAGCAAAGTCAAAAGGAAAGCAAACTGGTTTGTGACATGAAAACTAGGTCACTTTAGACGTAAGAGGTGCAGAGCAGAAAGCTGCAAGATCTTACCTTCAGGCTCACTGCACTGCCGGAGTGGCAAGCTTGAGGAAGTGGCAGATTTTATAACAAGAAGCAAACGTACAGAGCTTGGTTTCCTTCCTTTTTGTGTTCACATGTACTGTTGCAATCTGGAGCTGGCAAACAGAGCAACTGCTGGTTGGCTATATCTCACAATGGGTTTGTAAGAGTTCCTTTGTGTTAGTTGTAATACTGTGTTCAGAAAATGTTTCTGTACAGCCCAAAACATAATTGGAAAGGAATAAAGAATACAAGTCACAATTTCAGTGTGGAAGAGTTTTATATGAAATTGTGTATTTGACCATAGCTGCCATTTCTGACAAGACTGACAAACTCTATGCATTATGGAAATGTATATATATATTTTCCACAAATGACCTACCAAGCTCGACTTCCAGACAGTTGCTGTGAAGAGCAAAGATAAAAAGGCTGAACAGAAACTATGAAGATACCAGAAATTATTTCAGCAACTCACTCACTCACTCACACACACACACACACACACACACACACACACACAGTCATGGATGGGTTAATATATGGGACACCATTTTGGGCAACAAACAACCACAAAGAGATGAAAAATTACTACAAAGAGATGCAAACAACCACAAAGAGATAAAGACATTACTAGAAAGAGACACAGAATAACTACAAACAAAATGAGTTGTTTGTATTTATTTTATGTCTCTTTCAGTCTGGGTCTCTCACTCCTGTGCAGGAGGTCGGGGGCATTTTACATGTCTGTGCCCAGGGACAAATTTGTCTCATAATCCGTCCATGCATACAGTACACACACACACACACACACACACACACACTCAAATATGTCATTAACCAAACCAAAAATTTACAAAATACTTAAAAACAACATTGGTGCTGTATTAAGAAAATACAAAAAAAACAACTACCATGAACTGTGGTGAAAGTGTTATTGTCGAGTACCAAAACCTATTTTTTTTATTCGATTCTTTCGAGTTTTTTCCCCCGGCTGTTGCAGCAAACTCTCCAGCTGTCTGGCAGCAATTTGTTTCCAGATTGTCATGTGTTTCTTGAAGTGCCCCTGTCAATAAAAGCAATTGTAGTATAAATAGATTCTTCTTCCATCAATACTTTAAGTGTTTCTTTTCCCTTTTATTTTGTTCCCGCCAAACGTTCCCATCTGAGGAAACACTGCCACTCAGCAGATGTGACGGTGTTTTTTGGTTCAGAGCACCGGAGCCTCAATCATAAAAAAGCCCTCTGAATTTTCTCTATAAAATCATTTCACTAACAAAGACCACGCCTACGAACGTAGAAGATTAACAATGGTTTATTGCTTGTAATGGAGCCGAGACAGATTATATGAAAAGAACGGATCGAGTGCCGAGAGGGTAGGCTGAGGTATGTAGGGATGGGGGAGAGGGTCGAGGGATGAGGGGTAGGGGTTGAGGTGTGATGGATGAAGGGCTGAGGGGAAGACAGGTGAGGGATGAAGGGGTGGAGTCAGATACGCGCCGATGGATGTGTGAGTGAAGAGCAGACCAGTGTCTGCTGGCGAGAAGGTGTGCGGAAACTGGTGGAGGCGAGACTTGGGGTGGGTGAGTCGTCTCTTAGTCTGCAGACGTGCGGAAACCTCCCTGGTTCCTGTATGCAGACAAAGAGAGAGAAGAGAGCAGAGGGAGAGAGAGAGAAACAGAAAGGGATTTGGGTGGGAGGGATGAGAAAGCCGCGTCAAGGGGACGTGAACGGAAAAGGTGTGCTTAAGTACTTGGTGTGCGGAAATTGGATGAGTTTGAGGCGTGGCCTTAGCTCCCGAATCTAGTTTATAAAACTTAATTAATCAAAACATGATCAAAAACAAATATACAGCTTTCACACATCAAATAACAATAAAACTTTTTTGGGGATCTGTCGTATTACAAAAACCCTGGATGGAACTTAACTGTGTCCACGTGGACAGGGGCCTGTTGTGCAGACCAGTACCGCTTTCTTTGGAAATTAAAGCTTCATTCGACAAGGCCTCTGATTTTAGGCAGTCTGTAGATATGTCTTGAGCTGTAGTGTCTCTTCCACTGATAACCTGGCGTGGTAAAAGCTGAGTCCGGTCAGAAGCTCGATGTCTCTGACTCTTGCTGTGTGAAACTGCAGCCATTCCTTCACCCACGTCTCGTTCAACCCATGCTGCAAAGACAGAAGATTTAATGGGTGATCTATTAAAAATTCTCAGCTTTGATCATTTTTTCTACTGTGGGATCTGTCAGCAGATTTCCACAGAGGTTGGCTGACCAGTAGCAGAGGAGTCAGTGGTTTTACTCACAGCACAGTTCTCTGTGTGGTCAGGTCTGTGGGGCAGGATGAAGGACTTGGCCTGCAGGGGACCCTCGCAATTAACAGGGCTGAAGGTCGAGTTCCCGCAGCTGGTCAGGATCATGAAGAAATGCGTCGGGATGGGAGCCTCATTCCTAGAGAAACATGAGATAACAGGGTTTAAGATGCTGCTGCCTCCTTTCTCGAAAGCTCTTATTTTAACATTTGATGTGTGCAGAAAAAAAACCTGAGCTGAATGGTCAAAACTCAAACTAAATTTTGGTTAAGTTAATGTCCCTGAAAATTAGGTTTTAAGAGATTAAAATTCAAACACTCATCAGCACTGTGTGGGTGTAGTTTGATTAGATTTGACAAACCACCACCCCTCACAGTAAGAAGCTGATGGAGAAAATGCATTCTCAGGGCCTTAAAGTTATTGCAAGAGTGCGAAATCAGTCCTTGTGGGTGTGTAAAAGCAGCAGATAAATACAGTACTTTAATTCAAATGCAAGTTTTATGTCAAATGTTTAATTCACTTTTAAAGCCAAAACTTTTGGAAGGTTTACTGCACTCATGACAAAATGCAATGGAACAAGAAGAATATCTCAAATCTTGAGATATGGAGGCTTTGCACAATACCCTTCAAAGCGAGTATATCGACAAAACATATCCTTGTGCATATGCAGTTGCCTTGATGTAGGTCTAAAGACTTAAAGCTTGGCTTTTTGATTGAATAATTGCATCGGACCTAAGTTTAGTACAAAACTTTCTTTTCTAAAGAATTAACTATAAAAGAAACTGGAAATGTTTTCACCAGTAGTATTTTTGTATTCAAGGAAGAGTGAGACCTCACAGGAAGTATCGTCATCTCCCACAACTTATTTATAAATACACATTGCTCTTTCCTCTACTAACCCATGTGTGAAGGCTTTTTTTTCAAAATTAAGATGAAATCTATATTGCTCATTGATTATCATAAGCACAATCAATTGTACAGTTGGAAGAATTAGTCAAATAGATCAATACACAGAAATTAAATTGACAGCTATTTTGATATTTATTTTTCAAGAACAAAAATGCCAAACATTTATTGTTTCAAACTTCTCTAATGTGAGGATTTGGAGCTTTTCTTAATCATATATGACAGTAAAGTTAATATCTTTGGGTTTTGGACTGTAATTCGGACATAGGAAGCTATTTCAATAAGTCATTATTCAAGAAAAAAAGGGCACATTATGTATTTGTTGTGCGGCCCTAACTACCTGCCTGGAGTGTGTGCCGCTGACTTACCTTAAAATTGCTCTGAGTGCATCAACGTTTCCATCAAAGTCTTCATCAAATATCGGCCCACTCATGATGTTGACTCCGTTCAGTTCTTGAGAATATTTTGGAAGCAGGTCATCATGGATATAATCCCAAACATCTGTGGTTATGAAAATACACACAATTACCTTTTAGTTCTCCAACAATGCACTACAGAAGATTATCCTGTGGTCGCTAGAAAGAAGCCAGCGACTGCATCATTACAAGTTAAAACTGAAAGGAATAATTTTGGAAATATACTTTTTTGCTTTCTTAC
The DNA here is from genome assembly GCF_014851395.1 of Micropterus salmoides. Classification (NCBI taxonomy): domain Eukaryota; kingdom Metazoa; phylum Chordata; class Actinopteri; order Centrarchiformes; family Centrarchidae; genus Micropterus; species Micropterus salmoides. The sequence continues at coordinate 19,159,158 of NW_024040928.1, forward strand.
TGAGAGTTTGATGAGAAGATTGATACAACACTTGTGTCGTACGTATGTTCATTGTGAAGCTACTGCCAGGACACTGTTAGTTTAGCTTAGCTTGTATAGATTAAACAAACAGCAAATAATGTGTTAAAGTGTTAGTGTGCTTTAGAGGTGCTCACAGATGGATTTTGTTACCTTTGGACAGAACAAGACTCTGCTTCCCCGTATTCTAAGTCTGTATGCTAAGCTAAACCGTCTGCTAACAGTCTCTTGTCTTTATGTTGAAGGTACATACATGGTGATATTAATCTTCTTATTTAAATCTCGGCAAGAAAGCAAATAAGTGTGTTTTCCAAAATGTATTGTACAGTCAGTTTAAGGTATTGTAAAGCAAATGGTCAGCAAAGGTTTCATGTGTTATTTATGTGTTGATTTAATTGTATTAGAGATGGAATATTGTTTGGGCCTACTGGTTTGTTTTGTGATATTTAAGTTAACTGGCCTGTCTTCATGTATTTCCTGCCTCCTCACCAGAGGTTCACACAGTCTGACACAGTCATCTGCCACCAGGGGGCGGCATCTGTCAGCTGATTACTATATGGGCTTCTGGCATAACACAAAGGGTAGTGTCTGGAAGGGGGGGGGGGGGGTCGGGACTTCATACTTCATAGCAAGTTTCCATTTACAGTGTGGGTGGTCCTAGTGGAAACCCAAGCCTAGCTCTGTTGTCTGAAACACTTAACTTTTAATCACCCGACACAATCAACAGTCTGGTGAATCATTTCAGTGCAATTCCGAAAAAAATACCCGTAAAGTGAATCTTAGCGTGAAAAAATGTTTTTGCCTACAGCAGGATGGCAGGAGGATTAAGTCTGAGAAAGTTCCTCTGACTAAACCTTTAATTGTGCTTTACAGAAAGAGCATGACTAAATTAAAGTACAGTAGACCCATATAATCACAGCGGTTAGATCTTTAGACTCCTGTGAACCAAAAGTATAGCCTGTATTTAGGAAATCATGTTTAAAAAGTACAATATTGAATATAAATGGCTCATTGGAATGGGCAATACATGCTCTCAGAAAACTTTTAACAATTTAGCAAAACAGAGCCTGACATAATGTCTAGTTGTGATATTCACTACTCAATTAAATTGTTCAGCTCTCATTCAGCACAAAAGCTTCAGTCGGCAAATGAACCCTTCTGACTTCTCTGGAAGGAAATTCTAAACTCATGCATCACCATGATTCACATTTCTAGCACTGGGTGCAGCAGGAAAACCAGGAACCAATATCTACTTGCAAGATTGACTCACCTTTAAATGCAGGGAACATTGGTGCCATGTTGCTTGTGATTAGAGAGTCTGTCTCATGTCCACTGGCACTCAGATCTATAGAGAGAAAAATGAGAGGTGAGGGAAAAGTCAATTTGTTTGCAATTTGGATATGGATGTACACAAACTGCATGCTGTAAAAGTCTAATGTGTACTGATCTGCTGTTTACAGTCACGCCAGATGCAAATTCAAAACATGCACTTCGGAATATTCTGGATGTAATGTTATCGGTGACACATGTGTATATATGTACATAGCTGTAGCTATATATAGTTCATGTTACCATATTTGAATATACATCTTATTAGCCTACAGCCTATATAAAGCTCTGTGTTTTCAGAATGAAGCTTTTCTTCACTCTTTCAGGCTCTCACTTCCTTTTGTGCAGCTACCTGAAACCTGAATTTCATTAAATATACAGTGATTCTCCTGTGAGACTCTTACTGTTGCAGAGCAAAAGCATGGGTGCATTGTGCATGAGAATGTGGCTCTAAAACACGTCAACTTCAATTCAACACCCGGCTGGGGATTGCACGCTATGACCCCCTCCACCACACACACACACTCACTGGGGGGATGCAGCAGGCCATAGGACAGAGTGGGGTTGTCTCTGTAGCGTGCACACAGCTGGCTGGCGGCCGGTGGGATGCGCACGTCAGCACGAACACACGCCTCCGACTCTGGGCTCAGGGGTCGGACTCTGGTCTGAGAGAGAGGATCAGTCAGTGTTGGACAGTGTGGAGCTGTTGTGTAAGATCACTCGGCTAGGTTTTATATGAGTCAGCGAGGACATTGTTTCTGTTTGCAGAGCTCTTTAAAAATAAGAATCTCCCCACACTCCCCTTGCCTGTTATAGAATAAAATTACAGATTTTTAACCAGAACATGCCATTTTTGAATTTTCTTTATTTTTAAGAAATTTCTTGGTAAGGACTGTGTAGTTTGGCACCAATTAGAGGGAAAATAGAGACACTGTTCATTTTGGAAACTTCCAATTGATTCATTTCAAAGAATCGCTAGTAGTGAGTCTTTAATTCAATGAACTGCAGAGAGTAAACAGCCATGCTAGAGGCTTGTGAGTCTGTATTTTGCCCTGGTGGTAATTTGAGGTAAATGCAAACATCAGCATGCTAACATGCTCACAATGAAAATGCTAACATGCCAATGTTTAGCAGTAGGGCCTACATTTACCATGTTAACCATCTTAATTTAATGTTAGCATGCTAACATTTGCTAATGAGCGACAAAAGCAGAACAGCTGAGGCTGAAGGAAATGTCTTAGTTTTGGAAGTATTTGGTCATAAACCTATTGGATAAATAATAATTTTACCAGCTGCTGGAGAGGCTAAATGAAAAGTTGGGGTATTGCCAAAGTTACAGTAAATATCTTGATGGACATGGATTTCATGTCGATAGATTCAGTAGCTGTTAATATTTCACTGTGGACCACTTTGGTCCAGATATTGCCATCCATAGAGCCTCTCTGCTAACATGGCTAAAACTTTTGAATTTCTTTACAGGCAGACAATACAATTCTAAATCAATGGGAAATAAATCAATATCCAGTGATTCATGAATAATTAATCATACTTGCTTGAGTTTAAATTGAGATTTTCTTTCAATGACATTCCTATTTCCCCCTATAAATAGTACCAATGTATACAACTCTTCAGAGAGATTATTAGGAAATTGCAAACCGGTAAAATTAAGTATTACTAAATATACTGTCCCTGATTACAGGCAGAAAAACACATCATCAAAAGCTGTGCATATTTTCAAACATCCTGTATGTACAAGAATAGAAATTTAAGGCAGACTAGTTTGACGCTAGCTATACATGAAGTTGTTAATATTGAAAAGTTGTGAAATTGAAGTTTTCTGTGGGTTGAACATATTAATGTACATTCTTCTATTACACAGATAAAACAAAAAACAATCTAAACCATGATTCTTTCAAGCCAAAATGAACATAGAGAGTACAGTACAAGCCATATTTAGCTTGTACTGTGTTTGGATAAAGCTTAAATGAAAACAAATCTACATCCTCACTTGCTCTATCATTCAGACAGTATAATACAACAGTGTAAACGCTCAAGGGAATGTATCACTCTGCCTGAGGTCACAATTTACACTGAAGCTCAACCGCATAATGAGAAAGACAAGAACTGTTTGAGCCAACATGAGCACAGAAGATGAGTAACAGCCGCTTAGAGGAGGGATTCAGATACTAAACAACCTCTTACAATCTGCAGCAATCTGCAGCCAAACCCTAACCACAGAAGAAATATAGCTGGGACAACTCAACTGTACAGGCTATGTTTAGAGATAAAAGACAGCTCCAAACAGCGGACTCACCAGAGGCTGGATGGTGTACGACACCCAGAGGGGCATGAGGCGATCTTTACTGTATCCGTTGAGATAGTTAGACTGATGGAGAAGACAAAAGGCGGCACCTGGTTGGACGACGTGAGGGGTGCCAAAGGGATGGTGTAGGCGGCGTAAGCTAGCTTTAACACCTAAAGGGGAAAGTGTACAAATGTCACACAAAATCTTCAATAAAAATAAACAAAAAAACCCAACAACATTAGAAATGCAAAAAATAAGATACTCACTGGAATTAACTGTCATAAGATGTTTGTTCATATCTGCCTCCTAAAAAGAAATTCACACTTTTTGTTAGCATGCTTGCATTACATACATTAAAACCTGCCATGAATCTATAGTCCCACACTTTCAACATGCACATCAGAAGCTTGTGAACTGACTGAAGTGACTTTTTGTCAGTTTGAGGGTAGTATAAGGGTACCTGTACTTTTTGTACAGCATTATATTTCACAACATGTTAATCGTCTGCATCACAAAATGGCCAACTGTTAAATATGATGCATCTACTTCAAACTTGTTCAAGCACACAGAGAGGGAAACATTATTTTAAAACAAAACGTAGCTCCCCAAAAGTGAAGCAAGAACATACTGATTGCTCAAATTCATAGCAATCCATCCAACAGTTGTTGGGATATTTCAGCCTGGACTGACTAACCGACAGACACTGCCATTCTTTGAACCACGCTGCTAACACAGCTAAAAACAAGCGCATGATCTCAGTAACGTATTAGCACATACCATTGTCTTAGTTTGAGATGCACAGGTGCACTGCAGATCATCAGTGGAGACAGGGTCGCTGGCTTCACAGGGGGTATCATGGGAGAGCTGTGCTGGGTGAACTGGGAAGTGGACTGGACTCTTCAGAAGGTGGTTCAGGCTGCCGTGAGTCCCGTTGTTTGGAGCAGGACGAATACCGAGGAGGTCTGAAGGAGAAAAAGAGTAAGAGAGAGGATGGGAACAAAGAAGCATGTCTGTGCATTTGATAATAAAAGAAAAAACACATTTTCAAGAACCTTCATTTCATAAATTCAGCCATCATTAGTAACTTTAGGTATCACGCAGGTTTCAAACTGAATTTAAGCTAAGTAAGAAAGTTGCCTTTATATTAGGTTTCTTGAAATCCTTTAGGGTTCTACCAGCCTTGAGCCACTCAAGTCATATACTGTATACAAGGCAAGCACTAAAACTTTTTTTGTTGCATAATTAACAGTCCATAATTGGACAGTAAACTTGAACAAATTATTTGGAAGTTAAAAAGTCATCAATGAACATCATCTGTCTGTTACAAACATTTCTAAACATTTAGATTCAAGCATTATATTCTACTCTGACCTACTATAACATACTTACTGTTGTTGTAAGTAGAAGCAGTTTTTCAATGCAATGTCATACGTATTTTGGGTGTTTCTCTTAATTTTGAATTCCAAATGCTTTGGTAGTTGCAAAAGTGATTATTTCCTGCTGTTCTTTTTTTTGGAGGCAAGGTACCAAACTGATATTCAGTGCCGGAATTTCATCTGTTCCCTCTTCTGAACTGTGTTAAAGCTGTGGTAGGCAACGTTGGAGAAACTAGCAAGAGACAGCTACATTTTGAAAGAATCCATCATTAAAATCTCGCCACCTCCCTTCAGGCTGCCCTCCAAAGCCACTCCCCCAAAACACATTTTCAATTGCAGTGAGTGCACAGGCAGAGTGTGTGCAAGAAGGCAGGTTGGTTGGTAGACAGGAAGTTAGACCAGCCAATCAATTCACTGGCCTTGTGGAACAGATTTTTTTCATTTTTGTGCCAGATAATTTGATTTATTGATTGCTATCAGGATGTAACGAAAATTTCAACAAATACAACAGAAAATTAAATTACCCCAGCTTTAACTGTGTTGCTGTGCTCTTACAATTAACCTGCTGAGTAAAATGTTTTCATAACTAAGAGAATTGATGACTACAGTAAAACTGTGAAAATTAGGCCCAGGTTGTAAAAAAAACAACATTTTACTTAATATCAATAACAAGAGGAATTGTGAACAATTTAATTTTTGTTGTAAAATAGTTTGGTTTCAGTCAGGACAACTTTCATCAAAGTTGTCAAAGTAAGTTATGTTTGGGGATATGACTCTGTTCTGTTTGCACTTCCAATTGCCTATGTGTAAAAGACATAAGGCAGGGAGAGCTCACATCTCTGCCCATCAATGCTTGCAAATGAATCAGCAAGGGTAGGCAGGCTAAAGCAGATATAAGGCGTCTTGTGTGTAATTTAGCAATGAATGCTAAAAAGGGAATCAGATGAGCTGGCAGCTAATGTGGCTGGCTTTGAGATGGGCTGCTATCAGCTGATGTGCTGGGATTGTGAGTTGAGCCTGACTTCATTGCTTCCCTGAACTAACTAAATCTACAGCCATACAATACATTGTAGTTTTATGGGAGGTTATGTCCAGGATTATTTGGTGGCTGCTAGCAGTACTTCATGAAGTATCCTCTAGTCACCTGGCAACCTCACATGCCTACCTCACATGCCATCAGTACATGAGAGTTGCTGGTCCTTCTCATATAAGAAAGTGAATAAGCGTATTTTCTAAAACGATGAACTATTCCTGAGCTACAAGCAACTTACCACACATGAGGTTATATATTTCAATGTTTTCAAAAGGGGGCACAACAGTGTTTTCTTTAAATCCTGGACCGTGGCCAATGAAGATTGCCTGGAGAAAGTAGATACATATTAACACACCGGCATTCATTCATTTATTTGGCATTTCTAGATACAAATGAGAGAGTACAATGAACTAAATGGAAACCTTCTCTCTGTAATAACAAGATGCCAAACACTCAGTACCATGATTAGACCACATGTAAATATTTGAAATGAACTAAAGTAGCAAAGCAGGGATTTCAGTTCTAGGAAAGAGGTTGGTGTGGCGGGATTTTGAGATATTTGCAGGTGAGTAAACTGTCCATTTTAAGCGTACTTTGCTCTCTTTCTCTGCTGTGTGTAGGCAGGCTGAAAGCCATATGTAGAGTAGTTGACTTTTCTTAACTTACAAAGTCAGCAGACTTGTAAGCAAATTATACATCCAGAAATATACACAGATGTACTTTGATGACTTTAACATGAAAGTGGCAGACAGAAACTCAAAGAACTCAACGGACGGCTTTTATGATTCAGCATCTGGTGAGTTGGATGTCTGAAGTTTCTTTCATAGCTAAACTGTATCTTGAGTTTTATTGTGTTATTAGCTGTAATTGTGACCTACTGTCCCATGTTGGCATTATCGGGACTCAAACAGGATTTCGTGACAGTGTTTATTGTGGTGGACAAACACACACAACTTCCCTCCTCTCACCTGCATGTTGGTGAAGAGGTTATCTGAGCCGTGGAATCCCCCTGCGCAGTACTTGATATCCGCACGGTTACTGTCGAGATAGAATAACAATAATTAAGGGTAGAAGTCACTATAACACGACTGACAGTTACTGATATGTGTTTTTATCTTATTTTCAAGGAAAAGTTCGTCCCAAATGATCTCAATTTCAGGGTCAAGCAAGTTTAATTTTATATAACCTAAAGAGCGACTACAAATACACTGTTGTTTATTGCATCTGTCAAGTCAACTGATTGAATTCTTCAGCCTGAAGCAATTTTCCAAGATTACATGTTAAGTTGTACAACTCCTCTCCAACATACCACGCTTCATTCATTATAAATGATTGCTAACACTAATTACTGTAAATGCTTCAACTTCTGTGTGGCCAAAGAAACTTTTTTTTATCATCAGACGTTTACATCCGCCTCCATGACATCTACTGTACTATAATTCACACAAGACTAGACAACTCCTGACCAACAACTGTAGCAGCTCTGGCATCTTATACTGCATATAAACAAAATCTAACTGTACTTTATACGGTGAATCTGTAAGCATTCACTTTTAAATCTGCAAGACGCAATTGGTAAAACAATTTTCACCACTGAAAGACATCTGCCCCGTAAAACAGCACTATTGCTACATCAGTGCTACATTTTACATTTTAGTCTTTTACCAAGGTAAAGGTTATTAGGAATGTGGACTCTTTTATACTTAGTCCTCAAATGTTAAGATTTCCATTCAATTAAATGGACAGGTAGTTTTACATCACTTGTGCACTTAAAATTCTCACACAACACAAAATATATGAGTTTTTAAAATGTGGTTATTTAAAATGAACAGGCTTGAGAAACTTGCAACTTTACTTCTGTTTACTTTATTATACTTCACTTAGTCAGTGAAGGTAGTCACTTCTCTTTACTTGACTTTATCACTTTACTTGGCATTTTACTTTACCTCGCATTAAGTCACTTCATTTAGTACAACATGCTGATAATCCTCAGTTCAGTGACCGCAACTTATAGCCAAATGAGTGCAAAAGGCCTTTTTGACCTACTTTGACAGCCAAAAAAACTAAAATGGCTAATATTGTTTTCTCCTTGTTAGTACTTGACCTTGCCACTTCGCTTTACCTTGCTTCATTTTATTTTGTCACTTTGTGCAAAATGTCTATTTTATTTTCTCCTTGCCAGTCAATTTGAGAACTTGTTGTGCTTGCAGAGTCCTCATGAAAAACACAGTCAATTAAAATAATGAAATAATAAAGTAACATAGTAATCTAGTGTAATAAATCTGCTGGATCACCTGATTGCGTATAACAAAATAATCTAGTCTTAATGGTCCACTGGTTAGCTTTTGAGTTTTCAGCTACTTCTAATAGTGTTTTTCAGTGAATGGAGCTGGCTCTAGGCTGAAAAATGCTTCTTGAGGCTGCATGTAGGCGAACATACATGAGCTTGTTTCTTTTATATTTGTATGTACAACTTATACAACATTAATGCTTTTATTTCTTTTCTCTGTTTCTAACCAGCCTCCTGCCAGGAGTTGGATCAACCAATCAGCTTGCTTGAAGCGGAGGTCTGTGTCACACATTGTTGACATTTTGGAGGTGTGCGTGTGTGACCTACAGTTGTCCTCTTTTCAGCGTCTTTCTTCCATTTTTGACACATTCTCAACACAGGGAAAACTTCGAGACAGCGTACTGACAAATGACTTACAGCGCCGCCTGCCAACCTTCCTTCATATAGAGGTGGCCTCTCTCTATGCGTTTGTTGTTAGCATAGTGCATCCTTTTGGGGAGGTTTTCTTTGAGGTAAGGCCTCATTGGCTGGTCAGAGGTCCTGCACTTCAGAACAGACAGAAGAGGAGAATCAACACACAGCTGAGGAAGAATGGACTTGTTTGATGAAAAGTCAAGCAAGCAGATAATTTTTCATTCTTCTTATGAATACAAAAGTCACAGTTGGAATACTTCGCATACCGACAAGTTCTTCACAAGGCCCTCATAGTCGACTGAGGAAAGAAAAACAGAACAAGGTCAGCCACGCTGGTTACAAACAAACTGACACTGAGTGATGCAGTAAAGCTGGGAAGGAGAGAAGTCGAGTGTTATTGAGAGGAACGCACAGGAAAAGTAATTATCTGGGAGGCGACTGGGTCTGATGCGAGCAGCAGGGCCTTGGATGACAGAAAAGTCGCCAGTGTTGTCCAGGTAGGTTGACAAAATTGCTGCCTTTTCACACGAAGCCTCCTCCATGCCTGTTGTGGATATACAATACAACTCTACAGTGATATTGCATGATATGATTCTCCTATATGCTTACTTATTACTTATGATACTCAACATTGTGTGATATGTTATCTTAGGTAATTCAGCAATTAAGACAGTTAGAAGCTTGTGTTGAATAACAGGAAACCGGGCCCTGACAACAATACACTCTGACACACTTCACACTTTTTTGAATATAGTCACGCACACACACTTTTACAGCCCTTAAGGCGCACTAGAACATGCTACATAAACTGAATTCAACATATATGGATATCTATACAAGACACAGCAGGGGTGCAGTCTCCTAAATATATACTCAGGCTTAGTGGAAGAACAGCAGACTTGCTGTTAGGCCGTTGTGCTGTGCATGTATCCAGATATATCTGTTTGCATTTCTATAATAAATATTTGGTACTGAACGGACTTCTCAGACTCCTCTCAGTACTTCCCTCATCAACCAACTCGGGGAAGTCATTGCACTTCAACACTGTAAAAAAAAAGAGACTATTAATTTGTCTTTTTTTCATAAATGGTCAAGATTTGAGTTGAAGACTATACAAATGTGGCCATGGTAGCATGAAATAATGCATGATTTTGTATGATTTTTCTTGTTTATTTCCCATTTGCTGATGTTGTTTAGCTTAAATGTTCTTCCCTTGTAGTGGCACACAGATTTATCTTGCCAGAAAGGTGCCTGAAGATCTGAAGACTTACTTACAGCCCTTAAAATTTACAGCACATTTTTAGATTCAGATTTACAGTGTAACATATCTTGACATCGTTTTGGGTGTAACATGTGGACATGTTGAATCTTTCTTGTCACTTTTCCTTGATGATAAGCTGCAGACTAATAACTAGCACAGTAAGTCAAAATTAAAATCTTCTCTTGGAGATTATGTCCTTGATGAGGATAGCTGGGCATCGCCCTGAGCCACATTCACTCCAGCACATTGATATTTAGTATACCTAATTACAAGACTAAACATACGGTCTCCAGATGTCCAGAGAAACTTCTCGTCACAAAATATCCTCTTAACACACCACTGACAACAGTACTCACCGATTTTGCATCAAATCTTTCTCTCTGACAATTATCAGTAGCTTTATCTTACAACAGGTGGAATGACTCAACCAAGTCAAACATTTCAAGATGACACTTTTTTTCTGTACAATGACCAGAGGCCGTATCACAGCTATGTCAAGGCTCACCGTGGTCTGATACGATTATCAGGTTGACACAGTGCTGCAGGTCTCTCTGTAACAGGCCATCCATTAGCATGCCCACAATCCTGTCCACATTTTCCAAGGCCTGAACGACCTGAAGGCACAACAGCATTTGAAGCTTTAACAGAATTAACGTGTTACTGTGGCAGAAGAACCATGCTCAGAAACTGTAAGTGCATCATGGAAACACCTCAAAAACAACTTGTTTCAGCAAATAAATAATTAGCAAATGTAATTAACCAAAATGGCTTTGTCAGCATGGTTCATAACCTTGACTTTATTAAATGAGGTTTGGTTTAGTTTAACATTCTGAATAGAGGAAAATCTTCAACAAAGTCAGTTGCCCTTGATTTTATCCTTCCTTGGGTAACTATGACCTGGATGACTGCGAACCTTCACAATGGAGGAAAGATGCGGAATGAAAAATAAAATAAAACAAACTGGCTCTAGCTTATAAAAATAACCAATTCCTTTGACACTGACAAGGTAAAATTAAGATTTTTTATTTTTTAACATATTGTTTAAACTATCATTAAATATGAATTATTATCATTAAATAACTGAAAGATTAGACAATTAGTTGTTCATAACTAAATGTTCATAATATTTCTTTGAATGGCTACTGTGATAATGTAGAACTGGAACGATTAGACGATCGACACAAAATTAATTAGCAACTATTTTGATCAATTTACTACTTTCAGTTTCTCAAATGTGAAGATTTGCAACTTTTCCTGTGTTATGTGATGGTAAGCTGAATATCTTTGCGCTTGGACTTGAAGACGCCACATTGGGCAGCACCTTGAGGTTTGTCTAGTGGTTTTTCAGTTTATAGACATTTTATAGAACAACTTAAAAAACAAATTAATAATTAATAATGAAAATAATCATTAGTTGCAGCCCTAGTCGTATATCACACAGCTCCAGGAACAGAATTTCACTTTCTCTACTGGCGTTTTCTCGAGCTTTCAATTGCATCTCACTGTCGTCTTCAGTGGCTGGCGTTTTTCACAATGCCTCCCTCACATACACAGGATGATCATCTGTTAGTGTTGTAGTCAAGAACGGCCCAAAACGAGACCAAGTCAAGACCAAGACCAGTTCCCCACATTACATGACACACGTTAAAATGTGAAACATGATCATTGGTACTTCTCAAGTTGATCTGAAAGATCCACATTCCCATTAAAACACCCACATACAAACACTAAGAGCTGAAATCAACCAATTAAGCATCTTTATTCAACACTCCTTTCCCATGCTTACCATCGTGGGGAGGGGTGACAGTCGTTAACAGGAATAACACATGTTTAATTAGGGTTATTAGTTGCATTCAAAGCAATATGTTTTCCATCCAATCAAAGTTAGGATGTTAACAAATAAATCAGACAATGCAAAAGCAATTTATTCCCAAAGTTATGGTCTTGACTGGTCTTGAAATAAAATCCCGAGTCCTCAATATCCGAGACCAAGTACGAATGCTGTCAAGTCCGAGACGAGACCAAGACCATCAAAAAGTGGTCTTAAGACCGGTCTCGAGACCAAGACCAGTCTCGAGTACTACAACACCATTATCTGTTATCACATGAACAAAGTTATACATTTACTGTAGGTTCACGTGATGACAACTGAGATGTCTCCATAACAACAAAATAAACACCAAGCTCTGTTGAAGACCGCGAAGTGCACCTGAAAGCTCTGGAAAAAGCTAGTTATTGGACCTTAATTGGAGATTTTTTCTAGCTACTGTATCAGGGGTTCAATATTGAACTTTGTCATGATTTTTACGTCTAGTCTGTTGTTCTTTTAGATAATTGACAACCTGCTCACAATTGCTGGTTCCATGTTTAGTGAATGACTAACCTGTTGGCTTCTTGGCCCATAAATATGTCCTGATGAGTCAGGTTCATCCAGGTACAAAGTGTAGAAGTCTGGTCTAAAAACACAAAGATACCAGTTAAGTGTGATGTTCAGCGTTTTTATGATGGTGACTCACACCATCGTCTTTGTCATGATTAAAAGGACATGTAATACCTTTCTCCCTGTGGTAAACTGAGCCATTCAAACAGCGTCGACACCCTCCTCTCAAATGTAATGCTCCTGTGCACCAAAAAAGTACCATGTAATTTATGAACACATCAATACACCACTACATTATACCATGAATTTTCTTGGGACGAATTTAAAAGCATCTAACGTAATGGAATCACTCACTTGTCATACAGCTTGTAGAAGTCAGGTAAGGTGCCATTGATGGCTACATCTGAGCCAGGCCAGAAGAAGCTTCCTGCTTTCAGTTTGTGACGTATGGCAGTGAGCCAGACCTGAGGGGAGGAGAGGAGCGAGCAGGTAAGGAGATGAAAGGAAAGAAAAGAAAAGGAAAAGAAAGAAGAGGAAAGGAGACAAAAGGAACCGGAAGGATAGGAGAGGAAGGGAGATGGAAAGAATGGGAAGGAAAGAAGATGAAAGGAAAGGAAATGAGAGAAATTGAAAAGTAGTACAAAATAGAAGGAAATAAAGGAAAGGAGTCAAAATAAAAGGAAAGGAAATACAAGCAACAGAAAGGAGATGAGAGAAAAGGAGACATTAGTAGACAAAGGAGAAGAGAGAAGAGGAGTGTCATCCAGGTTCATTATTAATTCAGACAAGCTAAGCAGTAGTAAACTAATACGTAACTCATTCATCACAGCAGCAGTGTTTAGTCCATTACGATAAAAGTGTAATCCCACACAGCCAAGTCAAGACTGATTGAAATCGAACTACATATTTGAATGCTAAATCAATACCTATTGGACCGATCTGCTGGTAGAAGTGCTTTATTTATGCAGCAGGCTTGCATGCATGTTGCTCCAGATGTTTATTACGAAAGAATGTATTCCAGGGGTCATTGTTCATCAATTTCTCCTTCCCTCCTGAAAAGTCATATGGCCGCTGCATGGTGTATTTTCAAGAGCAGCAGTCTGTCATGCAATTGAGGAATGAGATTTAAGAGGCATCCCATTTAAATGGAAACCACAAAGCCTATAAACAAGCACAACTCACAGCCCTCACAAGCTGTCATTTTGCACAAGCAGAATCCATAATTATATCAAGAAGCTCATTACAGGGAAAGCAGATGAATGAGCACAATGCTCAGAGTGTGTTAACTTTCACGAGTTACAGAACAATAATGTTGGGCTCAGACTCAGCTGTAGCCTTGCTCCACAAACATTCTCCTAAAGTGGTCCAGAACTGTTTTGCAGCCTCAGGGTTTTCAGGACTAATATTGAACAGTGAATTTAAACCTCCGTGGCTGCAGTGATTCACTTACTGGCTCTCCTTGATACCATTGTGGGTTTGTTTTCTCATCTGTTTTTAAGCTGAAGAAAGCGTTTCGGGTCACATCGTACATCTTGTTGTCCACAATCCCATGAGACTCAGGATAAAGGCCCTGCAGGAATCAGAGACAAAAACAAACAATCAAGGTGAAATGTTTTGATACTGTGGCTGCACAGAGATAGAGTGATTACCTCCTCTCTCCCATCTTTCTAACCTAAATATTACTGCAGCAGTTTGTTTTGATTAGGATCTGGTTTCAACCTGAAATCCCCCTCCACTGCTGTTGCTCTCCACAAGCACATGTGAGCCATTACACATCAGCAGTAACCCCTTTACTACTGTGAAGTGACACTAGCACTACAATCACAGGGAAATCCTCTGTTGAACTGTGATACACTAACAGCAGTGGCTGAAAGTAAGTAGCCTACATTTACTCAAGTACTGTACTTACAAGTTATGAGGTATTTGCTTTTATGCAATTTTATACTGCTAGATGTCTATGCTTCAAAACGGTAAATATTACTTATTACTCCACTACATTTAAATGCTACATAAAAAGATATGAAATACAATTATTTGTTAAAGATTAAACCAGTGGTTTCCAACCTTTTTGGTTTGTGCCTCCTTACAAAAAACTGTGTCTACTCTGGGCTTCTTATCAGAGACATTTCTCCTCTAAACTCCTCAGACGGTTTCATTTAAATAACTGTTAGGAGTCCCAATGATGTAAAACTCAAAAGCACAGATTACAGAATATTACAAAATATTTATACAAGTGTGTTTCACAGAGCTTTGATGTTTCTTCTTTACAGCCCCATTAATTATCTCTGGACCATTGTAGTGGGGCCAACCCCCAGGTTGAGAACAATTGCACTAATTTCAGATGTCTGAGTATTTAGCAGAGACATTTTCCCTACAAACCTCTCAGATGGTTTCATTTAAATAACTTTGAGGCCAAAAAAAATGCAGTTATCAAATATTTCGCCACCAAAGCTTGGATAGAAAGACAGATTAGAATAAATGAAAGTAAATGTGTGTATCAGAACATAGTTTTTTCTTCTTTCCTCTCCAATTAATCATCTAATGACCTCTCAGATTTTTCTTATGACTATTTGGAGACGATCCGACCCCATTGTTGGGAACCACTGGACAAAGCTACTAAACTTTACATAAAATAGTTAAAACTAGCATCACCTCAAACAAATACAACAGTAAATTGCTACTTTCAACTACAATAAATCTTATAATGTACTTTAAGTATAATGTAATATAATATCAATCACAGGGCCATTTATCTGCAGAAATAACACTTTTTGATATGTTAAGTACATTTTGCTATAAATACTTCTACCTAAGTAAGATTTTGAAGGTCGGACATTTACTTGATTATTTTTACTTTGTTATATTGGTACAATGAGTTCTTCTTCTAGCACTGACAAAACAAGTCAAAATAAATCAACCCCTGACCAGAAAGGACTTACAGTCACAATGCTGTAGTGGTTGGGAAAGGTCTTTGTGGGATAAGCAGGTCTCATGTATGCAGTTGTTGTTCCGGCATTTCCTGCAACACAGTAATGCCCATTCACACCAGGTGTAAACAGTAAACAGTACTGTACATGGTTTAAGAAAACTGTGAAGAGCTGAGGAGTCAACAGCGTTGGTGACTTACGCAACTTGTTGATAACAGGAAGGTGGCTGCTGTGATCTTTTAGATACTCCGCCCTGAAACCATCCAAGGACACCAGGATGAGAGGAGGTCTGGAAAAACTGGGTGGGAAGACAGAGAGGCAGAACCATGCTTTAAGTAAACAATGAGGTGGGTCTGGGAATGGGAAATGGATAGTTACTCGGCAGGACACATGGATATCTTTGCACCAGTAGAGTAGCAGTAGTGCTAAACAGGAGGCCTGTGTAGAGATAATACAAAGCAGCTCTTTGACTAAGCAGGCAAGAGGGGAAATAAAGTCAAATTACAGACCACACAAACACTTAAAGGAGAACAGGAAGAGATATGTGACTACTGGCGATGAATGACAGACTAAGAGTTCTGTTAGTTCCATTTCTTTGTTCCCTGAAGTGAGGAATGGCCCCTCCCATTTCAGTGGGAGTGCTGAATTATTTTCATTATCAGCAAGAGTTACAGGTTAATGTTTCATTTCTCAGGATTAGTTATAGCACTATCAAAAATATTGCACCTACATTAAAACTGAATACTTTGTGAATATCAACCAGAAGTGTCCAATAAAAGCAAGTTGGCATTAAATGACTGACAGATATTTTATCATCATTCTTTGACCAAAGTAAGCCTTCAATGTTTTGTATTGAAGATTATCAAACAATAGCCTACTCCGCTCTATAGCTAAATTATATTTTGTTGAAGTACTTATGGCTAAAGCCATATAAATTAAATGTTTTTGCTACTTGGGGGCCGCAAGACAAGCTGTAAACACAAACGACATGTATAGTTGTTATGGCTAACATGTTAGCAAATAGTTGCCTATTTAGACATTCAAACACAGAAACATTAGCATAGTGTTTCTGCACCTGATGAATTTAAGTTCAGCATTCACTCTCCTTTTAGCTCTGTTTCTGCCTCAGCCAATAACAAATACAAATACAAATGAACATGATAATCCTTTAATAAATTGGTCAAAGTTTGGCTTTCTCATTTACCATTCACTTGAAACTTGTTGATCGTTGCTAAAAAATCTGTTTATTAAAAACTAGAGCCGCCCTATGGTTGTACACCTCAACCAACCAGTCAAGTTGCAATTTACATCCATATCCGTCCATAGTCATAAAATATTTGGAAGGAACTAAATAAAAGGTATAAAGTGTATTTTTGGCTAAATGAAAATTATTATTATATTGAGGATATGATTCCAATAAATGTACATTATCAAACTGATTAATGAAGGATTATCAAAAACATATTGGCTAAACAAAATACGTGTACTTGATCACTATGTAAAGATGGACTATGCTATGCAAAATGAGGTTTCTCCTGGCATTTTTAGATGCAAAGACTCTCTCCGAGCTGTAGGTGAAAATCACTCAAAGCATCACAATTGGCCAGCCATGTGATTCAGATGAAGCTAGAAATTCAGAATGAGGCAGGAAGTGAAAGACCGACTGGATGAGATGGAGAAAAGCCTGTATTGTGCTCGATATTCATTATTTACTCTTTGTATCGTCCTGGTCAACGTGTGTGAAATCTGGAATTGCCCACTTCATTGTTAAATTATGCCTAAAACCTCTTTTGAGGTCACAAAGAACTTTCACCTTTGAGTCAAGTGTCACCTATTCAGTGTCCAAACCAACTGTGAAATATGCTCACAATCTCCCCTTCTGTTCCTGAGTGATGGTGTTGAATAATGGCCAAAAAAAGTGTTTTTCATTCACATCGTGATGCCATAGTGATGCTGACCTTTGACCTTTCAACATCTGTATGTACTTTAATTAAATACTGCATCAATTCCTGAGCAATGGACACAAACATGTTTGTCAAGGTATTTTGAGGTGACCTTTGACAACCAAATTCTAATGAGTTCATCCTTGAATCCAAGAGAACGTTTGTGCCAAATATGAAGGAATTCCCTTAAGGCGTTCCTAATATCGCCCTGGACAACCCATAAACATAATAAAAATCAAGATGTAAAAGATGTTTTTCAATCAGCATTTTCCAGAAGAGCTTCTTCTTCTTTGTGTGTAAAGACCAAACCCTATAAACAACCCAGAGAGAATATGTGACTTTGATGTAAAAAAAATACAGACAACAATCATTTGTTTTAAGATATTTTAAAACCAAAAAAAGCTTTATTCAGAGCCACAGGTTTTCTTTTCCATAGTGTAATGAGTCTGTCTGAGGTTTCTCCCTTGCCAAAGCAAAAACTCACACGCGTGAGTGACCACATGCTCATGCACGCACGCACACATCTCTCAACAACACATGCCTGATCACTCAGAGTCATTAGCCTGGTTTCCATAGAGACATTTATTTTTTCCCACTAAAGCAACATTGTTGGTGAGTCATGTGTTAATGTTTATAAACTTGTAAAAAAAAGATGAACTGACTAAACTGCCAGACAGTGTCAAAGAAGTCCTTCTATTTTACTCTGTACTTTAATTTCCACTAAGAACGGCCTACTGGGAACAATGGACTCAACAGTGGGCAACACAGCTTTAAAGCTTCATCCTCAGCACCAAAACATGGTGAAAGATATTGTAAAAAGAGAAAAGAAGGTGGTGTAATCCAAACTGCTGAGATATGAGGTATTATATTCTTTTAAAAACACATCAGTTCTCACGTCACAACAGCAGAACAAGAGTATATTATTACCCGGGTGGACACTGTGGCTGTTGAATTTCCTCATCGGCCTCCTGCAGCCAGATCTTCCCTCCTGCTCGAAAAGAAGAGAGTTGTCTGTGAGTGACAAGGCATATTGTATACAGTATATTTTTAAACATATGTAAAAGGTCTCAGAGTCTTGCCTATTTCATCACGGTAACAGAATAATAATAATTTGGTCAATAGTTTCTCTTTAAAGTTCAGAAAAAGCATCTTTATTTTTAGTTTATATATTAAAGATTCAAATACTCAAAAAACAAACAGTGGTAGAAAGTAACTAAGTACATTTACTAAAGTACCGTACTTATGTGCAAATTTGAGGTACCTGTACTTTACTTGAGTATTTTCTTTTAATGCCACTTTTTACTTCTACTCCACTACATCTCAAAGGGAAATATTGCACTTTTGACTTCACTACATTAATCTAACAGCTTTAGTAGTTACTTTACAAATTAAGCTTTTAAGACATAAAACATATGAAGAGTTTATAAAATATGATGTTTTGTTATAAATTAAACCTCCCAATAGTTTATACAAGTACAGCTAAAACGATTAGTTGGTTGGCAGAAAATTAATTGGCAACTATTTTGATCAACTAATTTTTCATGCAAAAACATTTCATGCTTCCACCTTCACAAAAGAAAGATTTGCTTTTTTTACATGAATGCATGAGTAATAATAATCTCATAATATATACACACACATACTGTATGTATGCATATACAGTCACAGGGAAATATTTCTGCATTGAGTATGTTTAGTTTTAATACTTTAAGTAAATGTTCCTGATTACACTTTTAGTAAAGTAACATTTTTAATGCAGTACTTTCACTTGTATCAGAGTGTTTTTACAGTGTGGTACAGAGTATTAGAACTTTTACTTAGGTTATCTGTATATTCTGTCAAAAACTAATTTAATCTGCTTCATCAGGCCTGTGTGGTTGAGGTTTCATCAGATTTCATTGACAGTGCTGTCAACTGAAGCAAGCAACACTAAGGTGAGAGGTAAGGCTAAGGTCAAAGTATCAGACCTTCACACTCACATAGACAGTGTTCACGTAGGATCTCATCACTTATAGTAAGACACTGGTTGAGAAAATAGGTTTTCGGGTTAAACCATGCAAAATTATAATTTAAGTAATTTCACACAACAGTTAGCAAAAGTGCAGAAGTATCACTTTGTCATCCACATATTCCTAAGATGACTTAAGACAGGGAGGGGCCGAAGTCTTTCCAGTGTTTTTTGGCGCTAGATGAGAGCACAACTCTGGGAACCACATGAATATGTTGTGTAAAAGCACTAATGGATAACAGCACAGAAAGGCTGAGAGCCAGATTGTGTTTCCTGGGCAGGATGTGTTCACATGCAACAGAAACCATCTGGATTCAAAACAGGGAGAAAAAATACAGCCTTTCTTAAGGTGTGATCATTTAAATAGTGATGTGCCTACACTTGAAACAAGGGAAATCACTACCTCAGACTATTCATTTACTTAATGTGAGACATTGTAAGTGAAATACAGGGAACTGCAGCACCCCACAACATGTACAGACGCTGCAAACCTGTTTTAATAAATTCTTTTGACACATCTGCTGACTGGATACATGACAGAGCGAGTCTTAGCATGTCGGTGAGAAAGCCCCTCCTCACTGCCTCTGGAGGCCAGCCGTGTGGTTTTGGACTGAACACGGGGATGCTCCGTCTCAGGAGACAAGTTGCTGTGGTCTGTAATCCACGGGAGAATCCAGTCTCAGCGTTTTCTACTACACACTGTCAGTCTCGAGGAAGAAGTAGAGCCTTGGGTTATTTTTATTTCTTTTCATCTGTTTCCAAAGGCCTTATGAAAGACGTAGAGGTTCCAACAAAGCTGCATAGATGTGAAAAACGCCAAAATATGAGTGTGGGTGAGTGAAAAGTCCAAATTTATTCTTCCCATATGGCTTTCATGTTAGCTGGTTAAGAAGTACAAGTTAAAAGGGAGCAGCAGAGAGAGTGCCCCGCCCAGGCTGGGGACAGTTGCCCACAGTCACTACCGCTGCCCCCGAAATGGAAGAGGGGCGTTTTGGCACGGCAGTTTGCAACAAAGAGCAAACCAGAGGGAATTGCTGCAAAACACATGCCAGCCTCGGTTAAACATTCCTATCTCGCTTAAATGTGTGATTATGATGTATTTTGCAACAGTTTGCCAAGAAGGCTTGCTCGCACCACCCTGATGAAACATTTCCTGTCAACAAATCACATGCAGTCTCAGGAGTTTCCTTTCACCTCTGTGTCTCTCTTTCACTGGCTGGTTGGTAACTTGATCACCTTTCACTGCTGCTGTAAATACTGCCAGTTTAGAGTTTCTGAGGGATCTACAGTGGGACATTAGCAGGCTCTATATTAGGTCGATTTTCTGGTAGCCCAAACAGCAGGCTGATAGCCTCACAGAAGCATGATGAAGGCTTCTTTTATTCCTCTGCAAATAACTAGGTTGTAGTTTGTATTTTTACCAGCCTTTCCTGAATAAGTGCTCAAAAATGTAACCTGAGATGGTTATTTCTGTCTGTTTCTCTGCTGCAGCCAATGTGTCTCAAAACATTCACTGTATGTTTTGTGGAGTGAAGACCATGGCTCACATATAGCTTAGTCAGAAAATATACAGTAGTAAGGTATTGTGATATTTACATCTGAGGGAAAGCAAGAGCAGATGAGCATTCGTAAATATGTGTATGAACTCCTCTATCTGGGAGAATTATTGCAATTTTTAAAAAGGGCAAAACAGTTTGTTTCCTGTTTCCTGGAGTAGCACAGCACAGACTGTCCAAGTTACAGCCCATACCTGTGGATTTTTATGTGAATATCCAATATTTCTCTTTTTGTCTCCAGGAAAATAAGAATATCCCAATGGAAACTACTTTGATTCTATTCATTCTAGTGATCCTTATCAGATCTATTAGGTCAAATGGGATTGGGGACCACAGTGTGCGCTGTTGTCTGCCAAAATGTCTTTTTGACAATACCACAGAAGATACTGTGGTACTGTTTCTCAACAATCATTAGCTGATCGATCATTGAGGTCTAAAATGTGTTAAATGCATTTCTTTACTGATAAACTATTTACTAAACCACTTGTTTTTAATACTGAAAACTTAATTGTTCATATCCGCTAGCTTGTGGCCTTCTTCCTGCCTTTACTTTCATGGGCGGATTGCTGCCACCTGTCAGTCAATTGAATAGTGTGAAACCACTGGCAGAAACATGTGTGTGTGCATGAGATACAAACAAGATGGGGACCAACTCATCAAAACATTGCTCTGATGTGATACCAATGGTCAAAACTCCACAGGTCAGCTTTAAACTGCAGCCATACCATACTGTAATTGAATCCTGCCGTTAGCCACATGCTATAGCTGCAAAATCATCAGTGCCTACCGTTTCCATCACTGCTCTTTCTCAGAGAAAACACCACAGCCAGGATAACCACCAGTAAGCACAGCAACAGAACCTACAATCCAGAGAAAAAAAATGTCAGGATGATTGTTACTGGTACTGAAGATAACAGTTCACAAATCACTTGCAGCTGTCAACAAACATGACTGAAGATGCTTCGACTGAAGTCTTGGCTCTGGTGACTAGCTGGTAAAAGAAATGAGAGGCAAAAAACTGCACAAAGTCAAACACACTGTTGAAAAATGATCAACAATGTTTTTCAAATAATGTGTTATTGTTACAAATGATGATTCCATATAGATAGAGGTAACAACATTTAAACTCAATGTAAAGGAAATCTGAACAAAAAATAATTAGATTTCACCAATATTTTGAATGATACTGTGGTGAAAATGGCTGTGACAAAAGACTTATTCTACTGGCACTTTGGACACACTCTAGTGTCAGCTACATGCCTTTTAACCAAAATATAAACAAACTGCAACAGATTTCTGGCTCCTTGAGAGAAGCCATAAATCAGGACATTCTGCAGAATCAACAGGATTCGTGTTTATGAACACTAGCAGCATTGGCTCTATACATGGTAATGTTGGCTGTTTCAGTCCAGACTCAAATATTTCAAGTTTTAGGTGGACTGCAATTAAACTGTGTACAGTAAATCATGGTCCCCAGAGGATATACTTCTGACTTTGCTGATTTTCTGTAGGATCACCAGCAGGTCAATGAGTCTGTAAATCCCTTGTACAGACACTCATGGTCCTCGAAGGATTAATTGTAACAGGTCAAATCTTCCAAATTTGTTAATTTGTCTATTCATTGATTAATTAATAAAACATTTTTAGGATAAAAGGCATTGAAGTGCTGAGCTGCTGAAGTTGGATTGTTATTTATTTCCTTAATCCTAGCCAGTGATTTTAATCATCTCCAACTGTTCAAATGTTGGTCTTGGCCCTCTGTAGATGATAGTCAAAGAAAGACGGAGGCCTAACTGCCTCTTTATAAGCTGCTCGGCTCATCTCTGCCCAGAGACGGCTGCCAACTGGTGGGGAAAGGTTAGTAAGTAATCAAATCAAAGGAGTCTGACCCCTTATATTTAACCTGGGACCATTAGGAACCACTGCTGTAAGTGTAACTGTATGACACTGACATACACCTCTGAAAGCAAGGGTTAAAGACAAATATTAACTTAGTCAGCATTACTTCTGTGTTTGCCGTAACCTTTTCTGCTGGAAGATTCCCATTCCCTCACAGGAGTCAAAACATTTTAATATTATCTCAAGTCAAAACAACCACTGAAGTGTCATTTTATTTAGCTTTTCTGTGCATATCTTTTCACCTGTGTTGAAATATATCTTGTTTTCACTTGTACAGTGTAATCCTCTTTTTTTTGCCCCAAAGCAGATGAACTTATCTCCGTTCAGTTTAACATTTAAAATAAAGCCATATAGGCAGCAAGTTTATTTGTGTCTGATATTTTGATTTGCTGTAAGACAAATACAGCCCTCTGACACAAGTAATTAAATTTTGATTAACATACACAAGAATTCCTAGATGGGTATGAAAATATGCTGCTGTGTGCGTGCGGTGTCTGGGTATGAGCACTTATTTTCTCCAGCTATAGGTGAAGAGAGAAAGAGACCTGGATTTGACAGGCACCTTGGGAAAGACGTGGTATTTGTGGGTTGTGAAAGTAAACGGTCTGTCTAGTGGAAACCTACACGTCTGACTCTGAAACCCACTACTAACTACA
This sequence comes from Micropterus salmoides, assembly GCF_014851395.1. NCBI lineage: Eukaryota > Metazoa > Chordata > Actinopteri > Centrarchiformes > Centrarchidae > Micropterus > Micropterus salmoides. Next base: position 19,182,553 of record NW_024040928.1, read on the forward strand.
GCTTTGTCTCTATTGTCTCTACAGAAATAAAATGTCTGCCTAAGGTCACCAGTTTGAAAAACGAATGAGTAACTGTCACATTAGAGTGAAAAACTGTCTTGACTCCCAAAATGTTGCAATCATTCTTTTGAAAAACGCTGTGAAACATGTCCCAATATCAATATTATTAACAGATGTACTGCGGCTGAAATGTGACAGGACAGAGCAGATTGTTGTCTAGACTTCGCCATATGTGTATTTAATCAGTTTAATCAGCTGAAAACACCTCTTCCTGAGGATCCAGCTATAGTTTGCTTGTATAGTTAGAAAGGTGTGACACAGTTTTACTTCAGTGATGAGGTAGATTAGTAATCATACAGCTACATACAGTATTTCACTTAGAATGTGCCATTTGGCCTAATACGATAAAAGTCTTCTGATACAGCTCCAACCACAGCTCCACAAAAACAGTATTTAATACATGTAATTATATATTTCTTTGCAATTCTTTCAATTATGGTTTTAGGCTACATGTAAAGTCCCAAATGTATCCCAGATTTAGTTTCTCTGCAGAATATGTGTGGTTTGTCTCAATGCCTCAAGGAGCTGTGAACAATAACAGCTGCTGTTGTTTCGTAGACTTTTCCTCTGTGTCAAGAATAACCTTTTGGGGAAGACAAACAAAACAGTCATTCTAATGTCCAAACAGATTCTCAACCAGGTCATAAGATAGATAGAGGCACTAAGGGAAAGGCAATTTGGCTCGATGTTTGCTGACTTTCAGCAAGTTTAAGTCCAAAAGCAGCAGTATTTGCCTTTAAAAACCTACTATAGTATCTCCAAGGTAAACAGGATAAAAAGGTGTTATGTCTATGATATGAATATACCACCAACTCCACATGTTATGCAAATAACCTTACAGTGCCATATGTACAATGGGAACTGATACTCTGACCTTAGCCTTACCTCTCACCTTAGTGTGCATATATGTCAAAGCAAAATAGACCTGCAGTGTTTAACTGGTTAGTCATTCGAAAGAAATGTATCAATAACTATTATAACTGATTAGTTACATTATTTTTGATTGTCTTTTCTTGATCTTACTTTAGAGTAAATTGAATATTTGCTGAGTTTCGGGTTGTTGGTCGCGCAAAACAAGCTATTTGATGAAAACATATTGTACCCTAGTATATATATGTGTATCACCATCAGTCATCGTTAAAACTACACTTCTCTTTCTAGTGCATGTGTCTGCACCAAACCTTCAGCTGAAACTTTACTCTTTTGGATCAGCACTGTGGTGTAAAAAGGTCCGGTCCTGCTTTACACTACTGTCGATCATCTCCACCTGCAGAGACACTTCTGGCCTCTGTCTGTTTGCACTGAAGTGATAACATTTTGTTTCCACTTTCACACTGGCAGCACTGACTGTCTGGGCTGTTTGACAGTTGTGAATGAATTACACTGAGAATAAACAGTGTAGAAAGGTAGACGTGAGGCTGTGGTATTTCATTCCCTAGGAGTAATGCCTTTGCCTTATGAAGTCAGAAACTGTCACAAGAGCTGAAACTAGTCTTGTCACGGTTTGGTGTGGGTGAGGCAGGGTTGAGCTGGTTGGAGGACCCAAACGCTGGACACGAAGGCTAGCTGGCAGTTCAGTGAAGGTTTTTAATATAACGAAAGGCGAGCACACTTACAAACAGAGTGGCTGATTGACTGAGTCCAAAAACAAAGGCTGTCCAACAGAAATCCAAAAGGGTGAAAACCAGAATCCAAAACTGAGCAGGGTAACAGGGAGACACTGTGAGTAAGGCTGGAGACACGAGAACAAACTGCAACACTGGGTGACAATAAACAATGACCCAACAAAGACAAGACACAGGTATATATACACACACAGGGACTAAGGAGCAGGGCGGGAGCAACACAGGTGAAAGACATGAGGCTAAGGAGGCACAGGTAGGGAGAGAGAGAGAGAGCAGGGGAAAACAGAGACAGACATGCAGAGGGTTCACTGGGGTAACAGACATGACAAGGGTTACCGAATACTAGACGAAAGACAATACGGACCCCCAAAACCCAAAAGACCAAAATAACGCTAACTAAACACAAAAGTGCAAAACACCGCATGGCAGACAGGCAGAGTGTGACAAGTATTTTCATTATCATTTAGTCTGCAGATTACTTTCATGATAAATTGCTTAATCTTTTAGCCTTTTAAAATGCCAAATGTGTAAAAGCTTTCCATCAAAACACCACAGAGCCCAAGGTCAGATTGTTTGTTGGACCAAAAGTCCTAAAAAAAACAAAAACGTTAATATTTGACAAGCCCCAATCGTCTGGTTTCAGAAGCTGAAACCTGAGAATGTTTGCCATTTTCCTGACTATTTTTGCTTGAAAAAAAGACTGAAACAATATCAAAATTACTGCTTTTTGGTCCATCAACGAATCGACTAATCGTTAACTATATAGTCAGTACTCTTTAAGAGAGTTTATGGACACATTTTAAGACACTAAGACACTATGGAGCCTTTTAACGATACAGAAGATAAAAATGACTATTTCCATTAGGTATACTGATGCACTATGTATAATTTTACGTGAGTATTAGAGTTGTTGATAAGATAGTTAAAGGCAAGACCCAGTTTGATTCAGTTTCAGTAAAACACCAAAGGTCATATTTTGCTGCATTGTGACCATATATGCTTCAAGTGGGTTTCTAGTGTTGAGTTAGAGGAGAGTTAGGTGAGCAGACAGAGAGGTAGGTAGGTATTATTGAACGTACCCCAGTTATGATTTTACAGTGGTTTTTCTTCTTCTTTCCCCGCTCATTGTTTCTGCCTTGACTTTCCAGCTCTGGTGTCCCAAATAAAGACGCAGCCTGTTCAGCCGAGCGGTCCTCTCCTTTGGTTACTTCCATGCTGCTGAGCGCTACAAACTCCTGCCAGTGATTTCCAGGAGGAACTAAGTGTCAGGCAGCCCGTCCACTGGTGAGGAGTGTATGCAGTGAGTAGGATGTGACCCCTCTGCTCAAGTGTAGCACCGCCTTTTTTCTTGAAGTCTTAAGCATGTGACTGATCTGAGAGTTGGAGGCTGCCAGGCTGATTAAAGAAATGTGTCATTTCCAGCGTCTGTTCAACAGTAACCTAAATATTACAGGACTTTGCAACTTTGGAAAACAGTTGGAGCATTGAGTAAAAAATGGACAGACTCATCCTGGATATTTATGTATATACGTGTCTATCACGTCCTGTTTCTCAGCTGTATGACAAGAACAAACAGTCAAAGAAGCAGTTAGATGAATATGTAAAGATTCTGTGCAGTGAGTGTTGCCGCCATCTTGTGGTTAGGCTGGACTAAAATGGTTATGAAAGTTTAATTAAAAACACAAAAAAAATTTTGGCAGAGAAAAATGAGTGAATTAGTTTTTGTTTTTCAGTTAAAGTTGTTTCTTCTTCTTCTTGGGCGCAGGGAATGGTCGTATAAAACACCCTGTTAACAAGACAAATTTGAACATCTTAAGTCCAGGGTAAATAGCGCCAAACCCTACATCAATAATTGCAAGAAAGAAAATAATTCTCCACTAAATTTACCTTGTATGAAATAGGAAAAATATTGATTGAATTGCCTTTAATAAATAATACTGATAATTAATAAATATCAATAAGAATTGACATATTTAATTTAATTTTTGTCCTTTCATGAACAGACTGTTTAATAGGAATTACAGTTTTCCTGTTTCACACCTTTACAAAGAAATTCTTATAAACTGAGACTGGATGAAAACACACAAATTGTCTGTTGTTCACCTTCTGATAGGATATGAGAACCTGTAGGCCTGGCACAGTGGCTATCAGAGTAAGTGAGTTTTTTTTCCCCTTTACTGATTTTAGGGGTATTTGCTAAGCTCTGAAATAATATAGTTGTTACATTATATTGTAAAATAAACGCTCAATTTGCAAAATCATATCACAAGTGAGAACAGCGAACAGCTCTTTGTAATTCTGACCCGGCCTCTGTCATGCTGCTGCTCACTTTTTCTTTCCCTCTGTCTGTCTGTTGTGCTCCTCTGCAGGAGAGAGAGAGTAAAGGTGCTTTCAGACCAAAAGCGTGAGTGTTGGGGGCGGTGCGTTTATATACAAAGTCAATGCAAAGACGCGGAGAACCGCTCAAGCGAGAAAGTCGCATGACGCTGAGTCATGATAGCCTATCAGCGTCGAGATTATCCAAACATCACGGGCATCTTCAGAGCATTGTGTGGAGAGGACCAGGCAGAAAATCCGCTGGCCAACAGAGAGCTACTAAACTGCAGGGGAAAGCTGAGGACAGAGCCGGGAGCAGCACTGCAGCTCTTGACAAATAAACACCCGTAGTCTGTCTGGATTATGCTCTGAGAAAACTGCTTTTATTAAATTAGCTATTTACTTTAGTTTTTGGGATTACAACGTTGATTTATTTTCACTGGAGCTTCGGGACAGCAACCTTTGGTGCACATCCGGTTCGAATGTTGTTAGCGTCAGTGGGCACCCAGAGTTGTTGGACTACTACTTCATAGAAAAAACAGTCAAAACTGGACATTGCTCAGAGAAAAGAAAGCGAGGAAGTTGAATTACCTGGTGAATTCATAAAATATGTGTCTGTTGCTTTATTCCAGCTATTGTTGTACTTTACTGTGAACAAGTCAGCATAGCATATCCCTGATCGATCCGAACTCCATTCAGAAAACAAACATTTTAAATGTTGTTGTTCTGCTGTCTTGCTGACAGACCTGACAAAGCATGAAATCATATGTTTAACAAATCAACATCATATTGTTGGTATTTCGGCATGAGATTGATCCGTTTATTGCAATTAAATCACAACAAAATATTTACTTTAGGTAGTAGCCTGAACCATATCACTTGAATTTTCACATTCGCTATTCCTTGAGCTTCTGACAGTTTACGCTACTATAATACTTGGGTTAATCAAATTGTTTGAACACATGTGTAATGGCCAGCCGGTAGTCCCAATATGCCACAACACCACACGTGACATTGCTGTTGAGCTTCATGTACAAGCACAACATATGGATTATATTATAGTCTGCTGAAACTTCAGCTACTGAAAATAAAAGGTTATCACTCTCCACAGACTGCTTCTTGAGTGGTTCTGCCAATGTTTATTCGGGCTTTCTGGAATATCTCAAGCAGCCATGTTTCTGGACGTCACGAGAAGAAGCACCAGGTATGTACTTTAACTTGAACTTCTGGGCTGTTTTTTCCTCTATCTAGAGTGCTTTTATTAAATAAAGTTATCCTACAGGAATTTCTGTGCCTCACGTCCCGCTCTGATCGCCCCCAAAATCATCAACAGCTTTTGTCCCAGCAACAATAGTTCTGAGAAAAACTGTTAACATACACTGAACAAAATTATTAACGCAACACTTTTGTTTTTGCCCCCATTCATCATGAGCTGGCCTCAAAGATCTAAGACTTTCTCCATGTACACAAAAGGCCTATTTCTTCTTCCTTTCTTCTGGCTAAGGCACACCTGTGAGGTGGATGGATTATCTCAGCAAAGGAGAAGCACTTACACAGATTTTGACTGATTTGTGAACAATATTTGAGAGAAATAGGCCTTTTGTATACATAGAGAAGGTCTTAGATCTTTGAGTTCAGCTCATGATGAATGGGGGCAAAAACAAAAGTGTTGCGTTTATAATGTTGTTCAATGTATGTTGTTAAGTGTTTTACCTCCAGTTCCAGTCACCTGAATCCCACAACCACCTGCTTCCCATTATTCCCTAATTAGCCTCAAAGTATATATACCAATCCACTTACTCCTCGCTAGATCCTCCTTTGAGTGTCCTTAAGTCATGTGTTTGTGTGCCTTTTGCCGGTGTCCTGCCTGCCTCTCTGACACAGCAAACACCTTTTTTTGTCCCACCCTACCTGAGTCATTCTCATTATTTCAAACCATGCTACACTAGTGAGCTGTGACACTATGAAAATATGCATGAACAAATACTCTACTCTGAAGTCTGTTATTGTTCTCTGTTATTATTAGATGTTTCTATACATGCTTCATAAATCAATTATGTAAAGTGAGCTTATGCATCATGCAAATTTTGCATGTCATTAAATATCAGTACATACACACATGTAATTTGCTGTTGCAATCCAGTTATCTAGAGGCATCCACAAGATGGTGATGTTGCAACACCATTTAAGTAACCCCAAACTGCCTGTCCTGTGGTAGAGAAATTTTTCATGAAGCTGAAAGAAGTGCTATTAATATAACATATTATACTACTCCTGACAGCTTTAACACAGGCACATTTCAGCACTGTGAGGTCCAGGTTTCCTTCAGATCCAGTTGTGTCCTATGGTGTGATAATGGAGATCACATGTGGCTGGAACTCCTGACCTCTGACCTCTGCCTCGTCCTGCATACATAAACAGCCCAGGGTTTGCTGTTCTCACTGCCGTTTTATCTTCGTCTCCGTGTGTGTGTGTGTGTGTGTGAGTGTCTGAATATGAAAATAAACCTGATTTGCGTGGTGTTATTTTAAGCAATAAGGGTGTGAATGTGCTTGCGTTTCTGGTTGTGGTTACAGTGACTGTGGGACACTGTGTGTGTGTGTGTGTGTGTGTCCTGCTCAGTGAACTGCATGTCTCTCAGCAGATTGTCTCCCTACAGCTGTCCCCAGTCCAGCTGGACTTGACGATATGACCTCTGATGTTGACCTACACATGTAGCACTTACTGTCCTCATCACATGTTCCTCCCGACTTCCAAGAAACACTTTTCATAAGCATATCCCAATCCTTAGGCCTGGCTCTCCCAGTCTGGTCATTTCATGTTTGAATATTTCACTCAGTAAGTGCATTTTATTGCTTCAAAGAATCCTCACAACAAGCAGCTTTAAAGCTGCTGTGCTTAAAGTAATCCCTCTAACTGCAACCCAACACATTTCCCCCTAAGGAGCTTCAAAGTTAGAAAATACATTACTTTTCACCCAAAATGTATATTTCATATATACAATATTTTCTGCATCTGCTTGTTCCAACACTTCACTGAAACTAGTATATCATGTTTAGATCCAGAAAATATTAAAATATGCCATTTCTATGGTTGCACTTTGGCCCCAAACAGAGATGTGTTCAGCATAATTTTATACACATTTTGATGCGACTGACCCCAATATAAGGTACATTTTATGGCTTTCAATACACTTTGAGCTAAGTGGGTTTGTGTTAAAACAACAGGCCCACAGATGAGTCTGTGGGGGTAGAAAAGGTTAAGAGGTCAAATAATATCTTAAAAGCATTTTTTAAACACACTGGCTTTTGCATTTGTTTGTTACTGAATTCCCATACTGTAGTGCATGTTAAATTTAGTTTAAACGGCCTTTGTTATTCTTGAATTTACATTTTCTAATTTATATACTGTCTAGTCCTGAGTAAGTCAGGAAGACTGTGTATATCAAACACATAAAGTTTAATGGTCCTTATATCAGCAACAAGTGGTGCAGTTTTTATCAGTTTTATAGTGATATTATAAAATAAACTGTTCACTGCTGGAAGATTTCAAAGCCCCCAGCAATGCTTGAAGTGAAGTGCTGAATCTTGAACCCAGACCGAGCCCTGACTTATGAATAACACATTGGGGAAGAGCAGCAGCAGGTGTGTTTAAAGACAGTTGTAGGCACTTCTTCCCCATGAGATTTCCTATAGGCGCTTGTAAATTTGCCATGAATTATTAATTCAACATGACATAAACGTCAGCACATTATATGGAAAGCTTCTGTCTCCTCAGACATATCTGTCACTGACAACCTGTCAACCAGGATTTACAGCAGAGCTGAATGTCTTTGGTCTGCTGTTTGCTTTTTTTTAAATGAGCATCTTTCAGAGCTTTTGATATACACTCACCCACAACTTGAACATAAAATAGTGCTTCCCACCTGGTGACTCTGTGTATATACAGTGAGGAAAATAAGTATTTGAACACCCTGCTATTTTGCAAGTTCTCCCACTTAGAAATCATGGAGGGGTCTGAAATTGTCATCGTAGGTGCATGTCCACTGTGAGAGACATAATCTAAAAAACAAAATCCAGAAATCACAATGTATGATTTTTTAACTATTTATTTGTATGATAAAGCTGCAAATAAGTATTTGAACACCTGAGAAAATCAATGTTAATATTTGGTACAGTAGCCTTTGTTTGGTCAAACGTTTCCTGTAGTTTTTCACCAGGTTTGCAAACACTGCAGGAGGGATTTTGGCCCACTCCTCCACACAGATCTTCTCTAGATCAGTCAGGTTTCTGGGCCGTCGCTGAGAAACACGGAGTTTGAGCTCCCTCCAAAGATTCTCTATTGGGTTTAGGTCTGGAGACTGGCTAGGCCACGCCAGAACCTTGATATGCTTCTTACAGAGCCACTCCTTGGTTATCCTGGCTGTGTGCTTCGGGTCATTGTCATGTTGGAAGACCCAGCCTCGACCCATCTTCAATGCTCTAACTGAGGGAAGGAGGTTGTTCCCTAAAATCTCGCAATACATGGCCCCGGTCATCCTCTCCTTAATACAGTGCAGTCGCCCTGTCCCATGTGCAGAAAAACACCCCCAAAGCATGATGCTACCACCCCCATGCTTCACAGTAGGGATGGTGTTCTTGGGATGGTACTCATCATTCTTCTTCCTCCAAACACAGTTAGTGGAATTATGACCAAAAAGTTCTATTTTGGTCTCATCTGACCACATGACTTTCTCCCATGACTCCTCTGGATCATCCAAATGTGTCATTGGCAAACTGAAGACGGGCCTTGACATGTGCTGGTTTAAGCAGGGGAACCTTCCGTGCCGTGCGTGATTTCAAACCATGACGTCTTAGTGTATTACCAACAGTAACCTTGGAAACTTTCAGGTCATTGACCAGCTCCTCCCGTGTAGTTCTGGGCTGATTTCTCACCTTTCTTAGGATCATTGAGACCCCACGAGGTGAGATCTTGCATGGAGCCCCAGTCCGAGGGAGATTGACAGTCATGTTTAGCTCCTTCCATTTTCTAATGATTGCTCCAACAGTGGACCTTTTTTCACCAGGCTGCTTGGCAATTTCCCCGTAGCCCTTTCCAGCCTTGTGGAGGTGTAGAATTTTGTCTCTAGTGTCTTTGGACAGCTCTTTGGTCTTGGCCATGTTAGTAGTTGGATTCTTACTGATTGTATGGGGTGGACAGGTGTCTTTATGCAGCTAACGACCTCAAACAGGTGCATCCAATTTAGGATAATAAATGGATTGGAGGTGGACGTTTTGAAGGCAGACTAACAGGTCTTTGAGAGTCAGAATTCTAGCTGATAGACAGGTGTTCAAATACTTATTTGCAGCTGTATCATAGAAATAAATAGTTAAAAAATCATACATTGTGATTTCTGGATTATTTTTTTTTGATTATGTCTCTCACAGTGGACATGCACCTATGATGACAATTTCAGACCCCTCCATGATTTCTAAGTGGGAGAACTTGCAAAATAGCAGGGTGTTCAAATACTTATTTTCCTCACTGTATCTTGGTTCTCTTTACTGTTTTTGACTTTTATTGACTTTTCATTCTTGCACAAACATTTGTATTACATTTATTATATTTGTAAAAATCAGCACACATCTGACTCTGTATGTGTTACGAATGTGTTATATTTTTTACAGTTACTGAACTGTATAATGGGAAAAGAAGTCCCAGAAAGGCTTATTCACGCCAGTAGGCTATTCTTGCTAATGATGCTGTGAATATGCTGAGGTGTCATTTGACAGTTTAAAAAAAGACAAAGCTGTGGATGCTGTCAAAGTTGCTCTTTTATGACTGTGAGAATTTACCACAAGTTTGCCTCCTTACTTTACTCTGCTTTATAGGAATATGACTGAATGGTTTCAGGCAATTAGATAATGTTTTGGGTTTTTTATCCTTTGCAATGCTTCAGTTTTTTGCATAACATGTTCTATATATATATTTAAATTAACTGCACTCCATGAACGCCTGGCAGCACAAATGGGGACCCACCCAGAATGGTTAACCCAAGGTCGGACAGTCCTGATCATGAAGGATCCCCAGAAGGGAACAATCCCATCCAACTACTGGCCAATAACCTGCCTCTACACAACATGGAAGCTCCTGTCAGGCATCATAGCGGCTAAGATGAGTAGGCACATGGCTCAGTGCATGAACAGGGTCCAGAAGGGAATGGGCAGTAAGCACCAGCTATTGGTTGATAGAGCAGTCACTTGAGACTGCAAGACCAGGCAGACGAATCTGTGCACCGCCTGGATTGACTACAAGAAAGCCTATGATTCAATGCCACATACATGGATACTGGAATGATTGGATATGTACAAGATCAACAGGACACTAATAGCCTTCATCAAGAACTCAATGGGGCTGTGGAAAACTAGTCTGGAAGCCAACTCAAAGCTAATTGCACAAGTCACCATCAAGTGCAGCATATACCAAGGTAATGCACTATCCCCACTGCTGTTCTGCATAGGCCTGAACCCCCTCAGCCAGATCATCACAAGGACTGACTACGAATACCGGTTCTGAAGTGGAACAACCTCCTCTACATGGATGACATCAAGCTGTATGCCAGAACTGAGCGAGACATCAACTCACTGATCCACACTACCAGGATCAACAGCAACGACATTGGAACGGCGTTCGGACTAGACAAGTGTGGTTGCATGGTATCAAAAAGAGGGAGGATGATCAGAACCGAGGGGATTCAACTAACAGAAGGCCACATTGCAGATGTTCAGGACAGCTACAAATACCTTGGGGTGCCGCAGGCTAACGGAAACCATGAGGAGACAGCAAGGAAGTCCGCCACAGCCAAATACCTACAGAGAGTAAGGCAGGTCCTGAAAAGTCAGCTGAATGGGAAGAACAAGATCCGAACCATCAACACATACGTCCTGCCAATCATCAGATACCCCGCAGGTATAATAAACTGGCCAAAGGTGGAGATAAAGGCTACTGACATCAAGACAAGAAAACTCCTCACAATGCATGGAGGGTTTCACCCCAAATCCAGCACCCTGAGACTGTACACCCAGCGTAGCGAGGGAGGCCGCGGGCCAGTGAGTGTCAAGTCCACTGTCCTGGATGAAACGACAAAGATCCAAGAGTACTTCAGGAAGATGGACCCCAAAGATGAAGGGCTTAGTGAATACCTCAGGCAGCAGAAGCCTGAGGGCGAGGACAAGGAAGAGGAAGAACCTTTATGGAGGGACAAGCCGCTGCACGGCATGTACCAGAGACAAATAGAAACAGTGGCTGATATCAAAAAATCCTACCAGTGGCTGGAAAAGGCCGGACTAAAGGACAGCACAGAAGCACTAATCATGGCTGCACAAGAACAGGCACTCAGTACAAGATCAATAGCGGCTGGGGTCTACCACACCAGGCAGGACCCAAGGTACAGACTGTGCAAGGATGCCCTTGAGACAGTACAGCACATAACCAGGTAGCTGGCATAGTGTACAGGAACACCAGAAGTCCCAAGGTCAAAATGGAAGTTAGTTGAGAATGACCGAGCTAAGATCCTGTGGGACTTCAAGATCCAGACTGACAAACTGGTAATAGCTAATCAACCAGACATCGTGTTGATCGACAAACAGCAGAAGAAGGCTGCAGTGATAGATGAGGCAATCCCAAGCGACAGCAACATCAAGAAGAAGGAACACGAGAAGCTGGAGAAATACCAAGGGCTGAAAGAGGAGCTAGAAATGATGTGGAAAGTAAGAGCAACAGTGGTGCCAGTGGTGAGTGCTGTGACCCCCAAACTGGGAGAGTGGCTACAGCAGATTCCAGGTAAAACATCAGAGGTCTCTGTCCAGAAGAGTGCAGTCCTAAGACAGCTAAGGTACTGCACAGAAACCTCAAACTCCCAGGCCGAGCTTGATGATGACACATACCACCCCCCAAGGGGTGAGAGGGATATATATATATATATATCAAGCTCCTACCGCTCCTACCTTACAAACAACTCCAATGCATATAACCCGCACACTGGTCAATTGAATACTGTAAGGACTAGTGTGTATATAAAAAATAAAGTGTGAAGAATAAATAAAAAATAAAACTTAACCATACTCCAGGGGATGGAAAGAGGTGAATGTCGCTAGAGCTTTCTGTCACTGAACAATATATATTTTGGGAAAGTACAGACAGCTGGACACCACATCCAGTGATAGTGTGGGACATATACTAACAGACAGTGATGTACCCATATCTCTCCACACCTAAATATATCTGTGGAGGAGTTATGGTCAGTGTCTGCAGCTGCAAAAATTTTCAGCCCAGGATTAAATTCTATCATGCGGCCTGCCAACCCCGATCAGTAACACTTGTTTGCACCTTGCAGCCATACTCAGTGTTCTTTTTCTTTGTACAGCTTCTTCTTCAGTCTTCTGTCCTCTGAACCTGGGTTAACTTACCATCTATACCATCAGCTTTTCCCTGAAGAAAGCAGCAGTGACCCTGAGGTTACATGAGGGGTTATATTAAAACATGATGAACAAACATCCACAGTCATTTTTAGAGAAACTCAAAGTACAAGCCTGACTAAGTATAGCTACAGTATTGTTGTAGAAATAATGTGTGAAAAAGTAATCGCCGTGGTGTTTCTTTAATGCAGCCTTTGAACACTGTTGAACTTGCCATGAGGGGAAACAGGTTAGCAGTGCAATCAATTACAGACAGCAATCAGTGTGACTCACTCACACAGTCCCTTATGACCCCATTCATGTGGGATATTAAAAAGCTAAGAATGTGCAAGAAGAATGACAGCAGTGTCCAAGCGAGTATCGAACACTTGTACTTGTGTTTACCAGAGAAACTGACCTGGTTTTACTTTAGTTTGATGTAGTGTTTTTGCACCACACTTTATTTGATAAAATATGAGGTTGGTTTGGTCATAATGATGCTTATTGCTTGTCATACTATTGCTAACCACCAACTTCCTGTTATTTATTTTAAGCACTTTCCTGTTATGAGGTGTGGTGTGTGGACAGAGAGGACCCAAATGCAGCACTCTGAGAGAAGGAGGTTTATTGAGGGAAAAAGGGTGAGAGGGACAGGAGTGGAGGGAGAGGAGGACGTCGGGGAAGCACAGGCACGGGGAACCAAGGAGACAGGGGGCCAGGGAGCCGGGGAACACAGGGGCCGAGGAAGCGAGGAGAGGCGGGGGAACAGGGAGGACGCCGTGAGGGAAGTCCGAGGAGGAGTGGGCCAGTGGATGAGCCCAGCCGAACGGAGGACGAGGGTGAGTGTACCTGGTAGGGAAACAGACAGAGAGACAAGGTTAGGGAAGACAGCGACAAGGCACAGGGTAAATGTGAAAAAACAAGAAACATGGAAGCCTGAACACGGAAGTGGCACCGGGTATGGAGCAACGACGATCAAGCGAGGATGGTGTGGAGAACCGGGGTTGAAATACAGGCAGTCATGAGGTGATTACTGGCAGGTGTGGCAGGCTGATGAGTTGGCTGATGAGATGCAGGTGCAGGTAGTTGGCTGGGCTCAGGAGAAGAGGGAGAGAGAGCACACAGGGGAAAAAACACAGGGAGGCAGGCAGAGAACAGAAAACTAAGGGAAAAAAGCAGAAAAACTGATAAAAAGGAGAAAAAACCAGGACACTCACCGTCAGCCGGGCTGCCACCACAACATTTCCGCTGCCTTTGGAAAAATAAATAAAAAATTTTTGTATGACAGAAACAGAAGCTGTGACTGATTTTTGTACGTTAAAAAAAGGACATGTGATTGTCATTGTGCAGGAATAGCAACGACAGAGAGAGAAATATCTTGCAGAAAAACGTTGCAATGAATGAACACTGTAATGAAACAGCTGACTGTACAACTGAAATTCAGCACAATCTTGACAAAATGAATTAAAAGCTCCATCTTTTCATTTCAATAAAGTTGATTGTGGTGATTGAAGTTGTCTTCCAGTACCCCTTGGAGATTGTCATGTCATGTCAGTTATTTATGTACACTGAGGGTTCAATATATGGTGGTTGGATCACAAATGTATGTATGTCTCACAAAGTTCAAGCTCAAATATAAAAATATTTTTATGTTACAGGAAGAGAAAAAAGAGGGATTTTGCTGTAAAATTCTCAAAAACATTATTATTGGTTTTTTTTTTATAAATTGGGCCTTTATACAAGATGTTACTGAATAATTAACACAAGGAAACACAATTACAACTTCATCAATTTGAAAAGCAGGATGGACTTGATAACTTTCTTAAAGCAGCTTTCCCAACACTTCATCAACTTCAGAATAACTCTTCCTTTGTGCTTATCTCCAATGAAACTGCTTATACAGTATTTAAATATGCAAATAAAAATATTTAAAAACCCCTCAAAAGGCAACAGAGAGGCATCATACAAAGATAAGCATCAGAATAACAATATGAAGAAAGAAACTTAAAATAGTATATTATTAAAAAGCAAAATATTATGTGTCATTCCATCATCTACCTAGATTTTACCAAGAATAACCTGCTGCATGCTGTTTTAGGAGTGTACAACAACAAATGTAAAAGCTATCATGAGCTAACTAAAGCTTAAAACACTGAAAAACATCTAGAGGACTGTCTACAACTCTTTGAAAATATGTCATTCTGAATTTTTGACATTTTCCACTCTGAAATGAATCATTTAAATAAGGGGCTATGAACGTTTAACAATCTCAGCTCTGCTAAGCAAGTCAAGACCAAATTATGATATTATGCTTATTCCTGGTCAACTCTTTGGGGGAAAGTACCTCTAAGTTTGAAGTTTTTGAAAACTCTGAAGAAAAAGAGATGTTAGCTGGTTTCAAGACACTATTTTTAAGTGCAGTCACTAGTTACTGAAAATGGTCAGTTTTCATCTAGATTCATCTGAAATCTTCACTCTGATATTTACATAAATCGTGTAAGCTCTTCACAAGATATGTCTGAGGACCATCTTAACAAGAATAAACATTTTTCTTAGTTTGAAAGATAATTACCTGAGAGACACACAGGCAGGCAGCCAGACAGGTGGATAGTGTCATGTTCAGTCCAGAGGAAGCTCAGCTGGATATCTAAGGAGCTGTTAAGTGTCTCATTACTGTGTGTCAGATGTGTCACTCAGTGGGACGTCGAATCTGCAGCAAGAACCCCAAGTTTACTCTCTCAATCATTAGCATCCATCAATACCCCAGGAGGGCCAGCCTATCAAATGCTGTTACCTCAGAGCAGCGGTGGTGAAAAGGTTGTCACTCACTCTATTGGGGATTTATTCTCTTTTTGTCCTTATTAATTTGAGCTTCATCAGACTTTATGTTTTCAATGTAGAAGATATAAAGAGCACTCTCAGGACCTGGCAAGACATGTTTAATAAGGGAAATTAACAGAAGATAATGGATTAATCCATATGAAAACATCAATTATTGCTAACAATTTGTTCTATAGGTCTGTATATATACAGTATCTCACATTTGTCTAAATATTTGATCATATCTTTTCATGTGACAACACTGAAGAAATTACACTTTGCTACACTGTAAAGTAGTGAGTGTACAGCTTGTATAACAGTGTAAATTTGCTGTCTTCTCAAAATAACACATCACACAGGCATTAATGTCTAAACCACTGGCAACAAAAGTGAGTACACCCCTAAGTGAAAATGTCCAATTTGGGCCCAAAGTCTCAATATTTTGTGTGGCCACCATTATTTTCCAGCACTGCCTTAACTCTCTTGGGCATAGAGTTCACCAGAGCTTCACAGGTTGTCACCGGAGTCCTCTTACACTCCTCCATGAAGACATCACAGATGTTAGAGACCTTGTGCTCCTCCACCTTCCGTTTGAGGTGCCCCACAGATGCTCAATAGGGTTTAGGTCTGGAGACACACTTGGCCAGTTCAGCACCTTTACCCTCAGCTTCTTCAGCAAGGCAGTGGTTGTCTTAGAGGTGTGTTTGGGGTCGTTGTCATGTTGGAATACAACCCAGTCTCCGAAGTCCTCTGAGGGAATCATACTCTACTTCAGTATGTCACAGTACATGTTTGCATTCATGGTTCCCTCAATGAACTGTATCTCCCCAGTGCCGGCAGCACTCATGCAGCCCCAGACCATGACACTCCCACCACCATGCTTGACTGTAGGCAAGACAAACTTGCCTTTGTACTCCTCACCTGGTGTCCGCCACACACGCTTGACCATCTGAAACAAATACGTTTATCTTGGTCTCAACAGACCACAGGACATGGTTCCAGTAATCCATGCCCTTAATCTGCTTGTCTTCACTGGCAGGTTGACCCCCGACCCCTTCAACCTCTGCAGCAACGCTGGCAGCAATCATACGTCTATTTCCCAAAAACAACCTCTGGATATGACGCTGAGCACGTGCTCTGAACTTCTTTGTACAACCATGGCGAGGCCTGTCCGGAACCTGTCCTGTTGAACCGCTGTATGGTCTTGGCCACCGTGCTGCAGCTCAGTTTCAGGGTCTTGGCAATCTTCTTCTAGCCTAGGCCATCTTTATGTAGAACAACTTTTTTTTTGGAGATCCTCAGAGAGTTCTTTGCCATGAGGTGCCATGTTGAACTTCCAGTGACCAGTATGTGGGAGTGTGAGAGCGATAACACCAAATTTAACACACCTTAACAAACTAACGAGTCACTTGACAGCAGGAAGAGGTGTACTCACTTTTGAGAGATACTGTATATGTAAACATATGTATAGATTTTCTGTTTCTTCATTTGCTCATGACTTATATGTGCATGCCTGGTATTTTGTGTGCCATTGATCAATTTCAAGCTTAATCAATAACTCAGAGCTGGTACGTGACCTTTCACACTTGAGGTTTAATGAGGGTCATGCTGGCAATGTTTATTGTGGAACTGTGGGAATAGAAGCTGGTCCCATTGTGGTTGATCACTGCTTAAATATTCACATGGGAAGAAAACTGTTATGTAATGTCACATCAGACATGTGACAGTGTTCCTTAGAGTGAATGGTGGTAATGCAGGCAGCGGGGATGACTTCGGACAGACAGAGACAGACTGCGGGATGACAGCTCAAGGTTCATACAAAAGTAGATGTATTCTTATAACTGCATCCTCAGAGCAGCAGAGGAGTGGATGTTGACTGGAAATGAATCAGCAACTATTTCATGTATGATTTAGCTGATTTATTATTTTTTTTATATAAATATATATATACCGTACATTATATTTACATACTGTACTTTACTGTCTAGCTTCTCAGTTGAGAGGAGCTTCTGTTTAATTAGTTTTCATTGTTATCATTTACTATATGTCTTTAGCTTGTGAGTTGTTGTTTGGACAAAACAAGACATTTTAAAACATCACCTTGGGCTGTTGGTAATGTGTATTTAATTGACATGTAAATAATCTGCCGATTAATTGATGATGAAAATCAGTTGCAGCCCTAATTTATAATTGTACATTTTTATCAAATCACATGTCTTGTTGAACTGCTTTTTAGGACTAGATTCAAGGTTAGGGGATCAGCAAAGTCTAAAGGATTAATCTTCTGGGAACCATAAAATCTTGTGCCTCTCCATCCAGAACGTGCCAAGCTACTTCACAGATTAAGGGAACATTGTGATCTGCCGGTGGCGCTAGAGGAGAAGTCAGAGCATCACCAAAGTTATGGACACTCAACTACAATATTTCAATGCAAACCATTCAATACATATCGAATCTGGACCAAAACATGCTTTTTGTGAAATTTTCAAATTTGAAATTGGACATTCGTTTAATTGACGATAGCTCTGTTAACAACTGCAGCCACATGAAGATTAGGCAGATTTCGTCTATAATGAATGTGATAATTAATAATTACTAAGAATGATTAGTAAATAAAGTATGCCGTTTAGTAGTACTATAAAAATGTAATTATTTAATGAATTATTAATGTTAGTATACATTGTAGTATGGAATCAGGACAGTGATATTGATATAGTTAACCACCCATAGTTTGAAATGTCAATATATTTCCCAGTTAGACAGAAAAGTATGTGTAGTCTCTCAGATAAAGCAATTCTAAAATTAGCCAATTTCATGGATAATGATTTGAGGTTTGACCCAGAATTAAAGATTCAGTGTTTAAGTTTTAATTGCATCTAGTGGAGAGGGTTGCAAAATGCAACCAGCGGCTCAAGGTGCATTCACATGCTCCTCGGACAAAAGTCTGGACAAAACGGAAATCAGAGACTGTTGTGCCCACATCTTTACAGATACCTGCCCCATCAACCTCCCGAATCATGCACTCGGTGGGCGGTCAGTGGACTGAGCTATCAGCGCAAGACTCCGGCAAGATGAGAGGAGGTAGACTCTGTGTTTTACATCGATGATACTTGGTGCTCAAATGGTGTCAAGATGGACACTGTTTCTCTTTTTATGTGTGAATTATCATCTTGTTGCTGCTGTCAAAAAATGCACTGCATTCATGTTCGGGGTGTATACGTCTGTGTATATATGTATATAAATGACTGTATATATTGTTTTATTTTATTTTTACCATGTTTTAATATACACTTTGTGTAGTTTGAAGGGATTACAAATTTAGTTTTGTTATACCACCTTGTGCTGTATAATGACATGTAAATAACCTTGTACCTTGGATGTTCCCATTTCCTGAGTTGTGAAGTCGTTCTTCAAACTTCAGTGTGTGTTCATGCATTCTTAAGTCGTAATGTGGAAGCTACTACAAAGATCTACAAAGATGTGTTGGATTATCATTATCAGAGCGTATAAACAACACACAGACATCTAGTTCACTCTGCATGGACAGCAAACTAGCTGTTATAACCATATTACAAATTACATGGTTGCAAAATGTACACTTCTTTATGTTCCATGCACACTTTATTTCTCTTTTTGCAACAAAGATTTAAGGAGGAAAATAAGATTATTTCAACACCACATGAATGCACCATCAGTCACCGCTCACCCATTCCTTTCCAAGCGTGCAGGAAAAGCTATTGTGGGCGTCACGCTCTGTCGGCTCTTGTGCTAAATAATGTGTGTGGGCCTCCATTAGTCCAATTTTCTCTTCTTTTTTTACTTCTAATAAATCAGTCAACTAATACTACTACTAACGTTACTTCTTCTTGTTTTTTTTCTTCGTACTTATTCAGTGTAGTGACGAAATGTGCTCTATAGAGCTGTTTGTCTGTTTAGGCAACTGTAGAAACATGGAGGCGCAACATGGTGATGCCATCTAAGAGGACAAACGGTTTATGTAGAAAGAAATAACTTATTCTAAGGTAGTGAAGACATAACTGTTCATTATGTAAGGTCTTTATACACCACTGAAAACATGATTATGGATATAATGTTGCATTTCTGTCAATAGATCCTCCTAAATATTACACGCTGAACCTTTGATGTTACAACTCAACCATGACAAAATATCCAAAGGATATGTAAAGACATGTGAACCAGAACCTTCTGAGCAGCCAGGTTACCCTTCTTACTGCTCCTCTTTTACATTCCCAGTACAAAAACAAAATCCACAATATCAACATTACAGTACATCACCATCCTCATCCTGAAGAGCAGCACAGGTGTATGGCACTCACTGGGGTGCCGAGGCTAATAAATAGATTCACCTCTTATTGGAGGGATGTTTGGAATAATTATCAAATGACAGCAGGAGCGTTGGCAGAGTCACGGAGGCGGACCAAATGATGGAAAAATGAAAGACTTTAATTGAATGTCAGCAGTAAGCTGCAGGCCACGTTGAACCTCATGTAATGAGATGTAGACAACTGAAGGGCACCCCTTCCATGATGCTTTGCTGGTAGGAAATAGGCGAGGGTGCAGACTTGGAGGGGGATTTGGGAGGGTTCCTGTCTCCCTGGCATTGCCCTAATGATGTCCTCATGTTATCACGGCATTATGTAATGTGCTCTCCAGTGATGCTTAGTCAGCCGCATACACCCCCAAACCCTGCCAATGAGTGCAAGAACTAACATGTGTAGCTCACATGCTAGCTGTGTGGGTGTTGGACTCTATGTGTATATGTGTGTGTACATGTACACTTCTCTACACATATGTTTACATATGCTACAGAGTTGGAGTTAGTATCGGTGCATTGTTTCTACAGAAGGTATGGTTCTTCAGTTTGCTAATAAAGTACTGAAGTAAGCGAACTAATGAATTAATGAATGGCTGGACAGGTTACAAAAGGACTGATCATTCGTCAGTGACCCGTTTGAAGATTCTGAATTGTTCTGCAGAAGAGAATCAACTTGTTTTTTAAACAACATTTGTAGGCACACCTGCGTATTTTCACTGCACAACACTGCTCCACAGGTTATTCTCTCCCTCTATTCAGGAGGGTTATACAAACATGATTCAACATTATTTCAACAAGTCAATTTTATTTATACAGAACACAATCAAAAACTTGCCTAACAGGCGTTACAATGTGTTCAGCATACGATGCCCTCAGTCCTTAGTTCAGACCCTGATGCGTGTTTACCAGGCTAATGTTGGCCCAAAAAAAGAAACCGTATCCAGTCTTGTTTGGCACTTTCTTCTTTAGAAAAATCAAACAAGCTTAGTTTTCATTTGCAACCGAAAAATCACTTTCTTGGCAACATATAGAAATCATACGGAGCCAAGAGTAGGAAAAAACTGTTGAAACTGACACATTCAGAACAGTATGAAATCTGAGGTTTTGGCTCATAGCAATTTCAACCTTTAACATCCGACATTGTAACATTATATGACAGAAAATATGGAAAAGCATAATAGATCGCCTTTAAAGCTCTGTCACAAACTAGGAGGGGGATGCCTTGTAAGGTAAAGGATTTGCTGCGAGGTCACAGTTCTTCTTCCAGCTTCTTCCAGATCAGTTGGAGTTGCATGTGGTGCCTGGTGACCTGCCTGTATCTGTTGTTTCTTCTCCTGAACTGAGTGACTTTGCATATCACAGAGGACACATTTCAAAAGAGAATGTCATCAAACCGAAGGCCTATTCATGTGAGAGGGGATGAATCACAGCTAAATCACAGTTTAGAGATGCACAGCAAATACACTGTGACACTTACTATGTCTGCTGGGTTTCCCTGTTTACTTGACTTGTGCAGTCTTGTGTATCTCTAAATAAGCTTTAGAGATAAAATAAATATTGCAAAGGGCTTTATTTTTCCAATTAGTAAATGTCACTTTGTAGTGTCACATGATTTACAGTGTGCAGTCTGGAGATTCCCTCTCAGTCGAGTCATTAAAAATGGATGTTTAGCTATTTTAAAGCACAAGAGTAAAAACACAAAAACAATAAAATCAATATCTGACATTATTTTTCCTCAGTGGATACTTAGCAGTGGAAACTTTGGTTATGCAGCAGTGTACTTTTTGGATGTTTCCATTCTGAACACCCACAAGGTTCAAAGTACATCACAGCTCTGACTTCAGTGTGGACTTTGCAGCCTCTCCAAAATCGCAGTAATGAGGGTCCAGGCTCAATCCCCTGCTCAAACTGCCTGGGGTCAGAACCTGCCACCGGAAAGTTTTGTATAATGGGCCAGTGGCCGCAGGAAGTTCTTGCGCTCAGGAAGATGTATTGGTGATTAAGCAGTGAAGGATATGCAGAGAACTTACCGGCCTGCAGCGCAAGCCCTGAAGGTCTACAGGACTCTACAGCTGAGACCAAGCCTTTCATTTCAGATAGGGAGCCAACCTGAGTCTGGAGTGAAACCCTGCACCACACACCCACCCACACACACACACACACACACACACACACACACACAAAACAGAGCGCCGTATTAAAAACATTTGTTTTTATTTCTGTTGGTCTGTCAGCTTGTAAAGTTGTTTTTCATTTCTCAAGTTTATCCCGCATACGCCGTCCTGCTGTTGCACTTTCTAGAGCATCAAATGTATATTAATCCACAGCTGAAAATAGTTCCCAACAAAGTTACTCCTGTTTGAATAACATTTTCTAAAACCCATAGTGCACAGGAAATTACATAACTTTTTAAAAATGAAAGTATATATTAAGACCTGTTTTTTTTTTTTTGATTTAAGACTTCAGAGGGAACCACATAGCTTCAGACCAGGAAGGCTGAAAGGCTGGAGAAAGCAGGTGGTATTAAGAGGTGGACTAACACATTATTGTTTTTGATCTTTCTGTAGGATTTGTTGACAAAAACAAAAATATATATATAGTCCTGTCCTTTAACAATCACTGTATACTTTAATTACTCCCATTAATCATTCTTTATTCGACTGCATCATTGACATCTATAGTTCAATGATTCAATAATAGGGACCTTAGCTTAGTATCTTGATTGAGACAATAACCATTGTAACCATTTCCCTCATAAAGGGAAAAAAAGAGTCTCTGTCTTTTCCTATCCAAAGAGCATTTTTTGAAAGGCCACATTTTTTGATCAAAGAGTCATGGATTAATTAACGTATTGATCAGGCCGGGGCATGCAGCACTTCAGTTTGTGAAGAGAGGATTTATGCTGGCTCAGTCACGGTTGATTTGACTAACCTGGTTATTGAAGCCAGAGCTATTTTTGGCCGGCTTGCAGTGTGGAACTTCACATTGACCAGGATCTATCAGTCAAGCAGGTGAGGTGCAGCACATGTACGCCATAGGTTGGCAAAGATACGGTTAAAGATATGTTTTAGGTGGTGAGGATGTTTTTAATTCTTTATAATGGCACATTTTTATTACCCATGAAGAATTTCAGCCTGGTACCATCAAATAGGTGTAGAAATATCACACCAATGACTCACAATGGGTCAAACAAACACAGGACGGAATGCTGTTTATGTCTCATGTGTGACCAAAAGTCAGCGTTATTTTAACTTAAAAGTTAACTATCATGACATATTTAACTTAAGTCAAGTACGTAACGTGACTTAACTTACTTATTTTTACCACAAGCATGATCTTTTCCAAAACCTAACCTAACTAAAATACTGTCTATACGCTATTGTCCTCATGGAATACAAGGCAATGAAATCTGATTGGGATTGCCTTGATTTCTTCATAGCGTTCCACACCAAACAGAGTCTCCATCTCCCACTGACGTACAACACATCAGGGAACCACAGACTGGAAACCAGTGACACTGAAGGTCACCAAATTTGGCCTCAGTTTGACTTTCACTTGACATTTTGTCTCTTTGCGTCAAATCATCATAATCACGTGTTTCTCCTTCTGCTAAACATGCATTCAGTTCAGCTAAATTGCCAGACAGTGTAAACATACAAAATTTTAACAAGGTTGGAAACTTTCATAAGTTTGAAAAAAAAAGCTTCTGTTATTGCCTTGTTGTCTGGGGGAAAGAGAAAGTCAAAGAGCAGACATTTGTGTTTTCCTTGGAACCAAAGTAACAGCTGGATCCTGTAGAAGTTGGGTTGGTGAGTCATGTAGAGAGCATCACTCATAAATGGAGAAGTTTCCTTATTAGAAAAAAAACTAAAAGGAAAACTCTCACAGGAGTGAATGTGAATGAATAACTAGGCTTTTTATTCCCAGCTGCTCTGCTTAAGTAGCTCAGTGGTCACCAGAACAAGGCTGCTGTAGTCCTCATAATCTCATAGGAATTTATTTAATTTCAAAAAGCAAACGATTTTATGTTATATCCACTGAAACGTGACCCCCCTGCTATGAGATGCTTTTTTGTGTTTGTTTTAGGGAGTTGCGATTAGTTAGAAGTCAGTTTAGTCAGAAAATAGTGATAAATGTACACAAAAAAGAGAAAAGCTGCAAATTCTCACATTTGAGACAGGAAAGATTTTGGCCTGAAAAATTAATTAAATGATTAGTTGATTATCAAAATAGTTGCCGATTCATTTTATGTCGATTGACTGATTGATCAATCAACACATTTTTATGCAACTTTATGTGTCCACAACATCTCAGAGACAGATTATGTGCATTTTACTCCACTACATTTGTCTGACAGCTTTAGTTCCTAGTTTCTTTTTTTGGGTGGCAATTTTTCATACTCTGCCTATCCAGCGGAAACCATGTATACCCAACTTTAATGTTTGTTAAAAACTGAACTGACTAAATGTTCCTTTAACGGTTGAGAAAATACTATATATAATAATAATAATTATCTGACAGAGACCATTTTTCTGCAAAATTAACTTTTACTTTTGGTAATATAAGTAAATTTAGTTATTAATACTTAAATGCTTTTCCCCTAGAGACATCAACAAAGTTATCTTCTTCTTAAGTAAGGTTTTGCAGGGTATTTTTACAGTGTTATTGCCACCTTTTCATACCTAAAGGATCTGAGTACTATTTCGTCCACAGCTGATGATGAGTAGGGTTTTAAGCATATTTATCATACTTATCATACTATTTTGAATGTAGGACTGAGAGGGACCTTTACTAGTATTTCTATTTTTACATTGTTGTATTAACATTTACTTTAGTAAAAGATGTGGATGGTTTCTCCATCACTGCCGCTAAAATATGTAACATGCAACCAAGTAAAAAATGAAGGGAGCACTCTGTCCACACAGTATTCTGCACGCAATATTTTGTCTGAGATGGGAGGGCAAAGACAGAGAGATAGAGATGGATGGATGGGTGCAGGGGGAGGATTCCTCCAGTAGGAGGGAGGGAGGTTAAGGGAGGGAGGGGTGGTGCTGAATGAACAGCTCCTCGGCTCATAAAGTAATCAGAGAGCCTGTCTGCTCTGTCAGAGCAGCACAGCCATGAGCCAGCCGAGCTCCCCGTCCTCCAGACCAGCGCTGACACTCCATCCGTCCCCCTGACACACACCACACCACCATGAAGAGGCAAAACGTGAGGACCCTCGCCCTCATCATCTGCACCTTCACCTACCTGATAGTCGGCGCCGCGATCTTCGACGCGCTGGAATCTCGGAAGGAGACGACTCAGAGGAGGGAGCTGGACCTGAGGAAAGCGGAGCTGCTCAGGACGTTCAACTTGTCCACGGAGGACTTTGACGAGCTGGAGAAGGTGGTGCTTCAGCTGAAGCCGCACAAAGCCGGGGTGCAGTGGAAATTCGCCGGCTCGTTTTACTTCGCCATCACTGTGATCACGACCATAGGTAAGAGAGCAACACAGAGATCATCTGTGGGAACTTTGACTTTTATTTTACTGCGGGAAAAAAGTTGATATGTTGGATTATACGTCTGTTTCTGACCAAGCCTTGACTGTAAACCCTTTTGATATGAATTATAGGTTATAGTTATGGGCAAGCATGCATGCTTTGAACAACATCACAGTAAGTCTCTAAATCCTGAAGGGAATATTGTAGCAGACACCGCAAAATAATTTATCTTCATGAACTCACTTTGAAAACCGAGGTCTGAAAATGAATACTTACAGGAACATTATATAATAATTTGAGTAATAACCACAGATTGAGGATATTCGTGAATTATTAAGTACAACAGGTGAAAAGTAACAGGCCTGAATATACAATAGTGAAGGAAGTGTTTAAATAGATACTTAATTATCAGATATCCTATTTACTTAAGTATAAGTAGTAACATTGCAGTGTAAAATACTTAGCAAAATGTACTCAGGAACCAGTAAATGTTTCATTATTACATATTATATTATTTTTGTATTGCTGATGACACATTTGTGTGGAACATTTTACTGTTGTAGTTGGTCCACTTGCAGATAATCTTAACAATTTTATCCACTTGGTATTTAAATTTTTTGACAATGCATCTTAGTTAATAAGATGCATTGAAACTAGTAAGTATAGCTGTCAGATAAAGGTAGTAGAGTAAATAGAGCAATATTTCTCTCTGAAATGTGTAGGAGTAAAAGTACAACATTTACATTTATCTGACGCTTTTATCCAAAGCGACTTACAATTGCTATACATCTCAGAGGTTGCACACCTCTGGAGCAACTAGGGGTTAAGTGTCTTGCTCAGGGACACAATGGTGGATGTCTCTCAGTGGGAATGTAACCCAGGTCCCCCACACCAAAGGCAAATATCTTATCTATGCGCCACCACACAAAATGGAAATACTCACGTAAAGTACAACTAACTTCTTCCTTAACTTCCTGTTTACATGATTATTATATGATTATTATAGTGACAGCAAAGAAGGTTTAAAATACCATAAATGAGATAACCTTACATAATCTAAATATTAAACATACCTGACACAAGGTTTTCATATCAGCATGAGGTGTTGGCGGCATTACTGCAGTATAAACAGTTTGTGTATTGCTTTACACAGACTAAGCAGATAAGCAGATTTTTATTTTAAGAAAAAAAGTGAACACAAAGAAATATGTTCTACAAACGTTGTTACAGCCTTGTCACAGCCTTTTACAATTTTTATTGAATTGCAGCATTGAAAAGGGGTCACCTCAAAGTCAAATCTGCAACAGCCAAAGAGAAGGACGATTGAGGACAAGCTTCTCTCCAAATAGGAAATTCTGCTGCTCATAACTAAGTGTTGTCATTAGAGAAGATGCTCCCGGAAACTTAAGTTATGAGACATACATTTGCCTCTTCTCTTGTGCTCTTACTCATTATTCCTGCTCCAAAAGGCTCTACAACACCACAAGGCCCCCAGCTCTTTATTCACTTAATTGCACAGACTTCACATTTAGCCTGTTTGCTTTAGTGATTTAATTTGAACTCAATTTCGCTTTGCTTATAGCTGCAACTCCAAGCTTAACTTAGCCAGACATTTTAAATTTTGGAAGATGAAGCAAAAAAGAAAAGGATGCATTGTTTACTTCACCTGTACTTGTAAAGCAACACTCATCACCTGCTGCTTAAGAGTGTAACAGCAAACAATGTGGCCAAGTGGTAATTGCAGGACAATGGCACACCACAATTCTCAGTTGCTTTATAGACATTGTTTTAATCTGTGACATCCTAAAATATTGTGTAACAGGAATACAAGTACAAAAAGGGTCATACAGTCAGGCATTGTATTAATTTATTTCAGTTAAATATTGTTAAATATTGTTAGGGTTAGCCAATATTGTTAAATATTGTTAGGATTAGCCAGCCACCATAAGTTGATGGTCATACCAGACCAAGTACGGCGGTGTAGCAAAACACCTGAGTGTATTGCACTGAGAAATTGTTCATTTTATTACTTTTAAATTTAATTTTTGAAGGAGATTTTGATATTTGTTGTCACAAAAGTAACATCTTCTGTTTAGCTTATCACCTTCTCCTTGTCTGAGCCTTCCTTATGTATTTAGTCACCGGGGACCAGTTGTCAGTGGTGACCTGTGACTTGTAACCCTATCAGATGCAGGCAACTAATTGCACACTAACCCAACCCCAGGTGTCTGTAACTGCATTCTGTAATTGTGAGCTCCAACAAGCACAGTGATTGGCGTTCCAGCCTGCCATTAAGTATTAATGACAACACCAGACCCTTGCTGTTCTGGCACACAACATTAACACTGTAGAAACTGTACTGTACATATATTATCATGCAGCCATGACTCATACTATTATCCAAATAATGAGCCACAAAATGTGGGTGCATCTAATTTGTTAAGATTTTATGAAGCTAAATCTGACACAATGCTGGGATTTATAAAAACATTTCTGATGATAAAAGAGACCAACCGAAGTAAAAAGAAATAGATTTAAACCTCTTATTTCCTGTCATATTCTATGAACTTATATTTAAAGTAATTTAAGAAATGAGGACTCAGGACATTTAGATCCAACACAGGACACAGCCAAGGACCAGAGTCCTAGAGTCTGTGAAAACAGCGTTCTCTTTATCAGGCAATGAATCAGCCTGGATTCGAACCATTTTGAAATTCATATTGCATATAACGCATTGACTGTTGATTCTATGAGGACAAATAATATCCTGGAAAGTTATGAATAAATAAACGCTTGAATTCACATCTCTAAGCTGCACATCTGCCAGTGGAAAGCAGCTAACACACGACAAGATCTGGCCCCAGCATGCTCTACTAATAAGAAGAAGGGGGAGAAGCTGCAATCACTAATCAGTCATCACTTTCCACAGAGGAAAGGGCAGGGTGTCCATTTACTCACCCACTGCCAGGGGAAAAGGTTTAAGCAATGTGAGAAACATCACAAGGGGAAAATAAATTAGCTTAGAGCGAGAAAGCACTCTCTAGATGGTGGGAGATTAAGGGAGCTCCTCTGCAAAGTCGGGTAACTGGGTGTGATAAAAAGTCTGGGGCTCAGGGGGTTCTCCTTCTGGGTACAAAAACCCTCACCCACCTCTAGGGGTTTACAGCTTGTCACATGTTGGTGTATGTGACCACAGCACTCACAGCTGCAGTTCAAGGTCATCTGGACCAGGTAGAGGACAAATACACAACATGAAAACACTATGAGACGTGGCTCAGATGCTCTGTGTTTTGTCTGATGTGCTGTATGACATCTGATATGGGCAGGAACATGTGAAGCAGTTGTTGTGTGGGCAGATGCCTTTTATTTATTTATCTTTAATTACATTTTTTAACAAGTTGACAAAGTCTAGTAGTCTAACATGCAATCTGATATCACATTGTGTTTATACAAGTTAAATTAAAGGATCAGCAAATTACACATACAAAAGAAATATATTTTCTCAGTTACGTCTGGTTCATCGAGCCATGCATAAAGTTTTGATTCTATTTGGTCAGGTTTTGAAATTTTTTCTTCCACCTCAAGTCATTAACCTTCCTCTTAGGCTCATAAACAAAACATGACTTTTTAAGAGTACGACCCTTTAAAGTCATCATATGGTTGCAGTTAGAGAAACATTCCTTCAAAATCACCAGCTTTGCTTGCATTTTTATTATTGTGAATCACCTCTTGTTAAATAGTTTTTGTTCAAAGATCATTTGGCCATTTGCCTGTTGCTGATTCAGTAGACATGAGGTCAGTGCTTCACTCATTGTCTGTAGTACATGAACAAATTATGGAATCTGTTGGAGAGAAAGAGAGAGAGAGAGAGAGAGAGAGAGAGAGAGAGAGAGAGAAGAGAGAGAGAGAGAGAATCCAAATGCATTCAGGGCATGCAATCTGTATGAGTCGCTATAATCCCAAAAGATAGCATCCGGTCAGTGTTGGACCTTGGACTGGTGAGGAAAAATCTGCTGCTTGTTTTGCATATTTAAAGTGGCTTGGATCAGACAGCAGAAGCCCTCCCAGCTCTGGTTTAGTTGCTCTGTCACCACCAGTCCATCAGGTGTTGATGTACTGGGAAGCTACCAAGTGTGGAAGCACATTAGTGTGTGAATGTGAAGCAGGCTGTCGCTGAAAAAGAGCAGACGGGCTCAGCAAATCTTCTCTGGGTCAGTGAACCTAATGTTTCTATATGTGGCCTGACAATGAATCAAATTTATAATAATTCTTCTATTTTCATCGCTGACAGAGACTTAGATTTGGCACCAGGCATGAATGCATTCTCAGCCTTTGCATAATTAGAGGACACATCCTGAATTATTAATGGTAATTACTTATATTAGTATCATCAATATTATTCAGTCAGCTTAAGAGGTTAGTGCAGTAAGAGGCTGAGTGCACAAAGAATATAACTCTTACCAGCTATTTCACACGGGCACCTATCATCATCAGACAGACAGAGGGAGATGGATACTTGAGCACTTCTCAGAGGAGAGGTGGGTGAGTGTTGCCATTGCAAATAGATTTAAAAATGTGACAATACAAATAAAGTATTTTTGGTTCCCAGGCAAACAAAACCTGCTCAAAAAGTGAACAAATTGTGAAAATGTTTCATGCAGCCAATCTGTAATGAATCATTTGGGAATGAAGCTTTATAATCAACCAGAGCAGTTTCGGTTTACAGTTTAATTGAATTGGGGGTGAATTGATCCCAGGCCTGCTGCTGAGCTGCTGCTGTGTTTTAAGTGATTTGGGAGATAAGGTAACTGTAACTCTCCCTGGTGCTTGCATAAAAGGGTCCCAAAACAGAGTAAATTAACCTTGCATAACCCAGCGTCGTGATCTGCAGTGAGGCGCTTCCCTCCTCACTCATCATGGAGACACACTGAGATGTAATGTGACATAGAGCTGCTAGCAAAAAAAAGAAGACATTTTTCATGAAAGAAAAGAAAGAAGGTTCTGTTGAAATTTACGCCAGTATATTTCTGAAATTACACAACAGACTTTATAGGTTTTAAGGTCCCGAAGGTAACAGGACAAACTGTGCGTGACATGTGTGCATACTAGCAATGCATTAGTAAGAAAGACTACTGGACTCACGGTCTTTGAGTCACTGCTACCATGGGCTGTCACTGAAAACTTAAAGGACTGAAAGGATGACTAAGCTCTCTTTGTTTGCTTTGCCCAGCACTGTGTCACCAAGGTTACAAGATCACTAAGTTCAAAACAAAGACAGCTATAAGTGTGCAGCTGAATAAGACTGATTGTTGTGGGAGAAAAGGGTCAAGGAGGTTGGTATCCACAAGAAAAAGAAATATAACGTAAAAAACCTCTCTGCAGGTTGTTTGGTAGCTCACCAGGCCTGACAAGTTGACACTCTGGCAGGCCTGGATACCTCAGAAAATATGAAACGTACTGTAATGACGTACTGTAAGGCATCATAAAGAGTAAGTTGTGTTGATAATTGATCTTCTCTCTGGATGGAGTGCTCATCCACTGCTGTTTTAGATTTGTGACCCTTTAAAATGACACAAGTCAACTCACAACCACATTCTGTCTTTCTATGAGATGTGAGCAATTTAAGCAAGAAAAAAATGTATTCCCTTTGAATACATTTGAGGCTTGAAGAGGTAAAACTATGACACTGTCCTCTGGAGGAGAACAACAGCATCAGTCGTTTCACCAAGAAAAATACCCTAGTGGTTGTAGTAAATATGGCAGGAACAAAGGAGGAAGTCAGCTGACGTAGCTGTAGAAGGACAGTCCGCAGAGGGACGAGGTCGGAGCGGTTAAGCAAACATCCGACTACAACACATGAGGTCACTGTTTCCTGATTCAAACAGGGAAAACACCGTTGTTTTTTAAGCATGGCCATTAAGGTCACCTAACCTTAACAAACTACTTATTTTAACCCAAGCCATGATCTTTTCCTAAACTAAAGCAAGTCGTTTAGGTGCCTAAACCTAACCAAACCTTTGCCATATCGTCACATCAACTGTCCTTCCAACAGTTTTGGAAGGCACTGACCTAATTATGTCTTCCTGCCAATAGTGGGGTCAGATCAGAGAACACTTCACACAAAACACACCTGTCGTTCTAGACGGTGTGGACAAACTACATAAAAGAAACATTTTTCTGGATGAGAAAAAATATTCATGTTCATCTTGCAACGTTTCCAATTGATCTTTTGACCCCGTGTGAAACTCTGTAATGACTACTCTTACTTTTTCTGTGTTGTGCCCATTTGGTCATGTTAATACAATATATACAATAAAGTTCCATAATAATCTCGGTGCCTATAATACATGAGCCCTGTTTGCATGCTTGCACTAAAATACAATATGTTATGCAATAGTAGAAAAAGAGATTTACGGTACCGGTGCTTGTAGAGGCCAAAAAAACTCATAGTTCACTACTCATTTCTCACATTTGATATACTAAATAAAAACAACACTATATTACACACTATATTATAAAACTTCCAAATAAGTCCTAATGTTATAAAACTATTTCCCTAATAGCTTTGCTGAGAGGCGCAATGTATTTCACTTCAAAATATTCCTTGCTATGACCATATTAAATCCATGATGTGATTGTTGATACCGGTACCGTAGCTGCATGAATAGATGTGCATCAAAATCCAAGCGGTGGATGGCTTTACAGCGTTTTCACAAACGACGGTTCACTTGAAAACAGGCAAAAATCATTCTACATGCACCAGTGCAAACACAGCATTCTTGCATTTACTAAGACGCCATTGATTTTTCTTGCTCCAGTTCTGTCTTCCCCACAGATTTCAAAACTCCCCTTTACTAACAGTGGATGTTGCCAAGCTGTCACTCCAATCAAGACTGGCCATTCGAGGCTTGTCGTCGGTCCCACCCGCAACATTTTAGATTCGCAAAACCTTTGTATTCACAAACAAAACTTTTGGAAGACATTTTTAACCACAAATTTGTAAACATGGATAGTTTTGCTTTCAATCCTAGTCTTGATAGCATGAAATGTCTAGTGCAACTTTACGAGACTCCTCTGCTCTTGATTTGTTTGTTAAAAGTTTCTTCTAAAGTTTCCGAGTTTGCCAAGTGGACCTGAGGGAGCCACACATTTTAATGAAGACAGCAGCACTTTAGCATTTTAATAGGTTCTTTGTTTCGTAACCGTAATTACTATATTGAAGTTAATGAAAAGGGCAAATATCACAGAGCCAAAAGAAAACACACCTTAACTCATTTACAGTAAATAAATACAGTCAGTCCATAAATATTGGGACATCGACACAATTCTAATCTTTTTGGCTCTATACACCACCACAATGGATTTGAAATGAAACGAACAAGATGTGCTTTAACTGCAGACTTTCAGCATTAATTTGAAGGTATTTACATCGAAATCAGGTGAGCGGTGTAGGAATTACAGTTTGTATATGTCCCTCCCACTTTTTAAGGGACCAAAAGTAATGGGACAGATTAACAATCATAAATCAAACTTTCACTTTTTAATACTTGGTTGCAAATCCTTTGCAGTCAATTACAGCCTGAAGTCTGGAGCGCATAGACATCACCAGACGCTGGGTTTCATTCATTTTCATTCATTCATTTCATTGCTCTGCCAGGCCTCTACTGCAACTGTCTTCAGTTCCTGCTTGTTCTTGGGGCATTTTCCCTTCAGTTTTGTCTTCAGCAAGTGAAATGCATGCTCAATCAGATTCAGGTCAGGTGATTGACTTGGCCATTGCATAACATTCCACTTCTTTCCCTTAAAAAACTCTTTGGTTGCTTTCGTAGTATGCTTCGGGTCATTGTCCATCTGCACTGTGAAGCGCCGTCCAATGAGTTCTGAAGCATTTGGCTGAGCAGATAATATTGCTTGAAACACTTCAGAATTCATCCTGCTGCTTATGTCAGCAGTCACATCATCAATAAATACAAGAGAACCAGTTCCATTGGCAGCCATACATGCCACTACCACCACCATACTTCACTGATGAGGTGGTATGCTTTGGATCATGAGCAGTTCCTTTCCTTCTCCATACTCTTCTCTTCCCATCATTCTGGTACAAGTTGATCTTTGTCTCATCTGTCCATAGGATGTTGTTCCAGAACTGTGAAGGCTTTTTTAGATGTTGTTTGGCAAACTCTAATCTGGCCTTCCTGTTTTTGAGGCTCACCAATGGTTTACATCTTGTGGTGAACCCTCTGTATTCACTCTGGTGAAGTCTTCTCTTGATTGTTGACTTTGACACACAAACACCTACCTCCTGGAGAGTGTTCTTGATCTGGCCAACTGTTGTGAAGGGTGTTTTCTTCACCAGGGAAAGAATTCTTCGGTCATCCACCACAGTTGTTTTCCGTGGTCTTTTGGTGTTACTGAGCTCACCGGTGCGTTCTTTATTTTTTAAGAATGTTCCAAACAGTTGATTTGGCCACACCTAATGTTTTTGCTATCTCTCTGATGGGTTTGTTTTGATTTTTCAGCCTAATGATGACTTGCTTCACTGATAGTGACAGCTCTTTGGATCTCATATTGAGAGTTGACAGCAACAGATTCCAAATGCAAATAGCACACTTGAAATGAACTCTAGACCTTTTATCTGCTCCTTGTAAATGGGATAATGAGGGAATAACACACACCTGGCCATGGAACAGCTGAGCAGCCAATTGTCCCATTACTTTTGGTCCCTTGAAAAGTGGGAGGCACATATACAAACTGTTGTAATTCCTACACCGTTCACCTGATTTGGATGTAAATACTCTCAAATTAAAGCTGAAAGTCTGCAGTTAAAGCACATCTTGTTCGTTTCATTTCAAATCCATTGTGGTGGTCTATAGAGCCAAAAAGATTAGAATTGTGTCGATGTCCCAATATTTATGTACCTGACTGTAAAATAATACAAAGCAAACAAGTCCTTGTGTGTCAAAGTGCTCAGTGGATTTTGCATGTGAAAACATTCAGACTCTTTAATTAAAAGCATCTAATGCATCACTGGCCCCAGATTCACTGAGCTGTAGGTACAAAGTGAGTGAGAAACACTGAAATATCCACAGCTATTATTGGCTGAGAGAGAATTTGTTGCTATTCTGGATCTGAAAAAGTAACGTCTGAGAAAGTTGATCGAAGTGACTCTCATTGCTGCTGCTGCTCCGTTCACATGACCAGCGAATGTTTACCTATTGTACGTCTGCTTTATGCTCCAATGCCTCAATGGAAAGTTGAGTGCTTGCCTGACTCACTAAACAAAACATAACTTTGTATTCATTAGACTTCATAATCTAGCCAGGGCTGACTGGAGTTTAACCAAATAAAATAGTACACAGTAGTGAGATCTGAATCTTGTTTCCTGCTGATTCTCCTTCAGAGTATTAATAGACACTGCATGATGTGTGAAGTCTCAGCTATACTGTAGTAAACTGATTGCTGTGAGGCTTATTTGATCAGAAATGAGGGCTATTTTCTCTGAATGGACGAATGCCTATAATCTCAAGTCCTGGAATATTGAATTATGTGGCTCTCTACAACCCAGAGCTTTTAGTGAGGGACTCAGGCGCTCGATAAATGTCCTAATCCTTCCATTTGAGATTAATTGAGATGTGTCGCGGTGCTCCGGACGCTAAATATGTGTTACAATTCCATCAGCACTGCGTAAAGGAAAAATACTACCTCTGTTTATATGAGAAAGAATATGTAGAATTACATCTTTTAAAAGATAATTCTAGTGTTATTCTATACTTTTCTCACTGTCAATAAATCCTGTGAAAAGAGCAAAACAAACAACGTGCTAGTTTGCCTCTCAACACTTTCTGATCCCCCTACCATGTCTGCGATAGTGCAAACACATTTAGTTCCTACTGAAGACGTGAATCTTTAAAGAATGAGTCATAAATATATAGTTTAACTTTTTTGCTGCTTGTACTTGTAAAGCTACTTGTACGCATTTGTAAAACAGCTGGGTATTGTAGATTTTAGCAAAACACTACTTGAACTGGAGTAAATAGGGCTTTTGCTATTGCTATAACACACATTTGGTGCTCTAGTGAGTATTTACATCAGAGGAATGATGTATATGGGATTAACTGCAAGTAAGATACTTTGCCCATGTTTGTAGTTGTTGAAGGAACATGTCACGTGTTTTTAATGGTGTTTGGACAGCACTGCTCTATGGCACAGAATAAGCTATATCATGCACATACATGTATTGCATACATGTATTTCTATGGTCTATATTTGTGTGCATGATATATTATTTGAAAAACAGCAAGCTTAGTCTAAACCGTCATAAAAAACATTTTTTTCTTTTAAAAAAGATCATCAGTGTCCAAGGACTGACTGAGGCACAAAGGAAAATGAGATATGTAATGTGCACCTTGGTGCAGAGTAGACTGACTGGTTGTAAAAGTGTCATAGGGCTGTCTCTAGAAGAAGGCTGTGTCACTGTGTTTCTCCTCTCTTGACCTGAAAAGGAAAGGTATTGGAAACTTGTTCAGTGCGCAGATAGTTCAGATGGGATGTGATTCCACGAACAATGCTGGTAATAAGGCTGTGGCTATTGTGGCACTTTGTTTTAGCAGTGGAGTATGTGCTGCAGAGAAGGAGGCATTACAGGGAATGTTCAGGATTTATATAAACTTTTTGTACAGACAATGTTGCCAAACTGGAGGATTTCCACCAAAATAAGATATATATACATTTTCCCCTCACGGTGCGACCTCAACAAAAGAGGTTAAAAAAAACACGGTAATAACATGACAAACAGTCTCACTCTGTAGTTTTATTTTCATTCAAATCAAATGCAACTATGCATTATTGTAACCACAGTTTGGGGATTGCCATATACATTTAAAGCAGAAGTGTCTTAGGAACAAACCAAATTTTTTATCTTGCACGTTGAGGGGGTGATTTCAGGGGCCGGATTTCTTCCCAGCACTACAGCACACAACACAATCATGGTTGTTGTCCTGCTGCAGTTCATAGGCCATGAGAGTGTTAATCATCCGCGCAAGCCATTTCATATCAACTGACTGAAAGGACATTGTGTACATTATGCCTTGTACATAATGCAGAAATGGTGGAGAAGGCACTGATAAAAGCTTCTAGAAATTTTCCTCAATGATGCTTAAGAGACACAATGTAATAGCCCACACTGAGCTGCAAATTGCATTCATTTCATCGAGAAATGTCTGAATGCTGATGGGAAGTGTGCACAGAGAAGTGTCCATATGTGTCCATATGTGTGTGGTGTGTGTCTGTGTGTCCTTGAACCCCATTCGATAAGCATCAGAGCTACTGTATAGAGCCACAGTAGTGATGTAGAATGTAATCCCACAACACAACACACAAAAAGCTCAATGTACCAAAGTCAATTCAAGCAAGTTACTCTGAGAACCGATATTTGAAACACTACAACCTGATAAATCACCTGACATTTATCCTTAAATATCAAAGCAAAAAAGCAACTTCACATTGCATATTTAATCAAATAGCAGTTGAAGCTATGTGTAGGCTGCATTGCAGGGCACAAATTACAACTAACCTCTGCTGCTATAAAAAGCAGATACACAGCTAGTCACACGACCACACCAGAAAAACTCTCCCCGAGGAAAACACTATGTCATGAAACGCACTCTCGCGCATTTCTCTCAGACGAGGAGGGGGGGTTATACCAGCCAGCTGACTGTTGATTATGGGCCCAAAAGCGCTGAGCTGTCTCCCCAGTGCCCAGAGATGGTGGAGCCTCAGTAGCCTTAGCATTTCTGCCTCAGTACAAACTATGTGTCAAACAAAAAAATAATACTATTTCCACGTCGAGCTTGGTAGGCTTCTCAGCAGTGTGGCTAACGTCTAAACACCGAGGTGAGGGTGAGAAGCTATTACTGCATGTTTATGGTTCACAGACAAAACGGAGCGCTCTCATTGCCGTCCTAATCATAACAACCTGAAGTGATTTGCTCACAACTCACCGGCTCCTGACGACTTCAACCTTCTCCAAGTCCAGAGAGGGGGACTGTGTTGAATGCTTTGGTAACCCGGGTGTTACATTAGCTTATGCTACTCTAACTGGCTCAGAGCAGTGGAATTATTTGGTCAGACGGCGCCAAGTGACTTTAGCTGGCCTGGCACATATACTGTCTCCCAGGGGAATTTGTTTTCCAATTTGTTTCCAGCATCTGTTTAATCTCTTAACAAGCCAACCTGGATGAAGTGAACTGTCACACACAAGGGCCTAATGATAATAACAATAACAATGATAGGTGAGTCATTTTTACCCCCAAAGGCTGCGTTCGGAACGCGAGCTTATGAGTACACATTTAATATCCTTACAAAAAAACACCCTGTGACCACCTTGGGCTAAAACAACAGCCTGCTAACCTATTTTCTCTGGAATAATCGAAAAATATCAAAGCTGTCAGGGGTGATGTGTCTGCTCCCCATCCACATGGTGGATGTGTGGCGCCGGAAAACAGTGCCAGAGTTTCTTCATGGCAATTTACACCAATGGGAACTGAGGCAATCCAATAGATGCGTTACAAGCATTCCAACTTTGTTGATTGTACCTACAATGACAATGGCAGCCATGTTTTTTTTGTTATCACCAAGTATTGAGTTGTGCTTTCTCCTGTTTACAAAGAAAACCTGGTATTCACTTTACTGTGAAAAAATTGCAAAAGAGTTACAGGATATTTTTTCCTGTGTCCAATTTTGGTCAAATATGATTGAGAAATCTTATATATTTGTTTTTACTACGCTACACTAATGAGGCAGCACCTCCCACTTTGGAGTGATCCAAATACAAAAGCAGGGAGCTTTTGAACTCCTTCTTTGGTGCTGGAACAAAAAGACATTTACACTAGCTTGCCAGTAAATCTACTGGTTATCAT
Source organism: Micropterus salmoides (assembly GCF_014851395.1). NCBI lineage: Eukaryota > Metazoa > Chordata > Actinopteri > Centrarchiformes > Centrarchidae > Micropterus > Micropterus salmoides. Next base: position 19,220,544 of record NW_024040928.1, read on the forward strand.
TGCAACATTTAAATGTAATGACCAGTGATATTATGGTCTTTGGTTACTGTGCTCTGTGTCACCCATCAGAAGAAAAACAAAACAATTTTGATGTACTCTAGTTTTAGAACTAAAAATGCCAATTTATGAGAAATTCAACCTGCTGCAGGCTTCATGTATGTCCCTATACACAATGACGTTTTTTGCCTTACAGAAACTGAAAACTGTAAAAAAAAAAAAAGAAGAAAAAAAAAAGAACTGCTTTATGTCAGAAGATGAGTTTCACCACTTTATCTTTTGTTTAGTTAAATCGTTATCTAGCGAATCAGTGGGACAGTCTGTTTGGGCTCCTACTGAATATCAGGCTGGAACATAAACTTGAGTGCAGTGACATTTGTGTGTCCTTATAAGAGTAGTTTTATTCTCTGTAGGGTCCAAGATTGTCTGAGTTTGCCACAGTAGAAATATCACTGAACAACACAAAGTTAAGACATCAGTTAAAACAGAAAAAGCCAATTACACGCTGTTTTCTGATACTAAAGTTCACACAAAATTCAAGATAATAAATTTTACTTTTTGTAATAAATGACCTGCGTGGTACATACGTAGGTAAGTAAAATATATCAAAATCAAAAGATGGCACTGATGCAATAAACCTCATCCATCCAATTCTCCAAGTAGGTTAAATCAAATGCTGCAAACGGGTGGATTCGCAGATACTGTGTGACCCAGGTCTGGTAAGGTGAACCTGCAGATTGAGCGGAGGTGGAGCTGATGCTCTGCTCCCTGTCTGTCTGTCTGCTCCCGCCATATGGGCAGCCTGAGGCAGTGGTTACCTCACCAAGGTGACAATGAGACCTGACAAATTGTTAAAACTGAACGGTCATTCAGTAGTTTGGACAAAGTCATAACACTCTACTTGGATTGACTGGGAATTGTTCCACAAGTGCGGCCATTGTTTGCATGTAACATTATGGGCTGAAAGGCGGAAGAAAAAGCAGCCAGGGCCTCAAGGTCACTTCAATAGGAATGTACACTGTGGTGATTAAAATTCTGACCTTTCAGGTGAGGCTCTCTGATGAAACAGCATTAAGTCAAATAGCTTTTTGCTGCTATCATTTTTTTTTTGCACCAGATAAATAAAATAATCAGAAGTTAACAACAGACAACATAATGTGCAGTACAGAGAATCCAGAACAGCAGGCAGTGCAGTTAGGGGTTCATATAACACCTTAATAAGATCCATTACTTGATATAATTGCATCTGGTCATTAAGCCAGGTGCCGGCATTGACATGACATATGATAGCTTTACAACGTGGCAACGAGCCCCGTCGAGACACTGATGGGCACTCATGTCTCCAGTAGAAAGTATTTGTCAAAGGACCACAAACACTCCTGCCTTTGTGAGAGTGTTGATGTGTGCGCTGTGTGTTCTGATGCACCCAAACATCTCCTCATGGGCATGTGTGTGTATCTTCAGTGTTTAATATCGGCCTCCTTTTCTGTAACTTACGCATAGCTAGTCATGTCCTGACTTTGTTAAAAAAAATAGTTTGACATTTAGTGAAGTATACTTGCTACTCTCATAACAGTCCATTATATATGAAGCTACCATGAGGAGACCATTAGCTTATCTTAGCATACAGACTGGAAGCAGAGGTAAACAGCCTGGCTCTATCCAAAAGGTAACAAAATCCACCAGCACCTGTGAAGCTCACAAATGAACATGTTATTTCTTGTTTTTTCATATATTTGATAGAAAAATAAATGATCTATCTCCTGGCTCCAGCTTCATATTTATGTACACACCACACAAGAATGGTTTTAGTCTTTTGATCTAACACTTGTCAAAAAATTTCCCAAAATGTCACACTACCTGTAACCTGATGGTACTGGATTGTTGGGAGTAATACTTGTATCAATATTTGAGAGTTTAAAAAGTTTAGAGTTTTAAAAAAAACAAATCAGATAACAACAATATATTGGGTGATATTTCTTTTAATATGGGCAAATATTTTCTTGATAAGGATCCCTTAAATTTGGTTATAAAAGAACTGTGAGCAAGATATGTGCAATTGAAAAAGAAAATTGTCAGTTTCTAAATGTCAGTTTCTTGTTAATAACTGGATAGTAGATAGAACTGAGGTGGGGGGGCTCTAGTCTGAAAACCTTGACCAATTTTTTTTTTCTTAAAAACATTGGTGAAGGTTCTAAATGACTCTAAATGATAATAAAACCGCTTATCTGTGCAGGGTTGTCAGGGCGCTAGAGCCAATCCCATCTGTAATTGCCGGTCGCATTGCTCAATTAAAATTCTTTGTGTCACCAGGCACGGATGTTTATTTTTGTTCCTCTGTCCTCTCATGTATCCAGGGCATTTCTATATTGTCTTACTTTTTGCTGAGTAAACTGATCTGTGTGTGTTATGTGCCAGCGTTCAGGTGCCACTCCTTCGCCAGCACATGTCATTTTAGGAAAGCATCTGCTGCCTGAGAGCAGCTGAACAAGCTGAAGTGGGGCCAGAGTGTGTAAGCATACATACATCATTGGAATCAGGTGACAGGGGCAGGCGACTGTGCTGCACAGGCTGCAGAGAGAGAGCAAAGACATATCTTTGAATTAGACAGTAAGGGGGCAGAGAAATAGAAAGAGGAGAGGGTGAAAAGTCAAAACTGCACAGAAAATAAATGTGAGTAAGGAAAAAGACATAATCAGAGGAACAAGATAGCAAGACAAGCAGCAGCTATTTTTAAAAAGAGCATTCAACTGAATAAAACATGAGCCTGCTGCAGTCCAAATTACCAGAAATCACAAGGCAGGCGTGAAATAACCATGTCAATCGTAGCAGGCTTGTCACATATGTTTTTGTTTTTAATGACAACAAGCTGGACTGTTTTCACATGCAATATCTCATATGCTGGACCGGAGAGACCCCCCTCCAGTGTGTCAGGACTAACCACCACAAAATTGTTGTTTATGTTCTACAGTGTCAGCTATCCCTTCATCGCCATGTGTGGCAAAAACAAAACTGCCGTTTGGAGTGCAAAATGAATCAAAGTCAGTTAATAGTGTGTGAATTTTAGCAATCGTCTCCTGATTCACACTTGGCCCAGTTCCTAGCCTAGATGTAAGTGTGTCTCTGCTCTTTTTATATTCCACAGAAAATGATCCTTGTCATCCTCACCACCACCACCACCATCAGCAGTGACATCTGTGACTAATTATGTACACTGTAGTCTAGGCAAGTGCCTCCCGACCTTTTCTGTCGTACCCTTGCAGTCCTTTCAGATAAACTCCTTCATTGACACCACGTCATGTTCCTCATTTGTTGTTTTGAATGATTTTAAACTGGATGATTCTTAACTTTTTAAATAATTGATCTCAATATTTAGTTCAGTTTGGTCATGTTTGCTTTGGAAATACAACAACTTAGAGTTTATCCATAAGCCTATACTCGGAGCTTTCTGTTTCAATTGTTTGTACACTACTTTTAGCTATTACAAACAAATATCCATTACTTTTAGCTAGTTCAGCTACTGCTAAGTATATAGCCTATTACATGAATCATTCATTTATTCCAGCAGTCATTGCATGTACCCATTAGCGATTTAAACTGTTAATCAATTACTACTAGTTAACTATTTTACCTGTTTACTTTTTACTGTCTATTATGACCATTTATCTATTAAAAATATAATTTTTTTATCTAAATAACCATTTATCCAATAGTTTTAGCTATACCATTTCCATAACTTTTAGCTAACTAAGATATATCCATTACTTTTAAACAGCTATTTAAACTGCTCGTTCATTATTTTTTAGCAAGCTAAAACCATTAATCTATTTTTTTTTTAGCTAACTTTGGTATTTAAACTGTGTATCCCTACTTTGTCAACCATTTATCTATAACTTTTATTTAGCTTCCCATTAGCTACATTTTACTTTTAGGTATGTATAGCAAATAATCCATTATTGACGTAGCTATTTCAACTAACACTTTAGCTTTCTGCTGTTTTAACCTTTCATCAAATACATTTAGCTTACTGTTTCACATTCCCTTAATGGCAACATGTGGTGTTCAGGTGTTACTGAATATGTGGATTTCTTTTTTAACCTATCATTTTTTTAAGTAGTTGGGCTACTCTTTCCATAGTATCCCCTGGAGTACAAGTATCCCTGGTTGGGATTCACTTATCTTGGCTCAACATAAAGACAGTGGTCAGGTAATAGAGCACATAAGCTCAGCAATATGCCTTTATTCTGTGTATCCCTACTGGTTTTGATGTGTTATCATTCTTGGCAGTGATAGGAAGGTATGTTTTGCTGCCAGTCGTTTACCACAGGGAATGATCATCTCTTCCCTAAAGAAACAATTTCAAATTCAGTATCATATTACACAACATGCTCCCGCTTTCTCTTCACTCTTTCTCTCTTCGTGCCCACACAGGCACACTTTTAAAGCAGATAGCCCAAATGGAGCACTTGAAACAGATACTTCTGTTATGTGAGTTGATCTCCTAAAAGCCCAGAAAGAAATTCCTACATTAGCAATGCCTACGAATGAAAGACAGCTAACCCTTTTTTAACGTTTAATATTCTTGCTTTAAATTTCCCTTTATATTTCATCCATCCTGTCCTCTCCTACCCTTTCCTCCTCTTCCTTGTCCTCCCCCTACTCCCCTGTTGTGTATAGTATCTACATATGCAAACCCCATTTTAGTCCAGCTGTCCAGCTTGTAAGTTTTAAAACAACTCCTTATCAATTGTGTATCAAGTACATAAATCACGTGATTTATTTAATTAGCCAACCCTCCCGCAGATCTCACACTCTGCTTGGAATGCCTTGCTGACTGACCTCATGGAAAACTGCGGCCTGCCAAGGTTTCCTCTCATATCCCCTAAAAAGGAACCTAAGGAGTACTTTTGGAAATAGACCCTGATAGGGATTTTTTTTTCACAGTGAAAGCAAAACATAAGACTAGGGTGGCCGGACACACACTGACACAGACTGGTGCTTTTGAGGGCGAATAAAGTGCTTCTACATATAATGTGTAAATGTTGTGGGTGCATTGAGCATTGATGAGAGGGTTTTACTACAACACAGGTGCATTCAAGGTACAGGCAGCTGAGTCACAGCTGTCCGATCTAACCACTGGTCACTTTGGTCTTCAGGCTTGTGATGCTTTAGTGTTTGGGCCTCAGCTGTGAGCTGGATGAGAGCACATGCTCCCAGGCCAGATTTGGAGCCCACACAGGGGTAACCGAGTTAAAGTGAACCCAGACAGACGCTTTGCCAATGTGCTGTCTCCTCTGGTGTTACATCAGATTGCTTGTGATGAATACATCCTGTATCTTTCTCTGTGTTTCTCTCTCTCTTTTGTTACTGGCTGGACAGGCTCGTTGTTCACTGTCGAGGCATATAATGAAAGTCTGATTAGAGCTATTATTCTTATTATTTTACAGTCTGCTGACAGAAACTACAGAATGATTAAGAAGTTGACATAGCAGAATATACGAAAGTATGTCCTGAAAAGCCAATGTATTTCCAGAGTTATTGATGTCCAATGTCATTTAAACGTATCACCAGTAAAATGTAAGTATCTTAATTTGGTACATGGTGAATAGACTGCATTTATTTAGTGCTTTTATCCAAAGGGATTTACAATTCTTATTCGCCCCTGCACATGCTCACACAATGATGGCAGTGAGCTACCCTGCAAGACATTTGCCCACCCATTCAAACCATGTCAGACAGATTCAAACAGAAGGAGCTTGAGATTGAACCCCCAACCCTGCAGTGGACATTACTCTACCTGTCAATCCATCATTACATGTAATTATATTATAAAAAATCAACTTTAACTGTGCCAAATTGTGGAACTTTTGTGCTCTTTTTGGTGACATTAAACCTGCCCCCTTTAAATGATTAGACTAAACCACCTGCTACATGTTACCATCCATCCATCAATTCCTACAAATATACCCTCCAGAACGACACAAATTAGCATTTTTTGTAGCCAAACGCAACAGGTACCACAATAACATTATATAAGCCATACACATGTTTTCGGACCTGACACACTTATCGGCAGCAACATAAATTTAGTGTCTTAAAGAATTTTCTGATCTGTTAAGCTTTGGTTAGTTTAAAGCTCTTGATTCAGGAAAGATAATGGTTTGGGATAAAATAACTACTTGCCCAAGGTCAGGCAATGATCATCTTCATGATTAAAAGAAACCAAGGTTGACTGATGGTAAGAAACCTTTTTGGGCATTTGGTGAAATGACTGATGCATCGTCTTTCTTGGGACAGTGTTCATCCATCACACGCTTTCTCGCCTTGATTTGGTTAATCACAGTCTAAAAACACCATGTTCGTTTATCTACAGCTGATTAGAAGCTGTCATCACCAGAAAAACAACAGCAGCTTTTTTGTTTAAACACATAACACGTAATACAAAGTGCCATTGTGGTCAAGTAAATAAAGACTGGTGCATTAACTAGGAAAATTTTAATATCCTGAATATGTTAAACCAAGGGTATGATTTTTGTATTTATTATTTCAGGACAAACTAACTTGATTAACTGATAGCACTGACATATGCTACTCACTGTTACACCTACTGAATAATATTGTACTTAAATGACATCAAGGCATTAAAACTGCAGAAAAGGCTTTCTTTCTAATCGATAACTCATCTACGCTTCTTTTTTTCTAGATTCATGATTGAACTCATTGAATTTATTTTTCCCCCCACCAACTCAAACGTATTCCTAGAATTCTTTGCTTTCACACACATGGACATTACACAGCAGCTGTCAGCAAGACCTTGTGCTTGTGGTTCAAAAGCCGGACGGAGTAATGGAGGGAGGCGGGAGGACCAGAGCTGCGTTTGAGTGCCTGAATAAACAATCACGGGGTCGCCTGGAGTTTAAGGTGTCTGTGGCTGAAAATTGATTGGGGTCTTCGAGGCCACATTTGAGATGGAGATGGGACATAATTCGTGGGAAATACTGTATCATAGTCGTCTTTTAATGTAACATCTTTGGGTGTTATCCATGGAAATGCTTGATGCTTACAAGTGGACAAGAGTCACAGTTTGTCGGGTCGTGTAATGATATCTTTGGCCAGACACAGCTGGAGATGAAAGCAAGCTGTGGAGAAGGCTTGCTGGGAAGCAGAATGGGCTGCTGCTCAAAGACAGCCTGTACCAAATGGATGACATGGTCTGTGTTTATTTGCACAATTGTACAGAACATTCCCGGATCTGCGCAGCATTTCAGGGATGGCGTAAGCACAAATAAGAATGACGCCATGCCAGGATGGCTGCTCAGGCCACCTGTACGTTGAAGAACTAGGCTAACCATATACGGCTGAATGTTATGATTCTGTGTAACACCTCTGAGCACACTTCAGCATTGTAGAAGGATACACACAGTCATGCCCTCATAGTAGAGCTGTAAATTATTACAACTACTCCAGTTATTTTGCTTCAGTAGGAATTTTTAACTGGCTGCTGACGTGAGGAAAAGTTTCTGCTTGTATTTCAAAGATGTCAAGTTGTTGTTTTTTAGTTATTCAACCCTGATGTCATAATTCCTCCTGGGTGTGTGTAATCTATATTTCTGGAAAGTGTTTTGATTTTCAAAGCTATTTAACATCAGTATTTCTCTCTCAAGGTCTTTATGGTTTTAGTTTGATTTACTCACTTCAATCTCTTAAAGCATTATCCTCATAGTATGTAACTCCCATAATTCAGATGAGAGAAGCTCTGAGTTGATCAAAATGTTGAAACGATCATCTGAGTTCAGTTATTACCATGCACTCACAGCAAAAAGCTTTACAAGCAGCAGTGAATGCTTGGCCATAACCAAAAGCACAGCAACCAATTTCATCATAATTTGTTATATGCTAGGTTACAGATTTAATGTTCCCTTTTGTTTGTCGCACCTTTTTGATTTTCCTTTTTGTTAATTTTGCTGTCTAATTAATGGATTTCTATCTAACAGAATTAGGATCCAAATTAACTCTACACTCAACACTGCTCATATGGTTTAAAGTCAATTTGTGGGATACATTTAGCATAGCAAGGCACATTTATTTATATAGCATGATTTATGCATTTGGGATGTGCCTTACAATTTAACTTTAACTAACTGCCCTTAGGTAGCTGTAAGGTTGCAAAAGGCATGTAATTCCACACAATCTAATTTACATTTTATCAGGGTGTTCCTCTCCACTGAAGCTTTATGATGTTCACTAAGTGGCATATATTCAAAACCAAGACTCCATGGTTTTCAATGGCTACACTGTTCTTGTTTTGTCAAATATAGTAGATAAACAGCTCGTCATTTATACATTTAATCTTTATAAAAGATTAATCTATATAGATTTGAACAATATTTAGGTGCAGAGCATGAGTTTGTAACTGCAAAAAGCAGAAGAATTACACAGGTGGGATTGCCCTCCTTTCATTATACTGTGCAACTGTGCAACTATGCAAAGACAACAGTATCCAGTCAGCTACTGTTACACACACACACACACACACACACACACACACACACACACTGGTGAGTATATTATACAGTGTGGCACTGGCAGATCTCCAGGGTGCAGGGATGTCTGAGGACATTATCAGTCAACACTGAACCCCAGGGAGCAATGAGTTTCCTCTCTAGACTCTGTGGAGACTTTCCATCTGGTTAGATATATGTGTATAACATGCAATGTTTCATAACATGATTTGTTATCCCTTAGTGGTTTTTTGTTTGCATGTTGTGGACGTTTGAAAAATGGGTGCCAACAGCATCTCCTTTTAACAAATTCCTGATGAATCAGCCCCTGATAAATGCAGTGCCTCTTTGAGAATCCTGCCCCATTAGGCGAGGTGATGTGCTTGATGAATAGGTTGTGCTCCTCATCTTGTTGGCGAGAATAAATTGTGCCTGATAATCAATGAAAATTGAATTGAGTGACAGAGAGCTGGAGCCCTAACAGGAATAATATGCCATTCTTTGATGTATTTTGAAAGCCTGTCTTCTCTATCTCTGCCTAATTAATCAGTATAATGAAGACTTTAGATGCAGTGGGTGATGTGGGTGATGTGGGTGATGTGTTTTACAGGCAGAAATCACGGGGAAGGAACTGTATTCATTGAGGTGTCATCTTTGGTGACAAACTAGCAATCACAGGACCAAAAGGTGAAATGACAGACAGATATTACTTGCATTGCTACAGAAGAACTGTGTCGGAAGATAATGGCCATTTAATTTAGAAAATGTGACACTGCACACCCTGAATAAAGCTGTGCGGCCATCTGCTAAAATTAATGTGGGAGGATTCAAAATTGTGGAATGAATTAGTGAATAAACACGTGTCACAAAGTTAATACTCAAATCATAATACTGGCAGTGTTGTAGAATGGCAAAGATATCAGAAAGGAATATTTCTCCTCTCTGTGAAATGATTTGTTTTGAAGCATTTAAATTGGGGGCTAGCCTTTTGCTAGAGGCTGTAGCTTAAATGATTGGCTGTAAATTATGATTCCCTAATGAGAGGCAGCAGCGAGGAGGGAATGTTTAGAGTATCATGCACCTGTGTTCTGCTGACATTTATAAGCCTCCCCTGCTTGTTAGTTTTGCCTAATAAGTCTTTTAAAGGCTCTTATCGCCTTTCAGTATTATGCAATTTTCAAATTTTCTTTCTGATGATAATTACAGAAATTAGGTTATGAGACAATCAGCCCCGGGTTGCGGCAAACTCTTTGATACTGCTTTTATATGTTGCAACAATCCTTACACAAATCAAGAAACTGTTTCCTTAGGAAAAATCTGATAGCCTGTAATTTCCCAGATGTCTCCTCTATGTTTTTCCACATCTCACCATCAAATATGTGCAAATAGCTGCACCCAAACGTGTTCAGTATTAATGCTTCAGCTACAGACAGGCGGTGCATGAGTCTGGGGTTCTTCAGATGTCAATCAAACCCCTTTGGTCCACTGTTTTTTTCACCTTTCAGGGCGGTGAGGCTGCACTTTTCCTCTGCCACTGGCAATGACTGTAATCCGTGTAAACAGAGCGTGTGGCACTGGTGGCTTCATCCCCTGCGTGCCAGGACAAGCCGCGGAGATGTCCTGTCTCATGATAACTTTGTCACTGTTGTGGGGAGCGGGAGAGGCTCGGGGAGGAGACGGGGAGGATGAGCTTGTCACACGGGCCTCGCCGCTCTCTCACACAGAGGCGGGACTGCTGGCCTTGTCGCCTCCAGCTCCTTCGTCTGCTGTTGATGAGTGCGTCTGTCACTCCGGTCGTCCCTGTGTCTCTATAAGCTGATCCCTGCTGCTGACAGCTACTGACAGCTCTGCAGCTCTGCCTCTGCCTCTACCTGAACACACTGTCCTGCTGTTTCTAAAAGTGTATTTACCTTATTTACTTTCAGGCGTGGACATAGCAAATACTTCTTAAGGTTAGAATAACCTTTTAAATAGATATAATATTGAATAAACAGTTGAAATATCTATCTTATGTGGATAAACAGTTGAAATAGCTAAAAGTAAATACTTTTAGAAATTTTGACTTCATTAAATAATTGAAATAGAAAGCTTAAGTAATGGATAAATGGTTCAAATGTCCAGGTTTCCATTTGTTCGCAATAAAAAAAAGGTATGCTTCAAAACTAGGGACCCTTTACACCCTCTTCAACACTCCTTTCAGGTACTCCCAGCAGACCACCACTTCAGAGCACCTCTGGCCAAAAAGAGAAGCCACAAAAATTCTTTCATTCCTACTGCAACATCCACTTCAAAAAAGGTCAAATAGACTCACACTACTTTTTAATACAGCTTTGCACACCTGCTGTTTTTGATTTATGGAATTGTTTGTGCTTTACTTGACTTTACTTGAATTCGGTTGACAGCGCTGCACTGGTACATCAGACAAAAAAAGGTTGGAAGGCACATCCACAGATACAAAAGTCCTCTTTAACGTCATCAATTGGCAAGACTATCAGCCTCTCTGGTGAAATGAACTCGATATATAATCGACTACTAATCAGAACAGAGTACTCGTCAGTCATCTCTCTGGCATCAGTTAATGGAAGAAATTTCCTTGTGGGGATGAGTCTAAAAATAGGCAATGCTACTAAGAAGCAAAATGTCTCTTTGCTTGGTGAATGGGTCAGGTTTTTCCTTCCACAAGGAGATACATCAGTTGTAATGGCTCTCATTTTGGCGGGACAACTGGGAAAGCTTTAAACAGATTTGGCACCAGACAGACAGATGGCTCAACCGCACGGATCAGTGTGACAATAAAACCAGAGCCCAAAGAATTAAATCAACCCCCGGAGTAATTACATTCAAACTATTGGTCAATCTTTTCCATTTGCTGATCCCATTGTTATCTGGGACATCACCTCTCAGCTCCTGTGTGCAACAGGTCCACATGTGAGGAAGATATTTAATGATAACGTTGCATGCGAAGGCGCCATAACCTGTGAGGAGTGAGAAGATGACGTTATGAGACAAAAGGTTGACGCTTAACCTGAAATGTGCCGGAAGGAAGCTCAAATACATCCTGAAATTCATGAGTTCTACAGTGTTAGTGCATACAGAATCACCCAGAGTCAGTGTGAGTCATGCCATATCTGAAACTGGCTGGTGGTGAGCAATCACTAGTATATTCCACTTGGCCATTTCAGTAAATGTGCATGTCACTGACAACAATATGTCTGTATAGTAAAATGGTTATCAGCCATTGTCTGTTTCATGGAAAATAAATGCAATTAATGCAAAACTCCTTAACTCTTTTTTGGGGGCTGTGTCACTGTTCAGAAGACTCAGTGGAGCACGCACAAACCACACTGCTGAGCTTTTCCATTATGCTACATGGGTTTCATAATCTGAAGACTGGACTGTATGACAAAGAGTGATTTTATTACATAAACAAAATAAACACAGATATTTGCAACGTACCCTATGCTGTCCTGTTTATGTGATCTGGAAAAATTTAGAGGACTAATTAGGTGCAAATGCACTCATTAGCTAGAGCCACTCCACAGAGACCAATTGTCAATTAATTATTCAGACTCTCTCTCCCAAACACGACATCAATACTTGGCCATTCCTGCCTCTACACTGTTGGGCATTCTTGTCTTCAATTGCATTCTGCCGCTGTGAAATGAAGAGTCTGGATCTATCTGAAGTGCTGCTCAAAGAATACAAATCATTTATGTCTGTCTACTCCAGGTTTGACTATATTACCCAGCCTTCAGCCTTCTTTTCTCAGACCCCTGTCCTCTGCACTGTAGATTTAATTAGTTCTGCCCCAGTAACCCTGCTCCTTTCTCCTTCTTCCCCTCAGGATATGGCCATGCAGCCCCCAGCACAGATGGAGGGAAGGTGTTCTGCATGCTCTATGCCCTCCTGGGCATCCCTCTCACCTTGGTCATGTTCCAGAGCGTGGGTGAGCGGATCAACACATTTGTCAGGTACCTGCTCCACCGCCTAAAGAAGTGTGTTGGCATGAGGCGCACTGAGGTGTCCATGGTCAACATGGTGACCATCGGTTTCATATCCTGCATGAGCACACTGTGCGTAGGGGCGCTGGCGTTCTCCCACTTTGAGGGATGGAGCTTCTTTCACGCTTACTACTACTGCTTCATTACACTGACCACTATCGGCTTTGGGGACTATGTGGCGCTGCAGAAAGAGCATGCTCTGCAGACCAAGCCGGAGTATGTAGCATTCAGCTTCATCTACATCCTGACGGGCTTGGCTGTGATCGGAGCTTTCCTCAACTTAGCAGTACTGCGGTTCATGACCATGAACGCCGAGGACGAGAAGAGGGATGCTGAGCAGAGGGCTCTCCTCGCTCATAACGGTCAGGCGGGTGGACACATCCACTGTTCTGTAGACCCGGCCTCCTCCTCCTCCACAGCGTCAGGGTGCGGTGGAGGAAGCGCAGTTGGAGGGAATGGGGGAGGTGGAGGGGCAGCGAGCCGGGGTCTACGTAATGTTTACGCTGAGGTGCTCCACTTCCAATCCATGTGCTCCTGCCTTTGGTACAAGAGTAGAGACAAGCTGCAATACTCCATACCCATGATCATCCCACGTGACCTCTCCACCTCAGACACCTACATGGAGCAGGGAGAGGGTTTTTCCAACACCCTGCACTCTAATGGCTGTGTGTGCAGCCTGCAGCGCCACTCAGGCATCAGCTCAGTTTCCACCGGTCTGCACAGTATCAGCACCTACAGAAGACTCAATAAACGCAGAAGCTCCATCTAAACCAGGAAGAATTCATGCTTCAAGGTCAAGTCCCACTTGTGTGTACCCTGTGGTGGGAGAGAGTCCTTCTAATATGGTACTATATTAGCTGTTGACATCAAGGGGAACACAACTTCAGTCCTAAATAGACACAGTACTCCTGATGTTTGCTTCTTTCTGGCACTGAAGAGCCTGCTGCTGCAGTCTCCAGACTCCAGTCGTGTATTTAACTTCCATTAGCTAAGCACAAACCATTTAGGACTAACATCATTACTGATGTCACTGAGAAATAACGCTAATGGTTGTTTAAGAAGCATTCGCCACACAAACTCTGAAATGCTACACAAACTAGAAGACAGGGAAGTAAACACATGCGGCTCTCTCCACACCTCTGAATTGTAATATTAAATACAATACTGAACTCAGTATTTTCTTTGTTCAGAATGAATTTCATGTTCTAGTATGAAAAGGGACAAAGTACACTGTGAGATATGTTTGGAGGTGTATCAACTGTATATAACGCCCCGCTTAGAAATATTTTATTTAATAATCTTAAATCCACTTTCCAAAAGGAAACTTTGGTTGTAAGTATCATACTCACTTAAGTCAGATAAAAATGTGTATATATTTGCACAATTCACTAGTAGGTGAGGGAAAGCCTATTTTTTCATTGAAAGTTTTCAAAAATATTTTGTTTCTTCTCCTGTGTGTCTGTAACTGAAGATCAGGTTCATGCCAAACTTTCTCATCCGTTTCATATTTTCTGTTCCCATGAGAAAACTCAGATTAATGGCATTTGGGTGACATCTTGTTTTGATCGCGAATGATCCGGCAGGTTTGGCTTAAATGTCTTGCTGAAGGACGGGACACTTGTGTTGCAGAGGTCCAACTTGTGAGAGTGTGTCTAACCACTAGGTCTCCCTGCCAACCCTTTCAGACCTCACTGTTGTATTATAAATCGCTATGAATTTCTTTTTCATAGTTACTGCCTGTACTTCAAACTATTTTCTTTAATTGTTGCTCGTCATATGTTGTCATCTAGCACAACTATATTCTGATTGTTTAACTGAGAGCATGTAAGCTCACATTGTGCATAGTAGAGTCATATCATATTCACTGCTGCACCTTAGAAGACTGTATGCTTAGGACACTGGAAATCAGTGCACCATTTTATTTAATTTCTTTTTTTAATGGAAAGAAGTGATGTTTTGTTACGTAAATGATACGCCCTTTCTTGTGTTATCAGTCTGAAATGTTTGACCTGATACTCTGTATTATTGATGATTAAGAATAATAGCAGTACACCTCATTAATAAAATGGCCTCAGAGTTTGCACCTCATGCACTTAGGGGGTCTTTGCTCTAGCCCCACCTAAACACACTTGACTGACACTTTGTTCTTGTTTTAGACCTCTGGAGGAGTTTTCTTACATTATCCTTATTATATTGTATTTTATTTTTGTAGTTTTATTTTACGATGTCTCTATTTTTTATTCCTGTCACTTTCCTTTCAGTCACATTTTCATCTTTTTTTCTACTGGAAAATTCTTATGAACTGCAATATGCCTGTTATCATTGTTCAGCACCTCTCATGAACCAAAAGAGGGACTGTAGTTGGCTATGTGTGTGGCTATACATTGACAGTATATATTTTTTCTTTAATCATAATAAAATATGAATACATTTAAAACAGTTGTTGTTCATTTGAGTTTCAACTGATCTAATGTGTTTTTTGATTATTAATGGTGAAATACACATTTATTTCATTTTGCATATTATTTGATATTAGTAGTGTTCAGTGTAAAGCTTCATTAAGGCTTTCTGTAGGTGTAATGAAAACCGCTGTTAATCACTCAAATTGCTGAGAAATCTACCGTAATGAGTATTAAAATAGAGCCACGGCCTGCTGAAAACTACAAGAGAAATCATGGGACGCCAAAATAATTCCCTAGAGATACAAACACCTTTTTATTATGTCATGTTGCAGTAATTTTTTATACACATTAATTCTATATAGGTTTACATAATTTATCATTCTGTCAATAAAAATGTGCTCATTGGTTACTGTTAATCTGATGGCACCTAATGTTTCTCTAGTTTTCTCTCATTTTTTGAGAACTGCAAACTTTTGCCATCAGAATAATTACATACTATAGAGATGCTATAATCACATAAAAAAATCCACACATAGTTGCTATAATGGCGTCAGCGAGTGTGTTCACATGCGCACTTGTATCCTGGTTATGATCAGGTGAGTGCGCTGGTTATGTGTTATGAAACGCGTTATGTGTTATGATATGCTACCTATGAGTACTCCAACAGAAACCAGATTCCTGAGACACCTGGTCTCTTCTTTTAGATACTGTTAGGAGTCATGAATAACCAGGTTTCTCTTGTTCCATGTGAACATCATGTCCTGAATAAGATCAAAAACAGGATTAAGCTCAATAGCGCATGTAAACGCACTCATTGAGAGTAGAGTTGTGTAGAAAATTGGAGCTCTGTGGAATTCCTAACAGGAGAAAACTTTTAATATTTTGTTCACAGTTTTTGTGTCGTTCTGCCGGACTTGTTTCTGCTTCTGTTTCTACTTCCTGTTTTGCTTCTGTAAAACACAGAAAATTGCTTTCTAATTGATCAAAACATGCTGCATAAATGAAGCTTAAACATTTTAGGGAACTCCATCACCAGTAAATCTCTGGATTCATATTCAACTCTGTCACTGCTGCTTTCATGACGGCTAACTTTTCAGCCGCATTACATAACCAAAGTTAGGATAGTTCTAAGTTTAATCACCCCTCTTATGTAACTGTCCGAGTCGCACCTTTATAGCTGCAAACCATGAACTCTTCCGCTCCACTTCCAAAGGAGAAAGTTCCCAGACGATCAGCTGAGATCTCAATGTCCCTGATTTACTGACATGTACTGTGGCAGCACTCTGCAGATCAACAGCTACACGGTGTTCGTCTACAGTTCATCCTTACATCACCTGTCACTCTGATTTATACATGACTACCACACACAAGAACACATGTAACCATGCAGGAGTAACAGAGTTGTAGAAACTTTCTTTGTCTTTCTTGGTCGCTGTTTCCCAGTTGGCAGTAAGAGTTTTGCGCGCTGCTAATGAGCCCTGTGCGCCTCATGTTTTAAATGCTCGGCGTGCCTCACGTTTTTGCAGGAGCAAAAAAACAGCAGGCCTGGAGGCACATTAGTGTGGTGCTTGAGATTTCAGGTAAGTTGTTTTCATTCATTTTAACTTTAATAATAGTTTACTGGCAGCATGGTTTGTGTTAAACTAGTGTTAGCTTACTTTCATCAATCAACATTATCGTCGTAATGTTTAGCTATGTAATGTTACAATGTAGGCCTCACATCACCTGTCAGATTTTTAGGGTTTTAGATAAACAGTATGGTAGCCTAAACCCAAAATATAGCGTTGACATTAAAACAAACATAACCTGCCAAAAAAAAAAAAAAACTCCCTGTAGTCGTCATTTTGTGACGCTAAGTCCGACGATTGACAGCAGATTTTCAAACTGTCCTCAGCTCATCCTAGACTCTGCCTGGCCATAATAAAGTTTTTTTAATGGCCATCAAAAAAGTGTGTCATGCGTTTTTGTTGTTTAAGTTTTTGCCATATTGGTTTGGGATGTAAAACAGTCAATTTTAACAAAATTTTAACAAAATTGACTCAAACATCTGTAAGAAACAGGCCTAAAAGTCTGCTCCTGTCCCAAATTCCCTGAAAGAATACTGAGAACACCCTGTCCTCTGTGTCCTCGGTGGTAGCTGCAGCCCTAGTCATATTTTTAATGTGTTAAGTCTTCTAGCTCTGTACTGTTTAGCCAAGTGTTGCAATACCATTCAAATCCTTTTGTCCTATTCTCTGTCCTGTTTGAAAACTACTGTTCTAAAGCACTTCTTTGGAATTGTGTACTCTGGGCAAGCTGCAGAAAATGCATGGATCTACGGGTTTTACAACACAAATGACATCTGACAGGCTGCAGTTCTTCATGCTTGGATGGCCAAGTATTAGAAAAGGAAAAATTCAATCTGAAGTGATGCTCATATTAAATCATTTGTGCTGTGATTTTAACTTGTATAAACACCAGAAAAGGTTAATGACAAATATAAACATAAATTTTAATTACAACGACTATTTTGCCTGTTTTCTGAAATAAGGCTTTTCTTCACTAAAAATTAAGATTCTTAGTAGTGACAGATGAGTGGAAAAATAATATGTAAGACCCAATTTCAAGTAGGCTGAATCTTCCAGTGTAATTAGACAGTAGTTACTCTAAATGTTGTACTCTCTGCACAGAATTGCTGCTATACATCCAACTCAAAAAGCCATTTCAATCAGCGTCATCTTTATCTCATCTTGTTAAGGGGCAGCGCTGCGTAATCAGCATGCTGTCAAATCAAGTAAGTGATTTTGACAGAAGAAGCAACACTAGTGTTCGTAACTTAACATGAAGGCTAAAAGAGGGCTGTCAGGAGACGAAAAACACATTCCTCATAAACAGGGCATATTTTCAAAAACATCTGATGTATTTGTGCCTGAAAATGTGCCAACTCTCTGTATTATTCATTTTGCTTCTTAGGTGAATGAGCAACATTTGCAAACACACAATGACCACCTCCTTCATTTTTTTCACGCTTTCCCTGTCACTCTTTTGTCTCCTGAGGTTGGCTACTTGTAGAATACACTGTCATTATTCCGCAGAATATTCTCTGGATGAGTCCTTTTCAGAGGTAGCAGAGCATATTCACAGGAATAAATCAAAGTGGAGAGGATGGCGGTGGTTGTTTAGTGGGTGATGGGTTTTCTAATCTTTGCAGAGCCTCAATCTCTGGATGTCAAATATTCAGTTCTTGTCACATCTCAATCCCATTGCTTTGCATTAAACCGACTCATTTTTCACAAGAAACTGGAAATACTTTATTTCACAAGCAGACAATGCCATTAATGGCCCACTCCACTCTCAGTTGTTAATCACTGGTCTTTTTATGTGCTGAAAACCATCTCTCTTGAGGAAAGCAACAAGATGGCATGTATTACAATCTGACATGTCAAAATCAGAAATTGCAAACTTTCCCGTCATATTTATTTCTCGTCAGTGTGCATAGTGTTTGATCTTTTAAGCACATGGCCACTTTATTTGCTTTCATGAGACTGACAGCAAAGAAACACTTAAATATCACACTAATTGTTGAAAATCATGATCATGATGTCAGCCATCAAACAGACCTCTACACATCACTTCCAATCTGTGAAATGGGAATTTCTCTTTCTTTGTGTCATTATATTCTTTCTCTGGAAGGTGTTATAAATTCTATGTGTTCGATTCTTTATTGTACTATTTTTCTTACCATTCTTCTCTGTCTCACAAAGACATTGCAGTAAAGATGAAAAGAAACCAGCAAAGCATTAATGTCCTATTAAAACACCATTGCTGATATAGGCCTCCCTCAGAGCGTATACCAGGTATGTATTTAAATATGTAACTACATGTTGTACTGCACAACTTTTGCTTAATCTGAAAATTTGTTCTCAATCAGCCTACCTAGTTTAAATAAAGGTTGTTTTTTTTTTACAATTTGAGAACAATACATCAATTTGCTTTTCTTGCACATATGAGAAGTTTGACACCAGGCTAGGTTTTACCCCAGTTTCCAATATGTAAGCTTAGCTAAGCTAACTGGCTGCTTGCTGTAGCTACGTATTTGCCGCACAAACACAAAAGTGGTATCCACCTTGTCATCTAGGCAAGAAAGCGAAAATGCATATAGGTTTTCTTTTAACTAAAGATAAATGCATTGTTTAACCATGATAGAAGTGTTGGCTTTACTGTTTAGTGTTTCCATTTTACTGTCAGCGGACAGCAAGCTCAGACAGTTGACTGATGTTGGCACTGCAAGAACATTTTGATGATAACCACATGTTGATACAACACCAACTCCCGTCAACACTAAAAGCCCATGTAAATAAAGCAAAATCTGAATTAATACAAAGTACATAAGCATCCATTGTTGCTCCTTGTATGTTTTTGTGAAATCCAGACATGAATATGTTCTGTTCTTGATGTCAGTTCACAACAGTCAGCGCTGCGATGTCACTGAACATTTACTTTACAACATTTACAACAGAAAGAGATGCAGCCAACCATGGTTTCTTTGTTGTTTGTCTCTCGGCCTTTGAATTTAATTATTGTTCAGTTCAGATGGTTTTACTGGCAAGAGATGAGGAATCTACAGTGTGTTGCCAAAACGTGATTTAAAAAAATGAAATCTAATAATTGAGTGATAATGCAAGTTTGCAGTTTTTTTTAATAATAAGGCCTATTCAGGTAGGATGATTTCTCTTATTTGGTGATAATTAAAGCAACATGTCCTCATAACTAAAACACAGAATAGGTGGTTTGTCAATGACTCCCAAAACAACATACATGACCTTCATCATCATTGATGTTATGAAAGAGCTGCAATTTGGATAGGCACCAAAACTACTTGGTTAGGTTTAGGAAAAGATTGTGGTTTGGGTCAAAATAAGTATGTTATTAGTTAAGTTATTTCACTTACTAAATCAATAAGTCAACACTGAATTTTGGTTTCACATGGGACATGAACACTGGCCTCCTGAGTGAAAGTCCAGTGCCTAACAATAAACATAAATATAGGTCATAATAAGCTTGCACAGACGACCTATATGGATGTTTGTTGGGGGCAGGACAGTCTGATCTCATTTTCTCCTCATACAATCTGGAGCTTTTCTCTCTCTGTCAGCAGATAACATTTTGGGATGCTTGTCATAATGGCAGGTAGAGTAATTAGACAACTCACCACTTACGCTCCTTCTCTCATGTTTAACTCTGATTTTGTGCTTTTTTGTGTGTTATTGCTGAAATGTAAAGGCAATAACAGGAGGAATCTACATGCTTTACATGAATCAGAATCAGAAGGAGCTTTATTGCCAAGTAGTGTTATACACGAATTTGCTTTGGTCATAAGGTGCTACACGTAGACAAACATACAGTTGACATAAATAAATGTAGAAATATCTAAAAGTGGAAATAACAAATGCAAGTTCTATAAGAATAATAAAAGAATAGAGAAAAATAATAACTAATAATGATAATAACAATAACTATTTGCAAAGAAGAACAATGTGGCAAATATTTACATGTGCATTGTACAAGTGAATGTATGTGTGTCCTAATAAAATCAGAAATAGGAGCTACAGAGATGATAGATAGGATTTTATGGCACGCTTTCAAAGAAAAATAACATTTCCAGTAAAGTCAGAACATATTGACCCGGTTACATCTTCATTAACTGGACACACTGATTTGAAGCGTGCAGTTTTCAGATCAGCTGTAATGTGATTACTCCAACTGATGTAAAGAGAAAATGGCATCGAGCAACAGCGATGCTGGGGAGGGTCTCATCTTATGTGATGGGCTGACATTAGTGGTGTTACATAACTGTGACCTCAGGCTCTGCTGCTGCCGAGTCTGGTACAGTCCCCCCCACCCCCACCCGCCCACCTCCCATCTCCTCTGTAATCATTCTGCTTGCATGGCTTCAGACATGAACCCAGCTTTGTGTCCAAACAAGCTGTTGGCAGTTGTCAAGATGTTCTTCTTATCAGTTGATGCCGTCAGCTGAGACAAGCAGAGGCACAAGCCATAGAATGAAGAACCAGACAAGGAGTCATGTTACTGATTTCACTACAATCACTGATACACTGTGCTACAGTGCAACTATAAAGCAGCGTGAACTATGATCTCCTGTCTGTGACTAACATAAAGCCGCTACCATTATAAGGAAGATATTTTTATTTTGGAGTTGATGCTTGGTACAGAAAATGCTGAATGATTCATTTCACTTGTGCTGTTACTGGTATATTCCGCGGCCCTGTACACAGGATAAGTGGTTGACGATGAGTGATACTGGTATATACTTTTAAATCTTTTGTTCCGATTATATAGAAGATAATTAAAACAAGAATTAACATATGGCTCCACCACATGAATTACTCATAGTGAATGGTTGGCACCTTTATAGCACTTTTCAACCTTTTCAGACAAAGTGTGTTTACAACTTGCCTCTAATTCACCCATTCACACATGCATAGTGGCGGAGCTGGGATGCAAGGCACTGGTTTGGCAATCGGGAGCAATTTGGGGTCCAGTATCTTGATCAACGACACAACGACAGGAACAGTTGAGGATTGAACCAACCACCTGTGAGAAATGGATGACCTACTATAACTCCTGAGCCACACCCGCCCCTCATTGATCCTACATGTTAGTCTAAAATAAGTATGTTAGCATCGAGCAGTTTACCCTCTAATACAGTAGTCCCTATAACCTGGGGGGTGCTAAACATATTCTCCTCTTAAGACACAACAGATGCACTGGTCTTAATATAGTAAAGCAGTATCTGAACTTTCTCTCTCTATATATGGTTAACTGAATTTATTTCAGACTTTTTGTTTGTAGCAACATAACCTTACATTGCCAGAGAGGCAGGCCTGGAAAGTCTTGAAAACCCCCCAAATCAATTAAACTGCAAATTATTAAAATTTCTTAAAAGTCCAAACATGTGTACGCATCAAACAAGCAATTAAACTTTTAAACAAGTGTATGTGTGTGTGTGTGTGTGTGTGTGTGTGTGTGTGTGTGTGCGTGCGTGTGCGTGCGTGTGTGTGTGTGTGTGCATGTGTGTGTGTGTGCTGCTCTCCCTCTGCTCAGCTCTCTGTTCTCCTTGTTCAGTAATCTTTTATCTATACTGAACTGTGTCATTTCTCTGTCTGTAAATGTGCTGCTGCCGTTTCAGCCCAGGAAGACATCCTTTGTCTCAACACACCAAGCCTGGTGAAGAAAAGCTGAATAAACAGTGGAAAAATATACGAATAGGTCTTTGTGTGGTTTAAGTATCTGGTGTTGGATCATCAGTGGGTCTGTGCATGGAGTCAGAGCTAATGCACGGCTAATGGGGAGGTTTGCCAGGTTGATTTGGTTGAGCAGCATGGCAGAGGGACGATCAAAGTGCTTCAGACATCAAAGAACAGGTACTGCACCTCCTGCATCAACACAGTGTTTGGCTCGTTATCATTTAATTAATTACTCATCATTACTTACTTATTATGTTATTCTTTTTTAATATTATTACTTTACTTATGACTCCCTGCCAACAGTAATTCATTACACTACTCATTATATTTCTTCACGTCCCACAAGATTCAGACTTTTCATATGTAATCGCTGGTAAGCACCCCTAAGGCTTCAAACTAGCAGTTGCCTTTGACAGTTATTTTTTGCAAGGATCTGTCTGAAAGATGGAGAGTCAGTCTTGGAGAAAAGCAACATTTCATCCACCACACATATCCAGCCTCAGGCTTCTTTAGTACTTTTTCACTTGCACAGCCTGATGTCCTCAATTAAGGTGTTTCAGGAGGTTTGAGGTTGTGTTCTTTGCAGTGGAAAGAGCACAACCTGCACATAATTTATATTTGACAACAAACAAGGTCAAATCAAAGTAAGGGGAATATTACCACCCGCTGAATGTAAGCCTATCCATCTAAGATGGCTGCTTGGTGACATGCACACACGAAATATTATGATAATAAATCTGAGGATGTGATTGTATTGTCGGATTTTAAATCAGTAGAGGGGTGACAACAAAAATGAGGTTGTAACAAGTTAGTTTGGGGGGGGGGGGGGGTTTACTGGTAAGTAGTTAAACTAATTGTTACTGCAGAAAGTAATAAAATTACCGTCCAACAGTGAACACAGTCTACTATATCTGCTAAAGTAGAGTTCTGTGACAGAAGGCCATACATTCATTCAACCAAACCAAACTCATTCAGTATCTCTATTGACAGGATTGAGGCTGTTATGGAAGAATTCAAGTGATTCAGCAAATGTATTTCTGTTTCATTCCTTCATTCAAGTCATGTAGGATGGGGTGGTGATGGTGCAGTGGATAAGATGCATGCCTTTGGTGTGAGAGACCCGGGTTCATTTCCCCACTGTGACACATCAGCCAATGTGTCCCTGAGCAAGACACTTAACCCCTAGTTGCTCCAGGCCTGTCATCTCTGACATATATAGCAATTGTAAGTTGCTTTGGACAAAAGCATCAGCTAAATGAATAAATGTAAAGCAAAAGTGGGTTGGATGTTGGTTGCCTATAATTTCACCTGTGTTTCTCATCTTTTATTCACATCCTGTTCTTAATATTTTTAATATCGTACTTACCTATTCCTTCTGAGACTTTTCCTCTGTGTCACAGTGCATTGAGTTCAAAAATTGAAAAAGCAACACCCTCTTTTACAAGAGTAGACAGAGCTTCAGGGAGGCTCTGTCATATGTCAACCTTGGAACCTCAGCTCTGCTATGACAGCCAAAAGAAGAGTTCATTGTGTTTTTGTTTTATACTTTTTTAAAACATCCTCACCACATGTCTTACTGGTATAAAGTTAAGAATAGATTCAGGTAAGGAAAAAGACAACATGTGAATCTTGAGCCCATGTTAACACCTTACATAGTGACATGCACACAAATTGTAAGGGATCAAGAAAAGCTTATATTCAATGCCAAGCAGAGCAACACATACCAGAACAACAGAGAAACCCTGCACAGATACAAGCTGCTGGGTGCTGGCAGATTTCCAAGCATGACAGTAAATTACTTTGATGCATAAAGTGAAGGATTTTTTACTCCTTACTCCTTGCTTAAGGTGTGTGTAAATGACTGAAATAGGTATCACATCACAGCCTTCTTGGCACAATTTCAATTGTGCCCTTTTATCTAGAAGGAATGGCTGAGAGCCTCGGAAATGTTTCTGACTTCACTATGGATTAACATCAAATCGGCAGTGCTGCCCCTGTGTCACTTGTGATTAGGTGTCCTCCAAGAAGATCTGCAGGAAAATTTGCAAGACCCGCCGTGTCCCGGCCATGTCGCCAAGCTCCTCGAAGGTTAGATAATCAGCCCAGATATGAGCTGAAGTAATTGTTGTGAAATCCATACACACCACTTTTGTAAGATCAACACCATGGAGTGTGACGTGGATTCTGGACAGTGAATTACAGGGATTAATGATGATATCAACCCCACTAGTAATGATCTTTTAATTGTAGTCACTAGCACAATTATCATACCCAACAATATTTCTGTAAGACAAAAAACACTTTAACCACACAGCTTATAGATATGATTAAGGCTCTATTAATTAAGGAATCACTCAGTGATAAATGGGCAATCAGAGTCTCAAAATCTTCTGCAAAGATTCAAAATAGCCCCAATGAAGCATCTAGTAACAAAGGGGTAGCAGTAGAAAGAAACTACACTTTGCATTTAAAAGAAAGTGCCTTGACATACCCTTTTTATCTATCATTGAGCACCTCTCTGATGATGTTAATTTAAATTCAGAGACACTCAACTTTCAAAACAAGACATGTGGCACAAAAATGTATTCTTTAATTGGAATGAGGCATTCTAATCATGTTGTATGTTGTATTTAAAATGCACATTGCTCAGCAAGGAAAAATTTTAATTAATTTGCTCCATAGCAAATTAGCACTAATAGTCCTGTCTCAACAAGAAACCAACAAATGATATACATTGACAAACAAGGAAAGTGCATTCACTAGGACGCCATCAGTGAATTTTCTTTTCTGTCTCAAGAATAATTTACATTCAATCCTTCTCTGGGCCTACTGAAATCTCTCAAAGGGACAAGCTAATTAATAATTTCTCTAAAGCCACAGGGGGGTTGATGGCCTCTTCAAGAGCGCACCGGGTCCAGCTACTAGCACACTGAGCACCACTGGAGAGCGATTGCATAACGAATGACAGCCCTCAGCGGCTGATGAATAATCACGACAACTGTCCTGGTGTGTTGCTGATACAGTAGATGATAGTTACAGAGAAGACAAGTGGACAGGGAAGACAGTGGGTCACAGGTCAGGCGCATCTGCGTCAGAGATTTTGTCATAATTTAAAATGCACAGCATATCAAAGCATTTTATTAACATTCTGCAAAGCCAACAGGAAAGTTGCTGTACAAGGTAAAATGTCACAGCATGCAGTTTGTGAAACAAAAAATATGCAATTAAGCAAGATATTGTGACTCTTAAATTATTTTTTGTAACAGACAGAGAATGTAATGTCCTTCCTGCAATGATTTCCATTTGATAGTTATTTCTGTTCAGGGTTTAGCCACGTTATAAATCAAAGAAGCTGTCATCAATCATTGCTTGTCCATAAAACACCAGTAACATTTAACCAGTCCTGTATTTTCAAAGCCAGCAAGTTTATGCTGAGGCAGATTTACAGTCCAGTATTATTATGGTGATCTCACCCTCGCAGAAAGACAATCTGTCTTTGTGTTACTGTTGCCAAATATGGACTTGGGCTTCTGATCTCACTCGTTTTGCTGCAAGCCATGCTCTGTCATGGAACAATGGTGAATAATATCTCAATCATTTTAATTTCAAACTCCCTTAAAGTTTTCTGTATATAGTTTAGCTACAGATTTTCAATCTTAATTTGATCTTTATCCCTGAATTAGCTCCTGTCTTAACCTTACACTTACACCTAAACGGAAAGAATTAGATATTTAAAGGAATAGCTCTGCCTGGAAGTCTTGCTTTGTGTCTGCAGAGTTCATGGTAGCTGTAGCTGTGTGCTATCCTGGTATTAAAAGCTCACACAATAAATTGTAGTCAGGTAAAATGACGAATAAGCAATGCCAGTAATTATGAGCCACTTTTTCAACAGGAAAGGCCATAGTGCAGTCACAGGATGACTGTACACATCTGAAAGTGATCACACAAACCCTACAACTGACACTTTCTGTTTGTTCTTTTTGCATAAGTGATGATAAAACTTTACTTTACTCAACAGTGATTCCCAACCAGGTGGTCCTTCTACAGTTGCCAGGGAGTACGTGGAAAGAAAAGGTATACATTATGATTTGATTAAAATAAATTTGAAAACATATTTGCGTCAAGAAGGAATAAATGTGATACTGATCTTGTAAATTTACAATTATCAGACGCTAACCATCAACTTCAGCCAGCTGTAGCAACTAATATTAACATTATACTGTATGTTGCAATTAAGACAGCATGAAAACTAGATGTGTGCAGATTCAGGTACAATACACGTTGTTAGTAGTGAATTGTGAAGCAACCTAAAAACTCACAATTTTATAAAAGAAAAGAACAGTTTCTTATGAGTAATGTTCTGCCTCTGTAAATTGCAATAATCTAAAATGAATTTTTGCACTAATACATCTGGCATATCTGGTATATATGGAGGAAACATATATTAAAGGGTTTTTAATGTTATTATAACCATACCTTGAGCTGCAGTCCAAATGCAGGAATTTCACGCAAACATCACTGTTTTTATTAAAATCTCTCTTTCAAATGAGAGAGCAGCCTGCTTCACAACATATTTCATTCTTATACCCCCCAAAATAATAACACATACACATAATACTGGCCAATAAAAAAAAAACTTGATTGTATCTCCTTGTTTCTTTAGACATTAAAGTGTATTGCTCCTATTGGATAATATTGCACAACCACTGATCCTGCTGACCTGAACGGTTAATTAAATTATTTGATCTTAATCAATATGGCTCCGGGTCTCCTGGGCCCTCCAGGTAATTTGCTGAAACGAAAATGCATGAGGATATTGAGCGGTCAACAGTGCCAGATGGGTCAGATGAATAATTACATTACACAAGCACTTGAGGATCTGTTGTGTCATGGAAGCGTTTAACAACAGCACAAATGCAAACATGTAGCATTGTCTCTGCTATTAATGACTCTTTCAAAAAAACTGAACCAAGCTCCTGACAATGTATTGCAATGCCTACTATTTTCCACTATAAATCATAAAGAAAAATTTGAACCCAGCTCTCAGTAATCTGCATGGTACCATCATGTTAATCTTTTAAAAATGAATTAAACTCAAGTATATGGACCAATAGTACAACCACAAAAATAAAATGGAAACTTTTTAGAGACAGCAGTAAACACTTTCAGTAGTATTGCTGTGGATGTTTATATTTAGGTGACCAGTCAAGAGAAGAAAATACACATCAAAGCAAATATAAAGTAGAAAACAATTACATTGATTACAGAGACTTGAAAAGTCATCAAACGGGTCTAGCAAGATGTGCAGTAGCTTAGCAACAGAGTTGATTAGGTTAAAGCCACTTGTTCTTAAAGGTGCACCGTGGAGTTTTTTGCAAAGAAATTGTGTTGTTATATTCAGTGTCACTAACCAAAACACAGTGGGCCTCGTTCGTTAATATGTGCGTAGTAATGTTATTAGTTTGCACACAAAATAAGTGTGCATGAATAATTGACACGAGCGCAAAGAAACATGTGTGCCCAGAGGTGTATCATGGAGAAAGCAGTGAAGATGTCCTAAGAGAAAAACATTTCCAGCAAAGCAAAAAAGCAAAAGAATTTCACAACTGAAGAAACTGAAACAATACTGAAAACACAGTACAAATACAGAAAAGGCATATTATATTATTCACTTTTGGCCAAGTCAATAAAACCAATGAAAGCCAAAACTGTTATATTTTAATATGGACACAAAAAAGTGGAGGGAAAAAAGTTCATATTCCATTGTAAGCTAAATTGAATATTTTACTTATGACAATAATTGATGAGGATGAGAGGGTGTCAATTTCATATTTAGTTGTAAATATGTTCCCAGAGTATGAACAAATTCAGGTATGAAAATAGTGATGAATCACAGATTTGCAGTGAGGCCTGTTGTGTGTATCCTTGAGGTCTAACATTGAAGTATTTTTAAATACTGCAATGTTTACATCCATGATTAGATTAGATTGCAGTCTCCTTCTTCTACAGCCTCTCAGTGCAGAGGTCTTAAACTCCACAGGTAGCCTTTGACTACCATCTGTTTTAACCTTTGTAGGACCAAACACACTTAAGACCAAGGACAGCAGTGACAGCTGATTTTGAAGGGTTTGTGAAGATATTGATGTTTGAATGCTTTCAATCTTTACAAGCCAATCAGCACGGTGCTTCCCCAGCTTCATTTACAGACTCAATACATCAGCACGACGTTTTGAGATGTAGCACTAAAATCAAAAAGTATTGTGTTACAAGGTTTGATCACGTCTGCCCAAGGACAGCAGATGAGAAGTTGATTTTAGCTATGTCTGGTTCAATGCATATATCACCCTTAGACGGGGAAAAAATGTATACATGGAAATTTTAATTGTTTAGTAATGGGTGTATCAACAACTATCACTCCTCATTTGGGTATTATTTTGTATAAGTACAACTCTGTGATACCAGTATTTGTGAAATTTTCCACATGCATGTGGAAAACCATTTTGCATCTGAAAATGACATGTCATAAACGTATTTAATTAATATATAGTTGCTGATAAATGAATAAATACTCCTTGTATCTGCTTAAAACAACATTGTAGTGTGTTACAAACTATCTCATATGGGTTTATAAACTGTTTATAAATATTATATAGACAAAAATAAAGTCTTGCCAGGTAACCCTTGACTAGATATTATTTAATTACAATAAATTGTTTTTAAAATAAATGAGATTTTAGTTGCATTGTAGAATAAAAACCATTCTGTGATATAGGTTTCTTAGTTTTATTACACAACATACTGTAGGCTTCAAACCAGTCACAAAGTAATTAAAGGTAATCAGATTATAGCATAGATTTAAAGCCTCCCAGGGATTAAATTACTGATCACATTTGTCAGCAGAGGATCTTTGAACTGAACAGCCCTGTGTTTGCTCTGCACACTGCAGATGTTACACGTTATATAACAGCACAGAGTCGCAGGGTCACCAGTGATATCAGTGTTAAGTATGCACAGGTGAGCATTGCTGTGCCAGTGATAATGAACAATTCTGCTGTCAGTTCACCTTGAACTGTTGAGCTGCAGAGCAGAAAAGTGGACAGTTCCCCATGAAGTTTTTTAATAAACTGTGACCCGCCTCACTCTGCTCAGCTGACGATGCCATGTGACATTTCAATGGCCGCAGTTGAGCTGCATGCACACAAAGTGCTCCCTCGTCACCTTTCCCTCCCGCAGGTCTAACCTCACACCACTGGAGATTGGCTGTCAATCAAATGTTTCCAGGCCATTCAGCATGAAATGATAATGCTCCTGGGCACTGGTATTTTTTTATGGCTGCCACAAATGTTCTGACTCATTCAAGGGCACATTTAAAGAAATACAGGTTCACTGTAGATGATGTAAAGCCAAAATTTTGTGCAGTACATGCATTTAATAAATGGTTATTGTTGCATGAGTGGTTGATGTATGTACACAACAGCAGCACAGAAGCAAAGAGCCACTAAAAATTAGAAAAATTAATGTCTCCAGAATGTGATCAAATGTAAGATAGATAAATTTGTTGAGTCTCAAATTTATTGCTGAAGACTTTATTATTGGTAGTATCATTACTTTAGGTATCAATCTGCCCACCCATAGCAGCAGGATTCATAAATGCCACTGTTGGTGGGGGTCTTTGTCTGTTAGTTCATCTTGTTTGGTCCAGTGCAAGACATCTTAATAATAACAATAATAATAAACTTTATTTAAAAAGCACTTATCAAACAAATGTATTTAGAGCTTCACAAAAGACACACAGAGAGAAGATGACACAAAATACCATTGTGAAGTTTTAAATGCTTAGATAAACTAGCATAAAAACTTTAAAAAATAAATAGCAGCTCAGATAAAGTCAGGATAAGCCTTCTGATAAAAGTGTGTTTTTAAAAAGATACTTAAAAGAAGACACTGACTCTGAGATCCTGCTTTCCTCAGGTAGGTCGTTCCAGGGCCTCGAGGCCTTTGAAAATAATCCTTTGGTTCTCAACCTGGACACAGGAAAAGACCCCTGTACAAAGATTTTAAACTGCACAGAGGTTCATAAGGAGTTAAAAGATCTCAAATATTAGCTGGAGCCAGGCCATAGTGAGCCGCAGAAGTAATCAATAAGATATTAAAATCAGTCCTAAAACAGAAAACACACAGGGAGCCAGCGCAAAGAAACTAAAATGGGTGTGATGTGATCGTACAGCCTGGTTCTAGTTGAAAGCCTAGCTGCTGAATTCTGTACAGTCTGTGATCATTTCAGGGTTTTTTGATTAAGGTAAGAGGAAAGACTGTTGCAATAATCAACGTTCAACAACAAGTACTACTTTTTCTTGTTATTTAAAAAGATTTATTTGAATCTAATCGACATATTAATGCTGAGGATGAACCCTTTCCTTTTTTAACACACTATTTTGGGTTTGGTTGTGCCTTGTTCAGGTCAAAATGTCAATTTGGCACATGTGATAGCTCATAATCGGATTAAATCCTGCTGCAGTAAAATTATCCAGCACTTCAACCAGTCAGATACCCAGGAATCGTCATTACAAGTACATACCAGTTCTATGAGACACACATGTAGGAAATCTAAAATAAATCAAGTCCAGATCAGAAGTTTGCTGTCATGGTGTGAGTTTATTAAAGCTTTCCCGGCACACTGTTGAACTCACAGACACAGAGAGGATCTGAGCAAATGAAATGGACTTCTATACCATGAAACAATTTGGCAGTATGTATAAAGTAGTGATCAAAGGTTAAGGTAAGGCAGTGATCAGGTGGAATGCAATTACAAATGGAAGCAAAAGGCAGGAAGTGATGCATTTGCATTCAGACCTAAAGAGGGTCACACAGTTTACAGAGGACAGAGGGCCAAATTAGCAGGGGGGCAGGAGGCGGAAAGGACACACTGAGGGTATATGACAAGATCAAGATATGACATGATCAATAGGCCAAACCAGGATGTTGCTCTTAGAAGAGACGTCAATTGATTAGTAAGTCTACAACTGCCCAGACGTGTATTTCTTTTGATCAAGTCACAAGACAGCCCAAGTTTTTTTGCCTTCATGACAGCACTTGAACAGAATTACAGTTACTAAATGTTAAGTGGTGAGGAGCCAAGAGGTTTTACTGCTGTCTAGTAGTGAGATGAGACACTTCACAAAGAGTCACTGAGCAGATGTCTCCTTGATCTCATCAACAGTCTGGGAAGTCACCAAGAATCCTGTTTAGCACCCTCTAACACCAAAGGAATGGAACAAGGAGAAGAGCTCATAATAAGCCCATTTCTTAATTTCTTCAGCAAAGAAATGTGTGTGTGTGTGTGTGTGTGTGTGTGTGTGTGTGTGTGTGTGACACATCTTAATTCCTTCCAGTTCAGTGTGTGCAGCCTCAGAGATGATCATTTTAAAATCCTTTTCTTTCATGTTCTTGTGGTAGCATTTATCTCCTATGGAACATATGGATTAACCTTTAACACACATACCTTAACTTCATTTCAAATCAGATAATTTATTTCTTTAATTTTATAACTTTTCATTTGTAGGTTTTGAAAAGCCTAAAATTGATCTCATAAGCGCTAAGGGACAGCATCCTCATGGAAAGTGGAGTGCATGTTCTAATTTTAAGCAATGTGAGGCCACAGTGGGGGAAATTTTGCTGTGGTCCCATTTTAAAATCCAAGAGGGTTCATCTGGTCTTTGACTCCCCCTGCTGTTTATGCTTGATGCATACCGTGCTGCCTTAAAGGTCCACTCGTAAACGACTGTTTTATTTAATTATGACCATAAAAACAACTTGCATTTAAGTGTATTGGGAAATAATACCAAACAAACCTTACCACTATTTTTATTGCAACAACACCAAGAGAACTCCTGCCAGTATGATGAGCAGAAGTAAAGGATCACTACTACTGCAGTTTTCCTAC
This sequence comes from Micropterus salmoides, assembly GCF_014851395.1. Lineage (NCBI taxonomy): Eukaryota > Metazoa > Chordata > Actinopteri > Centrarchiformes > Centrarchidae > Micropterus > Micropterus salmoides. The sequence continues at coordinate 19,252,635 of NW_024040928.1, forward strand.
TTCGCTTGTAAACTTACTAGAGTCTTTAAAGCAACAGTTTTAGGCTTATTTATGGTTATAGTTGAGGTGGTCCGGGTAAGCTTCTGCAGTCCTAATCCAAGAATGTCATAGTAGTAAGTATGATTTTTACCAGCATAATAAATACATTGACTGCATATTACTCATCAAATTTCACAAATTGCATACTAATAAGACTATTGTTAATGAGAGGAACAACATCTCACCATAATGTCCATTTAGCTTTTGATTGTCATCTTCAAATTTAAATTTTTTCCCCCCCATTTCATTGAAATGTTTGTAATTACATACATTCAATGGCATGACAACTGTTCAAATGCCATCTACTGATGAAGATCATGTGATGTGATCAAAAACACCAGACTACTACTGAATGGACCTTGTGTTGAGATTATTTTCTCAGCTTCTGTTTCCCAGGCCAAGAAAGAACTTTGTACCTTAGCTAAAATTGTTATTTTAATATTATTATTCATTTCTTTTGCTGGGTGTTGCTTTTTAAAAAATTAGATGTTGGTTTATTAAACATTGCACATTTTACTAAACTAAACAAAGTTAGGCAGTGGGAACAGGCCGATACAACAGAAGACCAAATAGCATAAATATCCATCCATCCATCCATCCATCTTCATCCGCTTATCCGAGATCGGGTCGCGGGGTAGCATAAATATATACATATAAAAATATAACTAACACAAAGGTTGTAAGTAAAAGCACAGTTTTCATAGTCTTAAGGTTTTTGGAAAACTTTGTCATTGTATCAAGGTACCTTTTTGAATCTTGTTTAAATACAAGGCAAGGTAAGACAATTTTATTTGTATAGCACATTTCAAAAACAAGGCAATTCAAAGTGCTTTACATAAAACATAAACTCATTATAGGTCAATTTAAAAAAGACATTTAAATACATTTTTAAAAGGGTCAAACAGAAAATAAAAACAGGATAAAATCTTTTTTAAAAGAGATAAATACAGCATAAAACAGGACAGTAGAAGTTACAGTGCAGTGTAAGTTATTCATCTACAGCCTTGAAATTGATTTAATTAAAGGCAGTGGTAAAACGAAAAGTCTTCAGTATTGATTTAAATGAACTGAGAGTTTCAGCAGACCTGCAGTTTTCTGGGAGTTGTTCCATATGGAGCATAAAAACGGAACGCTGCTTCTCCAAATACAGGGAAGAGGCCTAGTTTTACAATTCTGTTTAAAATGTGGTTATTAAAATGTATTAATTATAAAATATAACTTTCATCTTCCTGCTTGTACGTAAATATTTGGTGTCTTCGTTGAGTTTTTACTGAGACTCTCCTTTTGATCTGGTGTGTTCCGTCATTTCCGACATGACCTGAAGGCAGCCTGTAGTTTGCTCTGCGGTCAGCTGACTCTGAGCTGTCATGTGGCGTTTAGAGGCAGAGCAGGTCTCACGGACAGAGTCACAACAACCTGTCTCAACTTGGTGATCGTCGTTTTGTCTGTCCTATTCTCACGTCCAGCATGGCTTGGACAAAATACCAACTGTTCCTTGCGGGGCTTATGCTCACAACGGGCTCTATCAACACGTTATCGGCGAAGTGAGTAGATTAAATTATGTGTTTCTACTGGTGTCATGAGTTCATAGTTAATTTCACTGTAGGAGTATCTGCTAAAACAGAGCAGGATCAGTGTTTCACTTGGTTTCAACACAAAAGGTGAATTACCGTTAACTGCTTATCAGCTAGCTAATAAGCTAATTAATCGAGCTAATTCGTTTATTACGTTTTTGTTATAGTTGTAGCTAACGTAACGTTACTGTAACGTTATCTAAGTTACTAGCAGGTAACGTTAGCTGCTAAATACCAAGCTAATGGCTTGTTAGCTTGTCATGCTGATGTTAAACAACAGCCGTCACATAAAAGCTACTTTTCATCAACCGTTGTTAACCAGTACAGATACTTCCTTCTGGTCAAAGACGGAAAACATAAACCATTGTCATTCATAAATGACTTAAGATGAGACGCATGCTTTCAAATGGCTTAACGTTAGTTGCAGCTACATGTTTCTTCTTTGCGCGGAAGCTAATACTTATCTGAAGAATGGTTTATCTGAAGTCAAATGTTGCAGTGACAGTGCAGTTATAGTAAATAAACTGACTCTGAAGCTGTGTAGTGTCATTATGAGCTATCTTTGTTTGAAATGTGTGCTTTGATGGGACATGACTCAGGCATTCATGATCTGTCAGACATTAAATAATAGCTTCTTTGTAGTTCGCAGGTGACTACAGTATCTGGCATCTGTCCTTTATTTATTTTAGGACTGAAACTAACCATGAATTTCATTATCATTTTGTCTTAAAAACATCAGAAAAATGACCATTACAACTCCCTAGACCACAAAGGGTCATCTTTAAATGGACAGGTTTCTCCAACCAGCACTCCAAAATCTAAAAATATTCAACTTAAAATTACTTAAAAATAGTTTAGGCCGATTTAGGTCGATTAATAGACTAATCATTCAGTCCTGAAATTACTTCTCATATATTCCAGGGCTGCAACAAACAACTATTTCAATTAAGGCAAGGCAAGAGTATTTATAAAGCATAATTCAGTTAATTGATTAATCATTTGGTCTGTAAAAAATGCCCATCATATCTTCCAAGCCCTCAAAAAAGTCTTTAAATTGCTTGTTTTAACCAAGATATATAAACTGTAAACTCACATTTGAGAAGCTGGAATCAGACAATATTTGGTATTTTTCAGTGATAAATCACTTTAAGTATCAAATGACTAATTGTTTCAATATATATAAGTCCTTAGTCGTTGTTGTCTCAATAGGAAGAGGTTTAGTGAAACAAGAAATTCAGCTAATCGTACTTCTCCAATAATCTGTGATGTCAGCTCTGTTCTGCCTGACACACACACTTCACTGTCCTTTTTGTGGGTTTTGTCAGCTGAGCAAAATTCAAATCTAGGCACACCGTGTGTGTGTCAGATGAAACAAGCTGTGTCATGTTAGAGAAGAAGAGAATACAGCGACTAACAGGTGAGGTCGTACTACAGTCACCCGAAACCTGCTCCGTCACAGCGCTGCCTCGCTGGTTTTAAAGCCCTACAGCTGAGATCAGTTATGGCGTGTCGGTTGATAGTTCTGGTGCAAGTTCCCTCTTTTTATTTCATGTAAGAATACAATATGTGAAGATATTCGATCCAAAACACAGTGAGCACAAATAAACGTGATAGTGACAAGAGATGTGGATCAGTCACAGGCCCGGTCTAGTTTCTGTCTGGATGAGCTCAGAAGTTATTGCATTTGAAGGAAGTGCTGTCTCATCACCTTTATGGACCACATTCCCTTGTTGTGCATTTTGAAGCAGACAGGACGCTCACATGCTGGTCATGCTTCCTCTGACTGTAAAAGTCAATGGGTTATGCTTATATTTAAGTACTTATTAACTTTACAAGTGACAAGCAACTTAATCATGTTTTGTCTGAGTGTACAGTTTTTTACATGAGGGTGCAGTGAAGCAACCTTCAGTGTATTCAATGAGAAAAGCAGAAATCCTCTTCACACCTGTGTGTCAGTTTCTTGCTCGCCAAACGCAGACATAATGTGGAAGAATCCAAAATGAGAAAGAGGTTCAGTGCAGTGCAAAAGTCCAGACCCACCTTGTTTTTTAAAACATGCAGAAATAAGTGGGGGGAAAAGTGGGTGTAGAGCAGAAATTGCAATTATTTTAATTATTGATTAATCTGCAGCAGAATTTAATTAACGTTCCCTACCATTAACATGTAGTAAAAATTTAGGAGGAGGGAGACACTGGTCGATTCTCCTGTGTGGGCCACTACTACATGTTTAGATGCCTTCCGTCCCAAGTGCAGTTCAGCCCAGCCGATTCCTCATGAGGAGCTCCCAGGAGCTCGGGCTTCTGGGTTAGGTGTGAAGGCACCCTTACTTTTAATATTCTAATTACATTCTGCAATAATACAGTCATTTCACTGGAAACAGAGTTACTTCCACAGTGTGGTATTGGTACTTTTACAAAGGAAAGGTAATAAATACTTCATCCCCCACTGTTGACTAAAGTTTAAAGGGAGGTTCAGGCTTACAATTGTACCCACGATACACTCAGTTATTTAACAGCTGCAGGTAAAATAGTAGGCTTAGTTCCTTTGAACTGGAACTGTTCTAGCATTTCATTTTAATGATATAACTCAGTACTGTCGTCACGGACTGTGCTGATTAGAATCACATTTGTATACTGCAATAAAATACAAATTACGCCTTTGTCTGTCTGCTCAGTTTCTCCCTGTTTTCTGAATTGCTTTTTAAAAATACTTGCAGATGAATTGACTAATTGTTGCAGCTTTCGCTATGTGGGAAACCCCTTTTCTCATTTTAGCGTTTCCTGTGAATATTTGGTTAAATGTGTGTAAAATGTCTATAATAAAGTTGTAATAATGTCTTCTTGTCTGACAGATGGGCCGACATGTTCACAGCGAAAGGTTGCCATGATGACCCTACACACTTATTCTCTCACCCATTTTTACAGGTAAAGTCTTGAACATACAAAAGTATGAGATTTTTGGTGCAATAAGCTCAGATAATCTAAAAAAATATCATAGTTTCACACTATACACAATTATTGTTGTTGTTATGTCCTGACAGATATGAAACTTGATATAAACTTGAAAAATATATTTTTAATAACACTAATACAGTAAAATACAATGACATAAATAAGCAAATGTACATGGTATGATGACTGTCAGTTTTCACACCACAGTATACCATGTCACCCAATTCGCACAATTAGTCTTGATGATTGCTTTTTCTTTGATCAAATAGTTGCTGATTTAAGTCAAAAGTTTGTCAGTTTTAGTTACATAAGGTCTGACAGCTGCTTGTGTTCAGACATTGAACTTTTTAAGTTTGGCGTCTTTTATAAAATGGCAGCAGAGGTGTTGTATAAGCGGTAGTTTTCATCATCATTTTCATAAGATATCATTTTTCAAAATGCTGCTGACCCTTTTGAAAATGAAAAGTGATTCTGTAAACAGTATATTTTGTTAAATTTTCTGTGAAGCAAAAATCCAATCAGTAATTGGTTTCTCAACATTGTCTCTCTGTCTGTCCATCTACGTGTCCAGGCGGTGTTTATGTTTCTGGGTGAGTTAAGCTGTCTTGCAGTCTTCTACATCTTACTTCACCATGACCGACGTAGCCCAGAGCCCAGGGTGAACCCGGGCCAGAGCTTCAACCCTCTCCTCTTCTTCCCACCCGCCATGTGTGACATGACAGCCACCTCCATCATGTATGTTGGTAAGTGGGCTTTAAATTTTCAGAAAACCTTTTTAAAATAAGCTTGTTTAAAGTGCTTATATGTTGGGGTTTTTTTTATGGTGTTTATGGTAGACATGAGCGTACGTCGTGCTCTGTTCTCGTGATCTGCCCTTCAAAGGTCAAATGTCATGAATTCAGTCCCACTGGTGCAGCCAAACAAACTAGATTATCTACTACTGTTTAAAGAATCATTTCGTCAGGAAAAGAGATAATTAAGTCAAAGATAATGTTTTTTTCTGTGTTGTGCAGCCGCTGCCTTTCAGCTTTATAGGGCAGTGTGAATTGTTTGTGTCATGGAAAAAGAAGCCTGTATTTTTAGATGATAAATGTACCAAATGAACATGTGTCCGTCCTCTTAAACCCACCCCTTTTGTTCACCCCCAGCTCTCAACATGACCAGCGCCTCCAGCTTCCAGATGCTGCGTGGAGCCGTCATCATCTTTACTGGTCTGCTCTCTGTGGCGTTCCTGGGGCGACGCCTGGCGCCCAGTCAGTGGTTCGGCATCCTCACCACCATCTTGGGCCTTGTGATAGTGGGCCTCGCTGACTTCTTCAGCGGGCACAGAGACGACACACACAAACTCAGTGACATCATCACAGGTAAGGTAGATTTTTAGTAATCACGTGCTTTGTTTTCGGCACTAATCGACCCTGTATTTGATCCATGGTGTTGCAGTACAACAGCAAGAAAAGTCTTAAGTGATAAAACAAAGAGAAGTAATTGTTTGGTTAAATATTTAAAATGAACTCTAACCTCAGTACAACATTGAAAATGCAGTATAATATTTTTCCCTTCCTAAAAGAAGTAAATAAAACGCCACTACTCTCTTCTGTCCTGCAGGAGACCTTCTGATCATCCTGGCTCAGATCATTGTTTCAGTCCAGATGGTCCTGGAGGAAAAGTTTGTCTACAAACATGACGTCCATCCTCTTCGGGCTGTTGGCACTGAAGGTACAGCTGTTATTCATCTGCGGTTACATGTAACATGGTTTTGTAGGTCGGAGCTTAGTTTGCAATTTTGCAAGAATACCAAAGAGAAGGAATGTTGACTTAAAACTCTGATAATGGTGAAGAACCTCGATGGATTTGAACCCCCTAAACCCACAAATAAACAAATGGACACAGAAGTACATGAGTAGCCAAATTCCTGACCTGCCAATGAAGATGATGAGGAATGCAAAGGTCAATCAACTGCAGATAGACTAGCTTTATCATTGTTTGCATACAGATACAGAAATATCTATAATTAGTATATTAGTATCTATAATTAGAGCCCGACCGATATGAGATTTTTAAGTCCGATACCGATTTTGATATTTGAGGATTTTCAAATCTGATAGCCAATAAATCGGCCGATATTCTTTTCCCCCTTATTTTAAGAAACGCATAACATAAACAAAAATTATCCCTAACCTTTGTTATTTTGAGAACTCACTAAGATACCATAACATAATGCAGTTTAAAAATAAACTTGTATTGTTAGAAATAGTACTTTGAACAAAAGTACAACAAAATATATTGAAGTTTTAATAAATAAGAGTCAAATGTATAAAACTACAGAATTTTTTTTTTAAATATCTGATTTATTTATAAATTATACTACTACTACTAAAAATTATAATAATACCATATATCATCTCTCGTGTCATTGCTATCGTAATAATGATAAACAGGGCTCTACTACATGGGCAAATAATAATTTTTTTTTTTTTCATGCAGTAGTTATTAGTAGTATTATACAAAAACAGGAACTTTCTCTACAGTGTACAAAGAGTTTGGCCGAATAAATGGCTTGATGTGTTAATGGGCAAATGTGTAGTACCACAACATATTTATATGTTAATAATCTGTCACTGTTGTGTTTGTAACATGTGGTCATCAAAAATCAATCGGTGCAGCTTTTGAATAATCTTTTCAAATATATTTGGCCACAGGGTATCTACGATTAGTTTTACTTTTTTTACTCTCTTGTTTGACCATTTGATTATTTTATGTCTCATTCTTATTTCATGTCTGCTGTTTATATAATGTTATTGCCCTTAATTATAGGCCTATGGTTGGGGCCCCCGCAACGGGTCACAAGATAAATTAGAGAGATTAGATATTATAGATATAGATTACATATGATAGATTAGAGATTATTAACAAGACAAGAAAGCAGAAAAAAAGAAGTATGTTCACCAAAGTCAGGCTCTAATCTTTGCTTTTGTCTTGTGAATAACTGGATATTTTTATTTCTTTAAATCACTCTTTGGTTGGGCTGATCTCATGTGGTGATGAATGGTCACAAGAAGACTTGATTTTAAGGGGTCACAAGCTAAAAAGTTTGGGAACCGCAGTCAACGGGCATGTTAAATTCTGTTCTCTATTTCCAGGTTTGTTTGGATTCGTCGTGCTGTCGCTGCTTCTCATCCCGATGTATTTCATCTACGTTGGCAACTTCAGCGACAACCCTCGGCACGTTCTGGAGGATGCGCTGGATGCCTTCTGTCAGATCGGGCACCAGCCTCTCATCATTTTGGCTCTGCTGGGCAACACAGTCAGCATCGCTTTCTTCAACTTTGCCGGCATCAGTGTCACTAAAGAGATCAGCGCCACCACCCGCATGGTGCTGGACAGCCTGCGCACGTTGGTCATCTGGGTGGTGAGCCTGGCGCTGGGTTGGGAGCAGTTTCATGGCCTGCAGGTGCTGGGCTTCCTGGTCTTGCTGCTGGGTGCGGCGCTCTACAATGGCCTGCACCGCCCCTTGCTGGCCAGGATACCGTGCTGCGCTGAGATGGTGACCACAGAGGAGGAGAACAGCCCAGAAGAAAGCGAGAGACTGCTGGGTGACGGCAGGGTGCAGGCCGCCGACGAGAGCTAGAACTTGTTAATAGTCGACACACTGGGCACAGAAGGCGTCCCAATGTGCTGGACTGTCTGTCAAAGACACTGCACCTTTCATGTCAACCGTCAGTGACGGTTTTTAAAAAAAAATTTTTTTATTATTATTTTTTTTTTGTTCACGACTCAGATTTTAACTGACCTCACACAATGTTTTAATATGTGGAAGTGTGCAAGCTCTCTTAAAGGAATAGTTTTGGGAATCAATTATCAATTATTGGCAGGAAAGCAAATGATTTGAACTTATTGTTAAAATATTCTTTCAAAGAAACAGACCGTAGAGAGGGCTGTCTGAAGGAACTTTTATATTACAACACAGACTATAAAACATTTAATTTAATTTCGAAATGGATAGTTTAGTCACGACCTTCTGAAACAAAAGATAATTTTAGACAGTTTCATTTGAACCTTTTGTTTTTTTAAAGAAACTTGAACTGACTTAGTGTGAAATCACTAAAGCACAGGTTTATAATTTTTTATGCAGATTTTCTTAAATTGATACATCATTGTTTCTGTTAATAATTTTAATATCTGTTCAAATGGTCTTGTATTCAATGGTCTTGTTATGACTCATGAACGTTTTTTTTTTTTGCAGGTGTGAGTATGATTTTGCCAAAGTGTTTTCAATATGGAGATAATTGTGCACTCACTGTCACTTCACTGCCTTGTGAAGGCACAAATGAGATAGTTATTTTCACAATTGAATGTAAGGAAAATATCAGAGCTCCTACAACAAGTGATTTGCAAAAAGTTTGTAAAAGATTTTCTAAATTCTGCTTCTCCTCTGTTTAATAGTTTAAGCCGTTGGCTGTAACATACATTAAGAAGAAAGGGAACTGTCATTAAATCACAATTGCTGTATGGCGTATTGGCTTTTTACTCAGGCTTGTGTTGACCACCTAACACTTAAACAACCCACATTAGTGTTTGTGTGATTAGGTAGGTACAATATTGTATTGAGCTGAATCAATTTGTCGATTAATGGATTAGTTGAGTGACAGAAAGATCAATTTATCATCACAGTTGTAAGCCCAAGTAAATAAGGCAAATATTCTGTTTCTATGTGTGGTTGACCGATATGGGTTTTTTAATGGCCGATGCTGATATTTAGAGATCAGAACAACTAAGGCTGAAATAAAATGCCAATATCAGAAGAAAAGTAATGTATAATTCCGTTATTCTATGCCTAGTACAACCTAATATACTAGGTTATCTTAGCCAGCAATATGTTGTTTTAGATGGAATTTTTATTAATTAATGAAATAGAAACATATATTGAGTTATGGTGACTGGTGTTTAAGGGAAAGTGGGGTACAGTTTGTCAGAATTGACGTAATTCAACTGCAGCTTCTACAGTATACCAGTAATGCTTTTCAGATTAGAGTAGCTTTCATTTATTGTGGGAGAAACACGTTAACATTTAGAAGAGATGATGGTGACTGAGGAAATTTAGGGCTCCAGACTAATGTTTTCACCATCTTCCCAAAACTCACAAAGATAACATCATTTTTTATTTATCGCTCTCATGAGTGCATGCATCATCTATTCGCCTCTCAAAATGCTAGATATTGGTCTGTCACTTGTTTATACCTTCCCAACTGGTAATTTGCTGCTTTTCTGTGCATCAACAAAAAAGCAGCTGGTTATGAGTGAAAGTTTAATGAAAATAATCATTAGTTGTTTTTAGGCCCATTCTTGATTCGTGACACAGATTAGATGGTTCTCATACGGGACAAAAAAGAAATGAATATGGATAATAATTATATATGGTGATGTAATGAACACTATGAAGTGGTGTTTAAATAAATATGTGTTAAATATGCATAACCATTAACTTGAATTAACACAGTTTTTACCACACTAATAAGGTAAAGCTTGACAACGCCACATTGTGATGAAAATATGACAAAGTATGACTTTGAAGTTCAGCAGCAAAGAAAATACCAGCTCAGTGGAGTGAATAGCCAGTGAAAGAGTCCAGTGTCACCAGTCCCACCAGTCCCAACACCAGCAGCTGACACCTGCCTTCACTTCCTGAGTCAACCCAACATCCTCCCTAAAGACCTGGCCTTATGCTTTACTGGAGGTCAAAGGTTAAACCAGGAGTCCCCTGAGATCTACACACACGACCCCGTCCAGCTCTGGAAGAAGGATGAAGGAAATGTGTTAATTGACCAAAGACACACTGGTTTATGTCAATTGACCACATGAACACATTGATTAAGAACTGAATGTCACTGCAAATATAATCAGCAACAAATGATAAACTATCCGTAGTTTTTTTGATAGGTCTGTGCCTTCATTACAGACCACCTTATACAAGGTTCAAAGTATTGCAACAAAAAAAGGCTCACCTTAATCATCTGTAAGGTATGTATTTAATGCATTTGCTAGTGGGCTGCTGGCAGTATAGAAGAGAGCTATTGTGGGTACTTGTTGATTTTAAATTTTTTGTTACTTGGTTGCTTTGTGTTTCAGTCCAAAATCACACGCCATGCGCGCACACGATCTCCCACAGCAGGCCAGTTTAGAGTCTGTCAGTAATACACGACATGTCCGCTAGATGGCGACGTTTTGCTTGAAAATGAAACGCAGCTCTTCATTGTGTGTGGCTGATTTTAGTTATGAGCTGCTACCTGTCAATGTACTGAGGAAAAAAACATATTACCACAGTGACTCCGTTGTAAATAAATAAATACACCATATAGAAAGATTACACAGGCTACCGATTGGTTTCCTTTAGGGACAGTTTGAATTTGAAGCCAATTTAGTTAAAATTTTAAGCTTTTTATCAAAAAAAGCCATGCAGAAATGTGTTCATAGTGCAGCTAGAGTTGAAATCTCTCTATTTAAATACATAAAATAAGATAAGCCAAATTTACAAAAGACACTCCTGGGACAGAGTGGAAAAACATTTCCAGTAGCTGTTTTCTGGACAAAGATGTCCCAGTGCGATCTGTCCTCCCCTGAGACCAACTGATCTGCTAAAAACCCAGGAAATAATAAGCCAGTGAAATACTGGATAGATAGATAGATAGATAGATAGATAGATAGATAGATAGATAGATAGATAGAAATAGGCTAAATTTTTCTTTTAATAATCTTCACAGTCATTATGTTGTCTTGTAATATACGTTTGTTTATTTATTTATTTTTTATTTCCTCATGCAGCATGTTTGGGGATTAAACCTTTCTGCTTTGCACCTACAGACCTGCTGCTGTTTGGAGTTTCTCGGCTGATGAATCGCATTTTTCCACCGCTGCGTTAAACAGCAGCGGACTAATCTGGCCCGAGATGTGAACTATTAAAGCTGCAGGGTGAGCTGCTCTGCTCTGCATCAGCCTGCTGTGAACATACAGCCTGGCTGACCTGGGTGCATCTCCTGAAGCATGTCAAGTCATTTTGATTCTGCTCTCTTTGTTTGCAGCTTTTTGACACTTTCTGTTGCTTAAAGTCTTTAATTAACCATTTTCTCTTTTATATTATCTGCTTCATTTTCCCATTGTTAAACCTTCAAAGTCCTAAACCACGCATGCTCACTTCTAGGATCAGATTCTTCACTTAAAGATATTTATTACTGCACAGATATTTCAAACATATCTGACATGAATGATTGATGTTGATGTATTATTATTTTTTACAGTGGTTTATGCTCCTTATGGCAGCTCGCCACCCCGCTGGAGAAGCAGCAACAGGCCTAATGGTTTGTTATTATGACCTTTTGTGTTTCCATTAGTCTCTCCTCCTGCAGTATTTAGCTCACAGCGCTGCTTACAGTATATGTGATTTAACAGTGTGTACATTTGCACACTGGAGCTGTAGAGGGCCCTGAACCTGCCGCACAAGAGGCGACTTTAATCTGTTTTAATGTAAACACATGGTTTTGCTCAAAGGCACTGAGTCACCATCATATTTAAAAGCTTCCATTAAAGCAGCTCCTTTAGGTTGTTTACAGCAGAGGGCAAGCTGGGGTGAGTGTGATTAGTCTACCACTCCAATGTCCAGCTAATGACCACTTAATGTTTTAAACTCTGGCTGTGCAGAGCAAAGAGTAAAAAAAAAACCTGCTACCACAAAAGGAAACAGAGATGGGATCGAATTTATTGTCAACAGCCGTTCACTCATGTGATCAGACTCAATGTGGATTAATTTTCAGTATGTCTACCTGCAATATTGGAGATGAAGAAAAGGCCACTTCAGAGAAATAATTGAGAGTTTACACCTGTGTTCCTCTAAGTCGACTGAGTCAGTGCAACACTTACTGTATTTTAGAGCCCTGAGAAACCTTGTAAAAACTGTCCAATCAACAGGTATGAGGTACTTGTACTTTGCTGTATGGTTATTAGTTACTTGAAATGGATTAAGATATTCCATTAAAAACACTTAAAAGCCTATAAAATACAAGAAATTGTTGGAGATTTAGCCAGTTGTTGGTAGTTCCACCAAAGATACGTCTCACCTTTTAACTTTCTGAGACGGTTTTATGGGCAAAATGATACAATATTTCACATAAAAAGATGAAAGAGACTAAAACAAAATGAATAAAAACCCACGAAAAACTCACAACCCCTCAGATTTATTTTTGTGACCCTTAGGAGGGGCTTAACCCTTAGAAGGTACTGCACTAAACTGTATATGAGCTGGAAACAGCTCCACCTCTATCAGCTGGAACAGTGCTATAATCTGATCTATATTTATGTCAGTTTTTCTGCATGAGTACTTTTTCTTTTGCTACTTTAATTATATTTTGCTGATAATACTGCTGTATTTTTACTTAAGTAGAACTGTGATATTATCATCACAATTTCACATTCAGAAAACAGAAGCCGACATGTATATATTTAATATCTATGAGAATGATCCCTTTTCTGTCTGATATAAGCTAAAAAAAAAAAAAAAAAACAAGCTACTGATTATAAAATGACTCAAAAGCTCTCTCTCTTCTTTCTTCTCTCCCTTTGAACATGACCAAAGAGGAGGGAAGCCTAAATCATGCCTACATATGTGTTGCCTCAGCAGGGATGATATTACATGAGAAAAGTTGATCTACAGGAGAACCATCTGAAAGCAACACAGAATGCCTGAGAGCTGCACTGCATTGTATTCTGCTATATTAATATATTTTGAAATGTCACCTGTTACCAGATTTTTTTGTTTCCTTTTATATAAATAAAAACATTTCCACCATAAATTTGTGCAGAAACTTTCACCAGAATGCAGGAATTGAAGTGTTTAAAGATCAAAATTCTCTGGGGGAGGTTCCCCCAGACCACCCGCTCATATATCTCTGCATTGAGGACATATTTAAAACACTGTTTAAGGATCTTTTCATCTCGTTCTCATGAAACTAATATTGCATATCGTGATGTCTCGCGAGCTAAGTGTCTCTTCACACCCCTAATCTCAGCCCCTATGTCCCCACCACTTTTCAACACAAAGTGACGCCCTTGTCTAACATAGTCCATGTTAATGTTAGAATCTCTTATTTTATTTTTTATGTATTTAATTCAAAAAAAAATTTTTTATCTGTTGTCTCACCTCTTTGTCTGTAATATGTGGAATTTACCCTCAGGATTCAATATAATCTTAGCAAATATTTAATTATTCAACTTAAACATAAATATGATGCATTTTTATAGCTGAAACTAAGAGTATAGGCCTAATAAAGTAGTTCAAATCAGCTACCACTTGACCAACTACACCAGTAAAATTCTACTTATATATTAATGAGACAATAATATTGATTAATTACTGAAAAACACAATTAAATAAGACTCAGAGGGGCCATTTCCTGCATAATGAATACTTGTGCTTTTGATACTTAAAGTAAATTTTGCTGATAATGCTTCTGTACTTGGTGGTATTGCTACTTTTACTAAAGTAAAATATCTGAATACTTCCACCACTGTCCAGAATAATGTTTAATGTGAGCCAATGATGAAATAATGGAACAAAGTCATTTAAATTTTATTTCAGTTATACTCACTAAAGTACATAAAACTGAACAACATAGGACCACTCAGTCACTGTCAGGTTTGACATTTCACCTCCTGCATGCAAATGACTCATCTCCACCTCAGAGAGAGTATAGGGTTTGGAATGCATTGGATGTATTCAGGATCCCATAAACGGGGACAGTCTTGTTTTGAATTGACTATAGACATCCCTCAGTTCTTTTTTTTCTCTCCCTCTCTTCTCTGTGGAAATGATGGCAGGGTGCCATACAGAAGGCTGTGTACAATGGCCCAGGTCCCATTAAATCTGCGAAAGTTCCTTCCTGAGGCAAACATTGCCAGAAATAGTAATCTTGGCTTGGAGCTGGAGTCTTACAGAGGGGGGGCAATAATTCTCAGCGTAATAATGGAAATCATTTAATTCTGTCCTGCAGCCCCTGATCCAGCACGACTACAGTCCGAGCTGCTCATTCAGTTTTTCCTCCGCCTGATAAGGCTTCCTGAAAAACACACAGCAAGCAATCAGGCAACAACAATGGGCTCCGTCAGATGCTTTAAACCTCAGGTAGTCAACAGTGCACAGCAGCACGGCTTTGTTTTCATCCACAGTGAGCATGTGACTGATAAATGCTTTGCATTTTCAAGGTGCTTGTTTAAGCTGTGATAAGCTGTACTGCAGAGTCTGTAAAGTAGAGCTGCGGTCTCCTGACCAACTAATTAGTTACATGTTTGTGTTTTAGTCAGTTGGTCATTATGGTTTAATAGCTGTTAGTTATGAGGGGAAAATGTCTTTCACAAAAGAATGTTCAAAAATATGTTTTGGTCTTTAATAAACACAGGATACTGTATTATGAGATTGTAGCAGTGGTTGAAGAAGATCCTTTGTTTAAGTGAAAGTACATAACAACAGTGAATAAACACTCTATTACAGGTAAAAGTCCTGCATTCAAATGTACAGAAGTATTATCAGCAAAATATATTGATATATAAAAATAAAAATGTCCCCCTTCACTGATGTATTGTTACATAATGGCATTTTTATATTGTTAATACTGATTCATCAATGCATGCTGTACGCAGCATTTTACTGTTGTGGTTTGTTGAGTTGGAGCTACTTTTAACTACTTTATATACAGTTACTGTATGTAGTTTAGTAGAGGCCCCTCCAGTGGGCCACAACATATATCTGGGGGGTTGTGAGATGATTAAATGTGGTACAAAAAAAGAGAAAAACCGAAATTCTGCAACACAAGCTTGTATCAATTTCACACATTACTTTTCCAAAATTTTTACCCTTCTGTGAAATTTTAACTGTTGGCGCCCAAAACTGTTATTTAAATAAAAGCCTAAAAATCTGTAAAATCTTAATTTGAAAAGGAACCTGTAGCTATATCTGCCAAATATATATAGAGGAGTATAAATAATTCAAAATAATTCTCTCTGACATGTAGTGGAGTAGAAAGTATAAAGTAGCATCAAATGGAAATACTCAAGTAAAGTACAAGTATTTCAGCATTACTTGTAAGTACACATCTGAACCTTATCTGATACTATATAAAAGTCACTAAGATTATGAGATGATTAACAATTTATTTAGTGGACAGTAAAGCCTCATGTCTAAGGACAATATTGTGTTTCCACACTACTTCAGAAGAAAAAGAGTGGATATTTACTTTGAACTTTCTATTGTTGAAGACAGATTCAAGTCTCGAGGACTCACAGTACCTTAACCAGAGACAGGAGTAGCTGGCACTGGCAGTAATCCCACCTGCCATTATTTATACAGCTCCGCAGAGGACTGGCTCGGAAAAGGGAAATAAAGGTATATAATAGTAACCAGCAGGGCTCTTGCTGAAAAAGTAATATTTCAGTTTTTGCAGGTGATTTGTGGATCAAACGTGGACTTTTTAAAAAAAATCTTTTTAGAATATTACATTTTCAGACCTGAATGCATTGCTATGAAGCCAGGAGCAATCAGTAGTGTCAGGTTTATTCTTTCATGCTATATTTCATGCTTAAATGTCTCTCTCCTCTGAAGAGCAACCATACAGTGCTTGGTGCTTTAAAACACATACACATATAATATAAAAGCGAGGTAAAGGATAATTTCTATTGACGGGAAATGTAACAACAAGAAAACAGGAGCTGCATGACACTATGGTAATTCGACTTTTAGCTTCTGAAAACTGTTGTCGGTGGTACAATTTCTGATGGTGTCAGGAGCACATTTACCTTCTGCATCCTCCATACGTCTGCAGTCATCGCTGTGATTTTCCCCTGAGAAAAGGAGATTATCTGTCCAAGCTATAGAAACAGCTCCTTTTCTTATTGTGTGTAAATGCTATTAAACTTCAGCTGTTGTATGGGTAGAGAAACTGCACCTTTTACAGCAGGAAACCATACAATGTTTGCTTAAAGTCTGTGTCATGGCATGATGAGTGGTATGAGTTGCACTAAATCCTTACCTCATTATTTAAATCCTGTGTGTATGTGTGTGTGTGTGGACATTTAAAATCAGCAATAAAAGGAGTCTATGGCATCTTTTATCTCTGGACACTGAAGCAAATTAAAAGATGTTTTTGCAGAAAAAGGTTCACGGAGTTTAAGTAAATGACAATATGTATGCTCCTCTGGCTTTAAATTCTTAATAAATTTAATTAAAATGTTGTTCTCATTGCTCCATGTGCTGTGTGGCATGCATTTCTATCTTTCCACTGTAAAACCCCATTTCCACAATTTCCTGTCTTCCTTTGATTGGCTGACAAAGGACAATGCACATCCATTACATTTTCAAAACAGCAAGGAAAACATTTTATACATAAATTAAACAGCAAATGCTCTCCTGAACTATAAATTAAGATCATACTGTAGCTGAAAAGATACAAACTTGAAGCTAAATGTATCCCTCTCCCTGGCTGCAGCTTACCCGTCCTGTTATGCAGCAACAGGGCCTGTGCTTAAAGGCTGATCTGAGGCCTGTTTTTTAATGCTTCCCACTGAAAAAGCTCATCAGCACCTGAAATAACTCGAGGCGTGCTGCGGCTGCTACATCCTCTTCCCTGGATTGTTTTGACTGCATGATGGAGGGCAAACGTTAAATCGCATTTCTAATTTTAACCCGGAAAAGTGTCACTCGAAAACAGCATGATAGGAGGCAGTCAGGGTCATCAGCCCTTCCGCCCGCATGAATCAAGACTAAATGAATGCGGGCTTCAGAAGCCATTGTTTCAACACATGCAAGAGAAACATGCGATCCAAGACTTTTGGACGCAAACAGCAGTATCAAGGCACGGCAGTGGGAAAGGTGGAGAAAGCGAGAGAGAGTTCATTTTATTAGACAGTTAAACAATATAGAAAGTATATTTCAATTATTATTGCAAATATATATATATATATAAAGATTTCAGGTAAATTAAACCTCATGTTAACCTCATGCAGGAAATTTGCATGTGTACAATTTAATATCTTAATTATAAAATTTCATTGGCACAGGACCCAACGTGTGAATCTTGAGGGGCCCTGCGGATGAAGTATCGCCTCTGAAGTTAATAGTGTTTTCGTTTTAGAGGGGAATAGGTTTCCTCTGTTTATTATGAGCATGGGGACGGATTTGCGTCACCATGCAACTTGCAGGTCGAGATAAAGTTGCACAAATATTGAAAAAGGGAAGTTCTAACAGTCATTATAAAAGTCCCCCCCTCTGCTCCGGAAGAAATAAGGATTTCTGCTGTATCCTAAAATACTAAAGCAGGTTCTATTTTGGGGGCAAATCTAGCAGGAATATCCGCTCATTTAACACGAATCACAGCCCATCAAAAACAGGATGAGTTGAAACTAATAGAGGCTCTCCTGGGCGCGGGGTTATATGGTTTCACGCCGATTTTGTACAGTTAATTATGAACTAAATATGTGTTATTGCTATTTTATTATTCTATATCACCACGTGAGCTTTTCCATTAGATTTTATTTTGCATTTTTTGCAGGTTTTATTAAAAACCAGACAGATCAAAGACTTTCTTGCAAATATTTGTAAGCCCACTGCGTGAACACTTCTGGAGTGAGACATTTATTTCCAAAATGAAAAATCTAATTTACCATTTGAGTTCAGAGTTCATATGTGTGTGTGTGTGTGTGTGTGCGTGCGCGCGCGGTGATGGGTGGAGGTTCTCTTTAGGTGATCAATCCATCATCTCAGGATCAAAATTGCACCGAAATGTCCCGGTCGTGTGTGTGTGTGTGTGTGTGTGTGTGTGTGTGTGTGTGTGTGTTACACATAATCCTCATTTGCAAGGGCGTGATGTGAGTAAATGTAAGACACCCATTGGCTCAGAAAGCAACCAATCAGTGTCAGCGGAGGAACTTCAGAGTGGAACTGCAGGGTTTGGATTTCAGAGTTGGGAGAGCGATTCTGGCACTGACACAAAGAGGACGGTCATCTATCCCCCTAAAACGCTGCCCCAGCTTTTTTTTTTTTTTTTTTTTTACATGTCTATCCGTTTATACTTTCTTCTGATAAACAGTAAGACGCATTAGAGGCTGCGGGATGTATACTGCCGGGCTCAACCCGTTTTACGCGTCAAACTTTAGCCTCTGGTCTGCGTACTGCGCAGGGGGCTTCGCTGTGGATACGATGAAGAAACCCTCGTTTTGCATCGCAGACATTTTGCAGGCTGGAGATGCAGAGAACATCCCGGGATCGTCGGCCCTCATGGTGCACATGGGACACCACCACCGTGCGCACTCCGGCAGCTCGCCGCTGCGCCCTTCTCCTGTTGCGCCGGAGCCGTCTGTGTACGGTACGAGGGTGAGTCCGGCGTCTCCTTACCACAGGCACGGACTACAGCTAACATCAGTCTCCAGAACGGCATTTAACTCGCAGCAAGCTCCCCCGCCTTCAAGCAAAGACCTCAAATTCGGAATTGATCGGATATTGTCGACAGACTTTGATCCAAAAGGCAAAGAAAAGTCGTCATTAAGAGGTAAGAAGATTACCTCTTTTTTTTACACGCTAAATTTCCAAAGAGATGTGTGGTGTATATAGAGAAGCTTCCTGTCATGACAGCAAATAACACTATCAATATGGGGTGTGTTTTATGATCTTGTTTTTCTTTTTAATAAAATAATTAGTGCCACATGCAAATCCAAACTTAGAAACTTAGAAGCAACAAACAAGAAGCAACTATCAGCTTCTCACATGTGTATAGTCAGTCACCTAACACTGACAGACTTGTTCACAGAGCAGTACGAGCACAAATAGCCTCATAATGTGCACTTTAAGGAGCCCTGTGGGGAAATCCTCTCCTCTTTTGCCCCCCTAAACAGAGAGGTCAGAGGTCAGGTTCAGCTACAAACAGCAGCAATGCAGCTGGAAGTTTCCTTAAACACACTTTTAGCAGTCACACTTGAACCCAGGCTAGGACTTTGCAGGATGGTCTTTGTAAAAACTAGACCATCTTGTCCCCCCTCCCTCCTCCCCAGGTTGCCTGTGTGTCACTGCGATAACTCTTTCCTGACTGAAGCCCATCATCTCTCGCTCTGTAACAGATCTCACGTCCATCGTTAGCTCGAACCGTCAGTCAGGGATCCACATCCCCGTTCAGCCTCCGGCCAGCCAGTACTTCTCCTCCATAGACCACGGGATGAGCGACGCGTCCTCCATGATGAGTTCACTAGGCAGCAGCAGCAGGCAATCAGGCCAGCATCAGTTTCAGGACACCTTCCCAGGTAGTCACCACATGTAGGACTGTGACAGACAGGAAACTGGCCTTGTCCAGCTCTCTGTTTAGAGGTGTGAGACACCTGCAGTGAATGTTCCTCCGGTTTCTCTTCTCTTTTTTGTTTTAACCTCATGTCCTCCTCGTGTCTTTCAGGTCCATATGCTGTCCTCACAAAAGACACGATGCCACAGACGTACAAGAGGAAGAGGTCGTGGTCGAGGGCAGTGTTTTCCAACCTGCAGAGAAAGGGACTCGAGAAGAGATTTGAAGTACAGAAATATGTCACCAAGCCGGACAGAAAGCAGCTGGCTGCGATGCTCGGGCTGACAGACGCTCAGGTAAGATGCAGCTCCAGAGGAATTAAACACCTGCGCACATTTTTACATGTGGATTACATTTTGCGTGAAAGATTCAAGGTTTTATACAGTCTATTATTTTTTGACACATCTGCAACTGAGAAATAGCTGAGGAGGTAATTCTTTGAGGCAGGCCTCAATGAACTGAGATAATAATAATAATAATAATAATAATAATAATAATAATAATAATAATAATAATGATGATGATAATAATAATAATGATAATGATAATAATAATAATAATAATGTTTACTGTAATATGGGTGTGCAGTTGTTGATATATGTTGCCAAGGCAACTACTTGTGCCAATACAAATAAACAATTAAACACAGCCCTAGCAAGGATGTTGCAAATACTGAGGTCATCATGAACCTCCTTACCCGCCCTTAAAGAATAGACCAGACATCAAAAAGAAGGTTTCAAATTTTTTCTTCTTGTTTGTATTTTGTAATGATTAATAATTCAGTTTTTACAGCCTACATATTTTCTGTTTATTCTTACTTTGTCAGGTCTAAAGTTTGCCCTTTTCACCCAGCGTCTGAAAAAAAATATTTGGAACAGCATATAAAATACCTACCTAAAGCTGGTTGCAGGTTGCTAAAAGACCTCAGTAGCTCCAGTAGGAGACAAACCAATGCCTTGAGATTAAATGAAAATGCTTCCATGTTTGAGGGACACTTGCACTCACATTCTTTATGTTTATGATGTCAAACATAAGAAACTCCTGCATGCTCATTCATTGCACAGATTCAACTTAGTTGGGAACTTTTAATTTCAAAATTAATTAATAGTAATAATTGACAAAAGATCCAGACCTTTAATTGAAAATTGGTAAATCATGACTGTATGGTGCAACCTAATTGGCTGCGAGATGTCCCAGTGAATGCCAAATCTCATCATATCTTGAGCAACACCACACTGTACATTGCATCATTTAACCTACAAATGTCAGAGCTACTTCATCTGAATGAAAACTGAGGCAGGTTATCTTATTTATCACTATTTCCAACTAATAGCCTATTACATTAAAATATTTGTACTCCAGGTACTAACAGTTTCCTGTAGTGTACTAGTGTAGTACTTTTTGCACTATATTTACACTTTTGATGCTGCTGTCTTGACCAGGCCTCACACCTCAGTGAGACTTACCTGGTTAGATAAAATATTCCTGGGCACTTAGCTTTTGGTAGCCTCATGCCTATAATGCCTGTTTTTACTCATTACAAGTTTACTCATTACATTTCTCATTACAGTAAGAAAAAAAAGCAGCTTTGGATGCATCATATACAAAATATTTAACAGTGAGACTTAGATCTAACTGATCGACATTTCAACTGGAAATATAATGAGCATATAGGACATTAAATACAGTGACTCTGCAAAAAGGCCGCAGTTGTGTTTTGCTGCTTTACGCAGAGGGAAAGATTAAGCCAACAGTGTTTGCATGTGTGTTTCCAGGTGAAGGTGTGGTTCCAAAACAGGCGCATGAAGTGGAGACACTCCAAAGAGGCCCAGGCCCAGAAGGACAAGGAGAAGGAGCAGCCGGACAAGAGTGCGACTGAGTCCGGCGGCAGGGAGCCCAAAGAGACGGTGGAGTCTGAGTGCGAGAGCGAGGGCAGGAGCGAGTGTGAGTCCGACGAGGCTCAGGAGGAAAACTCTGACGGACATTTGGACGTTTCTGAGCTCAACAAAACCAGCGTGATCATAAGCGGGAGCGGGCCGGCGAGCAGCGCGGAGGCAGCTCCCACAGACACAGGCACGCCGGCCTCACAGATACTAATATGAAGGCAGCGTGTTGATTGAGTTTATGAACTATAAGAACGAGTTATTATTATTATTATTGTTTTGACAGAAGAACGACAGTGATGTTAAAACGCATCTGGAGTGGCAGTAACAATTCAGTAACACAGAAAGGTATGGCAAGCCTAAAGTCAGGTTTAATTCCTGGGAACAAGTGGAGCCACCAGACAGTATTATTTGTTCAATGTGACACATTCGTTTAGCCCAGACACGAGGAACACACGTACCAGTGAATGTGTGACTTTTGTTAGATTTTGACCGCATTTTTCCAGCCTCTCATTATAAAACCAGGCCATTTCAATTTAAAAATATGACTTCCGGCCACCTCCAGTGTCTCCTTACTGTCTCTTTCCTCTCCAGAGCTTTTGTGTGCATCACGTTTCCCTCATCTGAAGGAAATATGCCGTTGTGAATGTTATTTTTAGGTTATGAACCACTCGTTTCACTTATAAATGAAATCTCAGAGTATCACGGCAGTATTTTTTTTGGTCCAGATATATAGTTGTGCTATTTTGTTATTAATAATTTGCACTGAAAATATTGTAAATAAAATGTTTCTTACTTTGAAAAATTGGATTACAATTTATTATTATTATTATTATTATTATTAATAATAATAATATTATTGAATTGTGGGAATTTGCAGGTTGCTCACTCATCAGGAGTCAGTCATTTGGCGAGGATGCTACAATATAACTTAGTTTAGTTTAGCTGTTAATTTATTTTATTTTATTTATGTATCTGATTGTATGGTTTTTATTTTATTTGGTTTTGCATTTAAAAGCAAACTAGAAAATAAGTAGGTGAAAATAAAAGCCTCTGCAACAATAAAAATAAACAGGATTTCAAGGAGAAGTTGCACAAACGTAAACATACAACAAAATAAATAAATAAGCTTACACATCTAGTGGAAACGGGAAACTGAGAGTGGCTGCTGTCCAAAACGGGTGTTTTAGTCCACAAAGCCAAAAGATACACGTCATTTGCATACATGCATATAAGCTGATAATTATTTGCATACAGGACCTTGGTGTGCAGCGTACTGGGTTCAGCTTAAGATTGTTGTTTTGATAATTCCTCCTCAAAAATATTATTATTGTAAAATTGATTAATTAGTCTGATTCAAAATAATGTAAATCTTGTTTTTTTACTTTGGTCAACGGACAAACAGTCTAAATCGTTAAGTGGACTAAATCAAAGCTCCATGATAAATGTAGCCTATACATCTTAATGTAACTCGGTGAACTTAATTTCTCCTGAAGACCCTGCGGCTGTGGCAGCGAAGAAAGCGAGAGAGAGAGTGAGAGAGACGAGGGAGAAGAGAGAGCTAAGAGGGTAATTTATAGTTTGTATACGTTTATTGGCTCCAGATAGCAGCGACGACCCGGATGAATATATTTTATGTTTCCATACACAGACACAATCAACATCTCCTCCATTTATAGTGCTGCTCCCAACCTCCCTCTGCAGTCCCTCCCAGAGTCCACCTCAGATCTGCTCTTTTTTTATTATAACTAACAAGAACATCATGTCAGTCATAGACTAACGTAAGAAGACAGGGTAGTGTTGAAATGCCAAATGTAATTTCCCAATCGGCCTTATCACGATGATCAATGGTGACTGCTCAAAAATTATAAGATAGAAGAAATCTACATTCTTGCTACATCCAAACCCACATGCACAGCACACTTAAACCTGTTTATGTCAGCTAATTGTTTATTAATGTGTGCATGCATCTATTGAAGAGCTCCCATACAGGATATTATACATCATTTTTGGGTTAATCTTTGGCACTATGCCACCTATCAAGAGGTTTGTTGATGTAAAGATAAACCTGATGGAGTTTGGTACAGCTTTCACTCACGTTTAATGAGGTTTGCATGAAAATAAACAGCCATTTCACGCTGATGTGGAAGAAGTGTGCAGAATTACCGAAGCAAAAATAGCAATACAACACTGGAACCATACTCCATTACATGTAACAGTCCTGCATTTATGTTTTTACTTTAGTAAAAGCATGACAGTATTGGAAACAGGCTGTACTTATGAAAAGTATGCAGAGTTGGTTCTGTCAGAAGGGCCATAACCATGAGTCCCCCGAATGAGGATATTTTAACCAGACATCAAATGGTGTATGTTATTTTGTTCAGGAAAAAAGTTTTTTTCAACCCTTAGCCTACTTTATTTCATTCAGTTAACTGTTCAGTTATATTTTCTCTATATTTCTTTTCCCAACATGAAGGTCTAAATGCTATATTGCCATTTGTTCACATTGTTTGAATACATTCTGGCTAGTCTTTTATTCATTGGCCCAAAAGTGGTCAAATTCAATTCTACAAATATTGTAATTGAAATACCAACCAAGTGTCCTTTTTTATTTTACTCCACATAGGATCCCAAAACCTTCAAATTCTTAGAATACAAGACAAGACCTCAGTATCAGTGTTGAGAAGTGGTGGAAAGTAACTAAGTACATTTACTCAAGAACTGTACTTAGTATTTCCTTTTTATTTGAACTTCTGCTTCACCACATTTCAGAGGAAAATATTGTTCTTTTTATGCCACTACATTTTTTGACATACTGACTTTGCAGATTCAGATGAGTAATACACAATGTGAATTAACTAATACATTATGCTGTGTTATTGTAGACTAAACCCAGCAGTTATATCAGCTCAACCTTCACCAGCTGCAACATTAAAGTGAGGTTTACACATTAATGCACCAATAATTATAATCCACTAATATAATATTATTCTGAAATCAGCCCTTCTGCATAACTAACATTTTGAATGCAGGACATTTACTTGTCAGAGAGTCACTGTGGTATTGCTACTTTTCTTCCACAGCGTTTAATTAGATCAACAAAAAGACAACAATTTCATTGCTTCACTGACAGAAGACGTACGCAGATCATTCCCTTATGTAAAAGTATATACTATAAAATACTCAATTACAAGTCAAGGTAAACATACAAATGTGTTGTCATTATATTATTGGATCAATATTATTGATTCATTAACATTTAAACAGTACTTGTACTGTTGTAGCTGTTAAAGGCAAGCTAATTTTGACTATTTTATGTACTTTTTGGTATTTTAATCTTTAACAATTCATCATATAAAAAAAAAAATTTAAAACTGTTTTTTAAAAAGTAACTAGTAATTACAGATGGGAAATAAATGTAGCACAGTAAAAATTATTTATATATATAGTAAATAAAAAAAAGTAGCATAAAATGGAAATAAGCACCTCAAAATAGTACTTCGGTACAGTACCTGAGTGAATGTACATTTTGACCACTGCTAAACATTATTCAGCTATGAAATCATGTAATTTCTTCCATAAAACCTCTGCTAAACACAAATATAAAGCATAATGTGGTGTCGAATAAAGCACTGTACATTTTATCTCAAGCCTTCTGGTATATGTTTTCATGTTAGCAGTAACATCATAGTGAGTGACCCAAAAACCCGGACCACCACAAACTCTTTCTACTATGGGGTCCGCTTTCCTCTCCTCCGGAAAGAGGACTGACCCCAGGAGAGCTGCAGTTTTTCCGTTTTAGCTTAGCATCTTGAATTTCACTTTACATTTTCCCCTCTCGTGGCTGTACAGTACAGTATACCTGCTGCCTTTTGTTTCTTTTCCGTACAGGAGACATTTTAATCTCCAGCACAGCTTCTCATAAACTAACGTGGCCTGTGACGGTTAATGAAGTGGATGGCACTTGTCTTTATCTTCCCTCTTTAATTCATGCTGGGTGAAACGTTGTCAGAGTTATGATGGAGTTTCCATGGAAGGCAGTAAAAGCTCTGGGCACTTTATCAACCCAATATTAACTGTTAAATGCTCACATATTAAATGTCTGGGTGTGTTGGGTCTCGAATTATGCTCGAAAAGCTATAAATTACATTAGTATTTGCAAATGTACAATAACAATAACAATCCAAACGCTTAACATAATACTGAGAGGCCTTGATTTGTGAACTGTCCTAAGAACTTTTATGAGCAGGATAGGAGAAAGTCCATCTGGCCTGTATTTAATGTCAGCCTTCCCCCTCCATTAAAAGCTGTCCTATACGTCCCTCTTGGCAACCCAGGACAGGGCAACCCATAAAACAAACCAGCCTTTGCAGATTTCGCCAATTTTAACGCTTTGAAAAAGTGACTGTGTAAAACAAATTACATCTGTGAGAGCAGAGGAGGGGGTTTCTGTCTGCAGGGGTTGAGGGATTAACGTGACTAAAACCTGTGACGTCTCCGGTGCTTTGAGGCATTATCTGTGAAGTTGCTTTATAGGCTGATGGAGATTTCTCCTCTGTTGCCATAATGCATCAGAGAAGGCCTTAGAGCCTGTGGCCCTGGCGGAGGAAAGGGGGTAACAAAGCGTTGCTATAACTCAACAAGTGCCTGAGAGGCTGCGGCCGACAAATGTACGAAATGTGTGCTAAAAAACTAAGGTTTTGTTTAGTAATTCAGCTCCTTCCTCATTCGGCAGGAGATGATGATAGTTGTAGTAATTGTCATGATGATAAGGGTGATGTGAATATCTCATTATCATGAATTTGTTTTTATGCAGTAGAGGAAGAAGTGCTCAGATCCTTTACTTTACATAGCAATAACACAGTGCAGAAATACTCTACATCATGCATCAGAAGTATCCTATTGAAATATATATTTGTGTATCATATTATTATTTTATTAATATGAACAGATCTGTATGAAGCATTTTACCATTTTTTTTATGAAGAATGCATTGTGTTTTATGAGCTGATCAAATGTTTCTTCTATAAAATCTTAATCTGCAAAGTACCATTATCTTGCAGATAAATGTAGTGGGATAAAAAGTATTTTCCTCTAATATGTAGTAGAGTGGAAGTCTAAAGTAGTATGAAATGGAAATATCCAAGTAAAATGCGAGTACCTCAAAATTGTGCTTTAGTACAGTACTTGAGTGAATGTATTTAGTAATGTTGTGCTGCTTTTATGTATTTCAAAATTACACCCTAGCGTTATTTGCCCAAAATTTTAAATCTCTCTTTCTCATAATGTTCTTTGGCACCCACGGCAAACAGAGGTGTTAGCTTCTGGCTAATGTGCATTGCAATGTGTTCTTCATCAGTAGTGTATTTTATTTAGTCATTGTAGCTCCATGAGTGAGTGTTGCTCTGGAGGTGGCTCTGTTTCCTTCGGAGGTATGTTTGTTCCATCAAACACTGATTTATGAGATCAGCTGGATGCTCTTTTGCTAAATGAGCTCTGAATCATCAGCGTGAGAGATGACTTCCTCCTGAGACTAGCTAAATATTATTACATGGTACGAATCTTTAATTTGATAGCAGGCCAAAATGTTTCCAGCCGCCCCCAGTCATTTTTGTCCAATTCACTGGAATAAGCAGCTTCAAGTCTTTTATTTATGGTCTTTTATACCAAACACAGTTGGGACATTTCTCACTGAACGGGATTAGAATAGAGTGTGTCTGACGTTGTTTTGGAGAAAGAGTAAAATGCACATTCAACCAACCAACCAACCAACAACAACAGCATGTCAGTGTGTGTGTGTGTGTGTGTGTGTAAATATATATATATATAAAATTGTTAAATTTCACATGCAGTGCATATCAGAAAAAACAATCTGCATGACCTTTAAGTGATATTCTTCCTTACACTTCTTATTAACCTTAAATATACCTAAATATATCTTCAGTGTGTAAATCAAGTGTTTTTCTAAACATTTATATAGAGGACTGTTCTGCAGCTGCACACGTACCAAACATGTTCACCAACGCTGAAAGCTGAGCCCCTCACACAGAAGCTGTCGCCACATTTCCAAAAAGCCACATTATTGAGTGCTTTTTTAACATGGTCGCAGTTTCCAAGCATTTTGGCCTCGCTCTCAAAACCAGGCCCTTGCCAGCAGTTGGGAGTGGAAGAAGAAGAAGAAGAAGGGGGGAAAAAAAGGCATCTCAAGTTAAATTTAAAGATGTGTTTCTCTTGGAAGCCAGGCTGCGCTGCCATAAACCAAGGGAGACATTTTCATGCTCCACATTTTTCATGGTTTCTCTCTGAGTTTCCTCCCTTCCTTTCTCACTCCACCTTGGCTCCAGAGTTACCTACTGCTGCACTGGCTGCAGACCACAGCCAGCGGGGCACTGTGGAGTGGCCAGTTCCTCCCTCTCAGCCTGAACAGAAGCCCCTCCACCTCACCAAAAAGGCTCTCCTGGTTGTCCTTGGATGGCTCTCACAGAGGAGAATCCCTCAGAGAATCCGTCACCTGGACAGTACTACTTAAGCCCTCTTTCACCACCCTTCTCAAATAATACACTGCCTACACACTCTGAGCTGATGGCCAACTGTAATCAGTTATAAGCTAAAAGTCCTCTGACCTACCGCCCTGTTTTTTAATGTGGCCATGAAGGAACCGTTTTATTGCAGACTGCAGACTGTTGTCTTGAGCCAACCCTGTGTGGTATACGCTGTAATTTGTGAAGGGTGCAGAGGTTTGGTATTAATTAGGGCTGTGAAATGGCAGCAGTCCGACCGCCTGCCCGTTTCCATAGAGGCTGAATTCACTGAGTGATGTACACACTGGGAGGGGGATTATGGCCGAGCTCTGGCTGCCCGCTGAGATCCAAACACAAAAGAGAGGATGTAAAAAGCACTTTCATTTCACATGACCTGTCATCAGCAGCAAATTTTCACTCTGCTCTCTGAAACCGGGGTGAACTGCCTGTGGCTTTTAAACTAACCGTATGTTAGGTCCAAGCATCAGATCGAGTTGACGTTATGTGCGTGCAAATGAGAGAGTTGCTCGCATATTCAACCTCAGTGCTGGCTTTAAGGAGCATGAAATTATTATTCTTCTCGGTGATGAGAATATCATATTATGAGGTTAGATTTTAGGGCTTATGTACAAATTTCAAAGTGGGAACATTTCAAATTGGGTTATACTCAAAGTGCACTGTAAAACATTTTAAGCTGGTTCAACTGAAGTTCCCCTGGTGCCTTAAAAATGTGAGTTAATGGAACAAAAGTTTGGTAATCAGTTCAAAGTCTTCTCATAAGTTCCAAAAAGGTAAAACCAGCTGACTTAAAGGCATAGTAAGTCATTGTGATGCAATACACGTTTTCACATTTCTCCTCACAGTTTGCTAACTCTCTGTTTTGTGTGATCTCTGAAAAAAAATCTGGTTTTCCTACACAGCCCTTGCTCTGTAAATGGAAAACAAAGAAAGTGGTGTGGACCTTGCCACAAAACATTGTTTCAGCCAATCAGCAACAGATGGCGTTGGATGGATAGAGTGTTGGGGGGAGTGAGATAGTGTAAGAGAGAGTTCTATACACCGGTACATTTGAACGTGCTGGACTCCTGGCACTGTGATGAAGGAGAGATGGTAGAGAAACAGCCAAAGAAGAAAAGTTCTGAAGAGTATAAACAGAGAAGAAAATTATATGACCAGTTGTTGACCAGTTAACCATTTCAACACTGGAGAAACCTCAGAGATTTGAAATTTTAGGTGCAGAGCTTTTGAGGGAGCATTGAAGGGAGGGGTGTATTTGTTTGGCAGTTGAGTTAAAATATCAACAATCCTTCTGCAGAATCACTTACTCTCCCTTTAAGTTCTTGAACTTAAGAAGATATGTGAAAAACTTTATTTAAGGAGTTTAGCAAACTCTCAACTATGCATTGATTCAACTCATCAAGTCAGAACAACTAATGTTTAAAAGTTTTAAATTTGTCTGGAAATTAAAACTAGACATTTTAAGTTGAATTAACTTCCCAGACACTGTCACATTACTTGTACTTCATCTACATTTCAGTCCTCGGCATTATCAGGCTAAGTTAAAGGTGGAGTAAGCGATTCTAATACAAAATACATCTTTTTGTCAAATTCAGCGAATATCTCTCCTCATGGTCCACCAGCTGTCCGTTCTGTGTGTGGGGTGAAAAAAAATCCAGTGTATGCTCAGACAGAGCATTTAATGTTTAATGACTACAGACATTCAGCTGACTTTCTATTTGACCAAAACATGCAGTTGTTTTGATGTTAGTAGGGCTGTCGCTAACTAAGGATTTAGATAGTCGAATCAGAATTGTCAAGTCCTGCCTATAGTCGACTGATAGTCGTATCATGTGGTTTTTTGTGCACGGTAATTGCCGGGGGGGGGGGTTACACATTATAGCTTTGCTTTAATCTTGAGAAGCTGCAGAGCTGCTGTCTCTATTCATTCAACTTACACTGTAAATTTCCAGCTAAACTGAGGCTTTTTGAAGACCCCTTTCTCTCTCTCTCTCACCTGTTATTCACCATCTTGTGTGAGTTTTACATGCATTACTGCTGCCGACAACTAATACATGTGGGTCTATTCCAAGTAGCCGGCTATTTAAAAACGATAAAATATTCTTTGTGTGGTTCATCAACGGTGATAAATTATCCGAAAGTCCCGCGAGGAGCGGACAACTCAGCACAACACCAGTGAAGACGAGGCTCAGTCTCTTCAGCAATTGTTCCTCTTCCGCCACCACACACACGCTACGCCTACACATGTGCACTGACGACCCAGGGTTAGGGTTACAATTTTGGATTTATTTATGCACTTTAAAAACATTTATTGAAAGTTTTATTCTTTTTACATGTTTATTTACAGCATTAAACATTGAAATGTATATTGTAATAGGCTGTATATTAACTTATTTGGAGAGAACTGGTAGTTCTATGTAAAATCAGACGCTGAGCACCCCCAGATCGCCAAAATGGCATGATCCTTGTTTCGCTGCAAAGCATCGAATCTTTGACTATTGGGGGTCAGCCCTAGATGTTAGCTATAGTAGCAGCAGAGTTGTGAATATCGCTGTTTGGAGCTGCTGTGTTGACTTTGGGACCTTTTCGTCCCCTCTGCATGTTCCCAGCTTCATGTTAGCTTCGCAGCAGCAACTATAACAACAGTATGCTAACCCACATCTTAACTAATGTTAATTACATTACCTGCTGTGTCATTATTCGCTCTATATCATGGTTTTTGTCATGGTGTTGGATTTTGCTAACTGCAGTTTTAATAAAGACAAACAGCACAGTACATATATAAGTTATAGGCCTTCACCTGGGAAAAACACACCAATCAGAGGATGCCAGCAACACTTTACATTATGCATCCAAATTAAGGTCAACAAACTCTTTAAATATACAAACAAACATGATACTGATGTTCACACCAAAGACAATTTAAAATGGGATAAAAGCCTAACAGTCCAATAGTACATAGTACATAATAATAGTGTAATAATTTGATAATATAATGGTATATAGTAGGCAACAATACTCCAAACTCATATCAACAAGGAAAAATATAACAAGAGAACTGTGTCAACAAGGACACATTAAATGTATGGCATGTTTTTGATCCTATGCACCTGTCACTAAGACTTTATGGTGTGCAAGAAACCTTTTGAAATTTAAAGTTAAATGAACTTGAAATACATATGTATTCATAATAAGTTCATGGTAAAAACCAAAAAACTTTTCACAAACAAACTTGCTTTACAGTCAGGCAAAACCTGACACATGATGCAACTGAGGTCACCTGCGTGGCCTCACTGAAGATACATTTTAGGTCTGCTGAGTATAGTCAGAGGTTTCCTCATTTCCCTTTTCTGGGGCTTATCGTGGCTCGCAGATGCTGTTTTATGGAGAACAGCTAAAACAAAACACCACTCAAGATGAACTGCATGTCCGCTTATCATGATGTCAAATGACTTACAAGGTTTTTGCCTCTTCATTCAGTAAATGACAAGTCACCTAAGCATGCTCTCTCTGTGTCAATTCAGATGTTATCATTTAAAGGGAAAACTTCTCAATAATGTTCTGTAACCCTTCTTTTAACCATGGTCATGCAGAACAATATTTCACCTTTGAAAGTGCAACTTTTCTAAGAAATGAGGATAAAAAGACACACATTCTACACTGAAGTTCTGCAAAACACTTGTGCACACACTGACAAAGCAAGAAGCACACAAGCGTGCTGACAGCTATTCTTATCATTAAAATGCTTTCAGAAAAACACATTCAAGTCACGATTGTTTCCTTTGGTGCCTGCAGTAGACCACCCTAGGGACCAATCACAATCAAGCATGTCACTTGGCTCATTGCTCATGCCCTTTTATCTGATAGAGCCCCTTATTATCTGACTCTGTTGTAGCATTAGACTTGGTCACACTCCATTATATATCCGTGTGTGTGTGTGTGTGTGTGTGTGTGTGTGTGTGTGTGTGTGTGTGTGTGGTGTCAACACTCCGGAGAACGCACACTTTAAACTGATACTGATGGATTATCAAGGAATTCTTCTTCATGACTTTTGCTTGTTAAGGGGAGGAGAGGGCAAGAGCGTGAAAATAAATAAGACGTCACTTCGGTTTATCTTGTTCTTGTTCCAAAATAAACAGAGCAGCAATGGCAGAGAGAACTGCAGGGGCTTTCAGGGGCTGCTGAGTATTATGCAGACCCTTTGATCAAAACAATTTGGATCGAGAAAGCGCTGCTCACCCGTCACCACAGCAACCAGAGAGGAGACACGCAAGTGAGAGTGAACAGGTGATTTATACAAAGCACTGCTCAGTTTCACATCCTTCCCACTTCCCTTTAACTGATTTAGACAGATTTAGATGCGGGTGAGAGATCATAATTACTGTCCCTGTTTGCATCAATGTGGTCACAGCAAAGCCATTTCCAAGACTGTAACCTTAATGCACTTTAACAGAGAAAAAGATTTATACTGCTTTAACAAGGATCACACAGTCTAAGCTTTCATGCAAGCTAGCAGGCGCACTGTGACTTTCTTGTTCTGGTGTATGCATGGCTGTGTGCGTAATGTTTGCACATATTTAAGTGCATGAACAAGAGTGTGAGTGCGAGCCCTGTAACCCATATGTGCAAGGGGTGAGAGTTCAGTTCCTGCAGGGTTTGTTTAGGAATATATGACACTGCACAGCTGGCCTAATCATCTGTGCATATCTGACCATAAAACTTTACTGAGCGTCACCAGGGCCAGCTGCCTTTATCAGTGGAGATGCAGTTATTCCCACTCCGGACGGACGGAGGCCTCAACCCCCAGATCTGCTGCTCCTCTCCCAGCGGCCCTCATCAGGAACTGCCCTGCTTGCTCTCTTTGAGGGGCATTTAGATAGTAGTTAGTCAGTAATAGTTAGCAAGAACACAATCAGAATTTAAAGTGTTCAATACAGAAGTGAAACAGTGGCTTGAAAAACAACAAAGATGTGAATTTTAAATAGGTTTTGAATGGATCCCCTGCTCACATACAATACATGTACATATAAACACACATACACTCACACACATAGACACGTGTATATACAAATGCACACAGTCCATTTGTTAGTTTACTGACTTTTAAGGTCTAAACAAGGAGGATGGCTGCAAATTCATTTCAGCTAGATTATATATACTGCATAGTGCATCTGTTGCATTACTTCTAATTATGACTTACTCTAACAAGGTTTTTCTGTTTTGTCCTTGAAAACACAGGAAAATAGTAAAATTATTTTCCTAAACTGTTGATCAAAAACATCCATTATAGTTTGTGGACAGAATTCCTGCAACACTGATCTTCAGTACTCACAATGTTGTGCACACACACAGTTTTCCTTTGCAATGAGGCATTATTACCGACACTTTTGGTGCTCTCACTTTCGCTGCTCTCACTTTCGTTTTTTACCTCCAAATAAAATAGTTTAGATAATCTGGCTTCACTTTTGGCTTGTGTACAACATGCAAGGTGTTTCTTGTTCCATTGGTCTCTGTATTGCAAAATGTCAGCAATTACTTGGTAAGTACACTATTAGCATAAATAATATATATGATGGCAAAAGCTGCAAAAATAAATTGCAATATAGCTGAAATATTTTAAATCTGCTTCTCTCATTTTGGCCTTGATTAGTGACTGTTCTGTCGTTTTTATTGGATCTTTACTAAGACAGCAGTTTAGACTGGGCGCCATACTACACATACACTAACTAAAGCCAGTGGGGGTTAATAATGGTTACACATTTCAAGGTTTTTTGCCAAGCAGAGACAAGTATGTTTAACATATTTAGGTGGGCTTACTGTATCTAGATCAGCTAGAGACAATGCCAACTTTCTGTCTTCTTTTAAAGGAGCCATATGTAGTTTTTTAATGAAATCACTTATCATTTAATAATTATTTTATTGCCTATTTGTGAAAGGGTTGTAAACTCACATAAAAATGAACCAGACACCTGCTTTCTCTGTCCCTATGGAACAGCCACTCTTCTGTGTCCTATGTGAAGATATCCAGTTGGATTTTCTGAAGCGCGCTCCCAAGCCCCTTGCCTATTGACTCTGTACACACAGTAACAACAGATTTAGCTAACGAAGTCTGCTAACAGCAAACAGCTCAATACAAACTCCATGTAAGAATAAAATAACAACTAAAAAGTTAAATTTTCTGAAGCCGATCAGGCCAAATGAGAATCACACAGTCAACATCAGAAAGGATGTATCTTTTGGATATAAAAAAGGATCCAGAGTTAGCTTTTATCCTTTTGGACAGGTAAACTAACATTACTTCAAAGCATGAGAAACATGTTGTGCTTTAGTTGGATCAAGTTAGATAACGTTAGCTTGCAGGCTAACTCCAACCAGTTGCTACTGTTATCTGTAATGTAATACGAAATATACAAAATATTTGTATAGCTTGTCACATTACTTCCCCAGCTATTATGTCATAATGTTGATTTTAGCCTGCAAGAAATGATGTTACAGTACAAATAGCAGAAAAGTTCAATTTAGTTTTGTTATCGTTTTACAGATACTCAGGGACACAGCTTCACTGCCCGTCTCAGTCACTGTAACCTACATGTTATAAATACAACTTATACAACTGTTATAAAGTGGCAACAATCTTATGATATTCAGTCTAGCTCATTAACCGTTTTCTTTATCATCCATTTTAACTGTGCAGACATTGCTGAGCCAGTCTGGTGAAATACACACTACACCAAAGTATCATGTTGGCTAAATGCAGTCAATGTAACGTTATGATGTAACGAGCATGGATAAAGGTCAAGCTGATAAAAATATTACGGGAATGTTGCAGTGGGAGTTTATATGAGTTTCCAGCATTATGTGCGGTGCTGTGTCTTGTTATGTTCCTGTTTTAGTTTTGGCTTACGCCGACTGCTCGTTCGAGCAATTGCACGAGCAATCTGAATCCTCAGCGCTAGAAGGCACTGAAAACTACACATGGCCCCTTTAAGTTCTGGATCCATCTTTAGTGTTACGTACTCATAATAACACCAAAGCACTTGTGTTTTGTGCTGAGCTTGTGCTGGAAAAATTTACTTGTAAGCCTAACAGCCTGTCCTGCACTGGAATCTCTTTCTCTTTGAATTTTCTTTTGGTGACATTTGGTTTTCTGTATTTATGTGATAATATACACTAGCTATTACTATGTTTTTTGTTTCCAAAAAAGGCCCACCAGACATCAAGCAAACATAATCTGATTTCCAACCGTGTCACATGAGTCAGCAAATATAGTTCTGTTAAAAGTTGTTTCACAGTACAGTAGACAGTGACATCCTGATTGCGCATAACTGCCCACCACTCTACTTCCCTCTACTCTCCCTTCTCCGTGCTCTCCTCTCTGACACACATTTGACCTCAGGTTCACAACATCCATCAGGTGATCATCACAAGTTGGAGGTCACGACCTACACACTCCAATCACCACACCTCTGCCTCTTCCTGCAGTAACCCTGTGCTGTATACATACCCCTCACTTCCCCTCACACTGAAAAAAAGGCATCTGCTACATAATGTTTCCCCCGACACAAGCTCGCGGATTGAGATACAAAGTGATCCGGTCTGACTGCAGGAAACACTGAACAGGAAATTGAGATGCACCTCGTCACTTTGAGTGCCACTTCAGGTTATTTATTTCAACGGATTTCTTTTTTTTCTCCATGGGAATCCCCTTCCCTCCATCACTCTTGGAATCCCAGAGTCGATGTCTGGGAGTTGGAGGAACAAGCCTGTAGTGTCACGTAGCTTGTTGAGGCTACAGGGAGGGATCGCTTCCCTACCCTTGCAGCCCGCCACATCACTGCCCTCCTCCTCCAAACAAAACCTCATGTGTGGAATCCAATTAGTTAATCTCACTCTTGACACACTTCCACTTGTTTGCAGCATAGACACGCCATTCCTTCACAGATCCTCTCATAACAAGCTGTCGAAGAAGAGAGAGAGGGAGAGAAAGTCAGAGCTGCTCTGAGTGAGGCTATTGATTATGAGCCTTAAACAGACAGGGAGACATCTGGCTTCCATTACGGCCTGTGATTTGATCCAGGGCTCCTCAGCAGCCGGCAGCACAGGCCACACGACGTACAGACACATGCTACGCAGGCTGTAATTACTGCCTATGGGATGGGATGGGGGAATAGCAGTATGTCAGCTAAAGCTGAAGCAGGATTATTGTGGATTTTCCATTATTCAAAAGAGCTTGACTGATCTTGACCTGTCCAACTGGTGAATGACTTAATTTGGTCATTTTGAAAATGGCTGTGTACTGTATATAGTAAGACTGTAACTTAACCTTCTTTTCACCATCAAAAAAATATACAGTATCTCATTTGGGGGTGTACTCACTTTTATTGCCAGCGGTTTAGACATTAATGGCTGTGTGATGTGTTATTTTGAGGGGACAGGAAATTTACACTGTTGTACAAGCTGTACACTCACTACTTTTCATTGTAGCAAAGTGTCTTTCTTCAGTTTTGTCATGAAAAGGTATAATCAAATATTTACTAAAATGAGGGGTGTACTAATTTTTGTGAGATACTGTATAGTAATATTCACATTTCAGAAGCTAGAACCATCAGCTACTATTTATTGTTGCATTTTTACGGTAGGAATTTAAAACCACATGTATGCCATAAATTAAATCTGTTGCCAAGCTGATTTTTCTGGCGACATTTACATCTACATGATTCTGAAATGTGCTATATTTTACTCCAAAATACATGTAGCTTGGATATAAATACAACAACCCTGTCACCAGACAAAAATGTTTATATTGGATAAGTTTAGTAAGATTCCAAACTGCAAAAGAAAAACATGTTCAGTATGTGTAGAGAAGAACTGAACAACAGTTCATCAGTTCGCCAGAAGTTGACAAGCAAGACTAGCCACATCAGTCACTGTGCATCGATATTGATGTGACTATTTGAGGTACCTATAAACAACAATGCTAAAACAATCTCTAAATCAAATACTCATATGTCAGTCAAGCTGTTGTTATGACTACTAGAAAGGCTTGGCTAGCATAGCCGTGCAACCTCAAAATGGCAGAGCGCTGTTTGACCATTATTATATAATCTGCAATCTACATATAATATAACAATAATCTGTAAAGAATTTGCATTGCATTAATCTCTTTAGGAATGACACCGTGCATTTTGTAAATGATCAAATGACATTTATTCACGAGTTACATGCATTTACATAGCATAGGATTATATGCTATGTTTATATACTGATACTGATATAATATGGTATCAGTTTTTGTTTCAATATATATTCAACATTTTATTTCAGTAGTGTAAAATTTCCACTGTAGCAGCAACAGGTATCTGAGGTGTTGACATCACCAGGGTAATGCACAGGTGATGTTTGCATTGGTGAAGTTGTAGGATGTTCAGAATGGAGGAGTTTTGTTGTTAACCTACGTTCCCTGAATAGGAAGCAGGGAGAAGGGAGTACTGTTTATGTACACTGTGGAACAGAATGCAGCTCAAGGCTTCTCTTTAAATGTGCTCATTGTACCTTTTTCTGTTAGGTTCTACATTTCTTATGACTCTTGTTAGTCATTTCAGATGTTAGTTTTTTTCTGTGATCACTATACTGCTAATTAGGCTAGCCATTAAATTTATGATCTGATGCTTATGTTTTGCTTGCTGTTAAATTGGAAAAACAGTTATTTTTTGTTTACTGTACAGTTTACTCTTTTACTTTTAATGTTGTGCATATGTAATTGCTAGATGAATTGCTGAGCTGTATATGGTGAGTTAATATTCTGTCTCTGGTGATTCGTTTGTATCTTCCTGGCATGAGGGACAATGTATCTAATTTGGCAGTTATTTATTAAATTTTACTTCTGTGAATCCAGTTTGCTTGAAACTTTTACAAGACCTTTGGCCATAGCTACCATTACCGAGGCCACATGTCCTCAATATTTTAACACCCTGAGGAGGAGTTTAAATTATATTCTACAATTTCACATGCCTGAGTTTCAGGTCAGAAACTGTGACAGAAAGGCAAGAGCGGCCACTGCACCCTGATTTGAACCCGGGGCTACAGGGTACCAAACATGCAACTTGACCACAACGCCAGAGCCAGGTACAGTTGTATGGCAGTCACAGCACATACCAAACCGTCACAGAGACATACAATAATTTATCACCAAGTACAGTAAATAGTCTGGGATTGTGAGAAAGGCTTTGAAACAGCATCTAGGTAATCATATCGCTAGAGGAAAAAAAAATATCACTGTTAAAAAAAAATCACTGTAAAAAAATTTCTTAAGGTGGGTGGGGTTGTAGTATTACTACTACGGCCCTGGTTCTGACTTCTGTTTATGGTATGGTCATTTGTTTCTGATTTACCATAACTTTAATTGAATTTGTTGTGTTTTATCCAATACTATTTCAACATTTTCACAATTGCTTTAAAAAGTCCAACTGTTGTCATTAACCTTTATTGTGCGTTTAGCTCTCTGCACAGCTGTGCACCTTACCAGTATAATTATTTCAGTCAGTTCTATAGCATAGTTAAACTTAAATATTTAAATTAAAACAGATTTTAAAGGAGTTTATATTAAGTATATATGACCTTTAAGGAAAAGCAGTACTGTATACATCTTTATCTAGTCTCATCACATTGCTCTTGAGGCCAGACAGTTTGGTATATTTGTAGAATGGGGAAGACTTCCCCTTACTGCTTATTAACCACCACTGTGTACTTGACCAAAGTGTCTGCATTCTCTATAACCAGCAACACTCGTTAACTTTCTCACGGTCGTGTTGCCCTCATTTTGCAATTTCCATCTCTTGCAGACATCTCTATAACCACTTGGCAATGCTGACATTGCCAAGTGGTTATGCAAAAAAGTAAATAAAAAACTCAAATGCTATTTGCCACATTGTTCTTTTACTTGCAAGGGTATTTCTCTCTCAGGGCCAGTTACTCAGAACACATGGTCCGACTGATGTTTTTGCTATAAGAAAACTCAAACTGCCACAGAGAAATAATGGCAAAGTGTCTCCCTGCAATATCACTTATCACTGTGGCGAGATGGAGATTATTGACTTAACTGGTCTAAACATCAACAATGAGTGATTTAAGGTCCCCTCTCAGCGTCTGAGGTTTGTGTATTTTTTTAACCAGGGGTAGAAGAGAAACAAATATCTTTATTTATTCTTTTAAGACAAAGATGCGGGGCCGTGAGCTGCACAGTCATATCATGTCATCTCCACGGGACAAGACGAAAAACTGTTGTGACTTTAATGTGCTTGTTTGGGGTTGCGGGGGCGTGTTGATGAGGTGGGAGCGGGTCGTGTCATGGTAGTGAGTAACACTAACAGCACTAAATCACCTTTAAAGTTAAACTAATCAGACAGTGCACCATAATGTCTGTCTGTGTCTGTGTGTGTATGTGTGCAGAAGATAAGTTTGTCTGTGCGTTCGTGTGAGGAGTGTGAGTGCATTTGTGCAATGAGAGAGGCCCAGATTCCAGGTGATAGGTGATACAGTATGTGTTTTTATTCAGAAATTTAACATTATAAGTTCCACAAAATTAGTATTTATTGCAGGCTTTTTATTTTAGATTTCATATATTCTACAGGTGTTGCTTTTATGTGTTCTTGACAGCTCTGTAGGTTTGACTACACTGAGCTACTCCAGTATGCATCAGATTGCCGGCTTTACTACAGTGTCTCATCTCATCTATCAGTCCTCCCATAAATAAATGTCTCAAGTATATAAGTGCATGCACATACCTGTGTGCGTATGTGCGTCCACTTCTCATGAGCTCTGCAACATGACAGACACTAAAGCTAAACCAAAAGGCAATAATTTACTAATGCACTCCTCAGCCATTCTCCCTGGGTCTGTCTGCAGCTCCTGATGGATGCTGACGGCTCCAGAGATGGACTGCTGCTGATAGGGAGTGACCAGAGAGGAGCCTGATTAAAAGTGGTGGAGCACGGTGGAGGGCGATAACCCCAATCCAGCGGTGATGAATCCACTCTGGACAGGCTGCTGTCTCATTAGGGTCTAACCTCAGCAAGGCACTGCATGTCCAAATAAACTTTGAAACAATCTTGCTTTTATCAGCAGGATTACGCTTGTTTTCCTTTCCACGGCTTTCGTTGTGTGGGCTCATATAGAGCATCCTCCCCCCTCTGTCAGTCTCTATAAACTGAAGGTGTGATTCACCAGCCCTGACTTCACTGTGTTTATACAATTCGGGGTCTATCTTCTTGAATTAATGAGCCCAGCAGCACCATTAGACAACTATTTGCCTGACTAATCTGGAGCCAATATTAAATAGTGAGAAAAAGTTGAAATAAACTGCCCTTTATTTGTGATAACATAAACAGTGGAGTTGTTTTAAAGGATGATAACATTAAATATTGGGCCTGGGGAGAGGGACAGAAAGAGGTAGTTTACATTCTCACTGGAGAAGTCTTGATAACAGGCCAGAGGGAATATGAGCCCCTTTAAATGTGTGCATTAGTGTAATTTATTGGGCTTCCCTCACAGCCCTGCTGTTCCTCCAGCTCCTTTTTCCCAAACAAAAGACAGGCCAAGGCTCCAGAATGGATGGGAATGAAAAATCATTCACACTTGATAATCACATAAAACAACGCCATATTCGCTGCCTAATAAGCACAAAACGTTCCATCGGCCTCCTCCCTCAGATCAGGATTAGGCGACTCCTCCGAGCAGACCTGTGTGATTTACACGCGGTGATTTGGAAATGCTTTGGTTTTTGAGTGGGTACGAGGAGAGCCAGGGAGGGTGGGCTGAGGCCAGAGATTTCATAATTCTTTGTGTATGTCTGGAAGTCATCCACGCGTTCCGATTTTTAACCAATTTATGTCCGAACGCAATGACCCTGGGAATTAATGAGGTTCTGGCCATGAGATCCAGCACTGTAAGGTCAAGTAAATCATGCTTTGGGGCTCCAGTCCTCCTCACTATCCCCGACTCCACATCCTGCGATAACGGAAAAACAAGGGGCCTGAGAAATACCACCTCATCGACACTTGTGTCCATCCAGTAGAACATATTTTAGAGAATAAGCGCCAACCAGCTGTAACGCCTGCTTTTAGTGCAGACTAGCAGCTGATGAATGGGAGTGGGGCAAGAGCAGTGGGACCAGAGTTCACTTTCTTCATTTTAGATTTCACAGCAGATTGCTGATGTTATGCATATTTCTCACTCTAGAGGTGACTTTTTTCTATCCAGGCCTGTGTTTTATTGGGGCATTATAAAGAGTTTATACTTGATTTAGCTGTGCCATTTCCCTTTGAATTAATATCTGGTGGAGCACATTCACATGAGGGAAAAGTTGACATCATTAGACATAATACCATGAAACCTAATAGAGTAACACCTAAGTAACGAGCACTGCAAATCAATCAACACTTTTTATGCAGAAAAATAATTTGTCTTTTCATTTCATAGCTGTTAAAATGCTATAATTTTTACACACGTGTTTAGGGTTTCACATTTAAGAGGAAAAAGGGTGACAACATTGTCAAACAAGCATGAAACTGGAGCACAGTTCACCACTCACGGAACATTGCGGAGAAGGACTGCCACATCCTGCTTGGCTGTGTATTTGTCCTACTGTAACCAACAACATTTATCACCTAAATAAATTCCCCAAGAAGAAAAAAGTCTCCAAAAAGATTTCTAGTTTTCATTTTTGCCAGCATAAAAAAAAAGGAGGAGGGCCCCCCCAGCTGAACAGGGATCTGACCAAAAGTTTCCAAGTCTCTTTTCCGTCAATGAGATAATTTTTTTCCTTCATTAAACTTGCAATAAACATTTATTTGCCATGGTGCAGTACAGGGACTGAGTGATTGAACTGATCAAAACATTGTCAAGTATTAATAAAATTAAAATTAAACCTCCTTTTCTGCATCTACATAAGAAAATTTGTGTTTGCAGTCCTTCAGTCTGTAAATGCAGCCTCTGGATGTAAACTGATCCTCATGAATCCAACCATAAAGCAAAATAACCATAAATTTTGTCCATACTACTGTATATCAATATGGATAGGCCTGGATGGTTGCCAGTTCAAGGCTCTGGACTTGCTCAGAAAATCTGGCAGGGAGAGGGAATGACTAATGCTTTGTCCTGCCTGCAGTGCTACCATCAGCGTGCCCTTGAGCAAGCTACTTAACCTCCAACAGTCTAGCAAAGCTGCTCAGGCTGCCGGCAGTAGGCCTGTAGATAAAGTGGATCAGACCACTAACACAAAACCTAAATCAAGGAAGGTCTCAATTTCCTTTCCAGACCAATGAAATGATCTCCCCTGGCCTGCAGTTTTACATATTTTTCCTTAATGCTACATGGAATATGCTAATCTTTTACAACATAACATATGACACCAGCGCAGCTTTATCCCACACCTCTAATTAAGACAAAGGTTTTCAGTTAGGCAAGCAACTTTCATAAAGTTGGGGGCCTCACAAGAGATGGGTTTCACAAAAAGGAAGTAAAATAACAGCAAAGGCCGAGATATCCTGACTTTCAGTCTGTAGAATGGGTCAAGATCCAAAAAGCTACTACATTTCCATGGTGCAACTCAAGGCATTTCATTAGACCCTCTCTGCAGAGTTACAGAAGACATTATCAAAGTAAACTTCACAAGTAAAGGCAATGCCCCTTTTAAATGATTCCATGGATCACTCCAATGATTTCAGAGGGAGCAGGAGCACTCCCTTCTTGGCCATTTCACAACCTAAGTTTATCCACACATTCCTTCCTCTGTCTAATACTTTACCTTGTTTATAAGATTATCCTCCCAGTAACAGTTAACTTAATGTATGAATTAGACTAGGGCGACAACTCGGAATAAATCTGGCCTGTCTACGATTATCGCCATTACATACTTCAGGCTCTGTTAAAACAAACGGAACAGTGATGTCAGAAGTCCATGTCGGACCAGCTGAGGAGAAGCAGTCTCCACACTCTTGGCTGATGGCTCCAGACAAGCACCTTGATGGCTGTAATTACTGTCATGTTACAAAAGAGATGAGAGATACCAGAGGCCCAAATAAAACCTAAAACGGTTTTGATATGATGGATTTTTCCAACTTTGTTTAAAAATTCCTTGAGCTATCTGTCTGGAGTTTCGAGGAGATGATGACTTGAGCACTACGGTCGGTCCATTCACCCTCTCAATGCACAAAAGCTTTTTAATGTTTAAGTCAATACCGCTCGCCAGGTTCAAGGTTTGAAAACAGCTACAATTGCTGCCTTTTTGCTACACATGTAAGTATGCAGACTGGTTTCAGTAAATGTCTGTTGCTGGGTGTTTACATTCTACCTAATGCACTCAGATGACACAGAATCTAAACACATTCACACAGAGACGCTCCACTGCTCAGCTTTACTGGCACATTCCAAGTAGGTCCATCTTTATGAGTCCAGCTGTCTTAAAGCTGAAGTTTCTCACTGCTTAGCATCTAAACATAAGCAGTCGTTCACTAAGTCAACAAAGATTTGAATTATGATGAGCTTTAGAAGAAGGAATTTTTATTGTTTGAATGTTTAGCTTTGGTGGATCCTTTACTTGTAATTTAAAAATAGGTATTATTAGCAAACTTTACTTAAAGTATCAAAAATTAAAGTAAAGAAAAATGACACTTGTGAGTGTTAAACTGCCATACAGTCTATCACTAGAATAGCAATGCAAATCTGTAATTACATTTTATGTTGCTGGTCGAAGTGGAGCTAATTTTAATTATTTTCTATACTGTTAGATTGCCATTAATTATATATTTTTATTTATTTTTATTATTACTCGTTACATTTTACTCATTGAAAAAAGTTTCTACTTTAAATTACTAGGATCTCAATGGCAAAA
The DNA here is from genome assembly GCF_014851395.1 of Micropterus salmoides. Lineage (NCBI taxonomy): Eukaryota > Metazoa > Chordata > Actinopteri > Centrarchiformes > Centrarchidae > Micropterus > Micropterus salmoides. The sequence goes on from NW_024040928.1 coordinate 19,296,872, forward strand.
GTAATTATTTACATTACTCTTTACATTACCTTCATTACTCAGCTTAGCACCATCAAAAGTGCCTTTAACTCCAAAGTTTCAAACATGTCACATATTCTGTATGTAACATGTGGAAGTAGAACATGAGACACTGTCATTTAACAGTCAGCCTACTGTTTGGAGGAATTTACTTTAAAGTTACTTCACAGTGAAGCTAAAAGTTTCAGTGGCTTTCACACCCTCTCAACCCGTGGATAAGGTTAACAAGCCAACTAAGCTCCTATCTACACTACTCCATTTTGGTTTAAAAACAGAGTTTTAAAACGAATACGCTCTCCGTCCACAGCAACATTTTAGTTGCGCATCAGATATGCGTCTACATTAAAACAACTGAAAACACACATCTAGTGGCCGTTCACGTACACTGGGCATGCACGTGCCCATGTAAACATGAAGCAGACAGTCTATTCCGTAGTTACAGAAGATTAGGCAAAAGAATAAAGTACTACAAATGAAGAATCAAACCAGATTTTTTTTGCATGGACCACGAACGAGCTGGGACTGTTACTGAATGTAAAATGGGGGTTAAAAGCGTCTGTGAAAACAGACTGGGAGTCGTCGCAAAGTAAACGGCGACATGCACAGTTACTTACAAGTGTAGGCTATAAGTGTTATTTGCATGGTTACCCTGGAGTTTTAAAACAAAACCAGGGTCCGCAGCGTTTTCAAACTTCTCTGTTTTAGGTCTACGTTTTCACTGTTTTAGTCTGGACAAGAGGTGCAAACGTAGCAAAAGGTCTCCGTTTTAAACTGAAAACGTAGTAGTGTGGATGGGACCTTAGAACACACAACATGTAAATAAGACAACTTTAGAGTTACCGGGAGTCTAGAGGCCTCCAGCCCCTGCACCAAACAACGCTAACAATTTGTTCTCGGAACACAACGAGACCAAACTGCTGTCAACCCTCCATCAATAGTAAAGAGCCAATGTAATGTTGTGTCACTGTGATTAGTAACTGTAATATAATTACTGAATTTTAAATTTGTAATCCCATAAAAAACTAATTTCTAAAAAAGTAATCACATTAAGATGAGCAGACACTACTAGGCTACATATTTTTTTTTATTAATCTTGTACTTTCTGTTAACTCACACTAGGCCTGACTGTTGTTTTAATTGGCCTGTTGTAACTTTTCTCAGTTGACCGGCCACGACATGGTGCTCACACAGGAAAATAAGGATGGAAACTCTGGTTATTTTTTGTCCGGTAACAATAAAGTTGATTAAAGCAGCACTTGGTAACAAACAGAATGCAAAAACCTCCATGTCTCTCTCTGCTGATTGTGTTACTCTGCTAAGCCCCGCCCACCTAGCCCACAAGCAGGAACTGTTTGCCAGCTCTTCCCGGTGAGAGCCTCGCCAGGAACCTGGTCCCTCTCACCATGACTTGTCTTCCCAAAAGACGCCCCTCCGACACTTTGCAGCCCAGGGCACATTGCCACAAGTTTCAGAAGCAGCTGCAGCAACATCTAACAGCAGGATGAGAGGCTAGTATTTAGCTAGATTATCTGTTTCATTTACCACTGTCAGGATATGGTGACAGTTTTAGCAAATATGACAAAAATTGGGTTAATCGAGTTAATCCATACTGTGTCTGACCAGCTTTAGTGTACCTTATTACTAAGTAATGCTGATGACATGTTTTGTATATAAGATAGTATAAAGTGGCATGAATGGAAATACTCAAGTAAAGTACAAGTGTCTCAAATTTGTATCATTAAAGTAAATGTACATGGCTTCATTCCACAGGTGATAGTTAGTGTTGTTTTCAAATTGCTCTCCTTTTGAATTTTCATTTTTCTGCACAACCCATTAGCCCTCCTATGATACCTATCAGCTCTGTACTTATTGTACCTTACAGTTGTGTTCTGATGGACTCCAGTTAAGTAAATGCATCACAGTGGGAGCTGCCACATCCTTACAGTGAAGACGCCAGAAACCTAAAAATGAATGACTCCAGCGATCACTTGAGGTTTCACAGGCAGTTTCTCCCTCCCTCCATGCTGCCGGGACTTAGAACACCAGGGAGATAAAAATCAAATTTTTGCAAATGGGATTAAGGCACATACAATAACAAAAAGAGGAATGAATGGGCTTACTGTATTAAACAAAAGATGTACCTGATAGTCCCCGTGTGGTTTCTGCTCAACATATTTCTATAAATGGTGGACGGCTTGGAGACGCCTTGAACACAGATCCATTTAGCTCTGAAGGAGGATTAGTCATTTGTGAGCCAAACTACTGTTTAAACTTGTCCGAATAAAAGTCTCTATTTTGAGACTGGAGTGCCCACAATGGGTGAAATATTTTGCGGGAATTCAGTTTGTACTGGCATACGACATGCAGCTTTGTGCATATATCAATAGCTAACCACACGACTTTAATTTGTGCATCAAATATCTATCTCAATCAACTTTATTTTTACATTGACAGGCTCATATATTGTGCAGCTGAAATGCAAAAAGGGCAACAATTATCTCTCACAGCCTTGAAATTCCTCCAAGCTTCATGAATCAAAAATTTGCTCAAATATGTTGTGTTTTTAGTATTGAGGTAATTTACTGTAATTTTGTTGCAAAAAAATAAAAATACTGTCGGGTGTAAACCTTAAAGAAAATGCACAGTAAACAGGACCCTTGAGTATGTTTCTAACAACCTCCTCAACCTAGCTGTTAAACCATGTGTGTCTGTGTTATATTGGGTTGAGAAGGGAAAACGCTCTATGCCTCCTCTGCTTAAGGTGAAGGGCAAAGGGTGATAGGAGTTGCCAGTTCTCACCACAGTTTCCTCTCTTAAGTAGCTCTGATGCTGCAATAACACCAACGTGCCAAAAAACAAGACGATACTAAAGGAAGGGCTACAAGACATTTTCAACTTGTCCAGACCATTTAAAACTTGAACCCAAATGTCACACGCCCGCATCTCAGTTGCATTTCAGGATTATATCATGTGCACGTGATGATTTGTAAGTGACAAGTATAATCTCTTGGATAACTTGATGGATAAGCAGATAGAGAGAAAGACAATGAGCAGACCTCATCATGAATTAGAGAGAAAAGAGAGAAGAGACCCATTGGCCATTCCTAAACCACAGGTATGATTTACAGAGCAGGGTTGGTCGTCTGTGTAAAATTAATAATAGGAAATGCAAGGGCAGTCCAGTGACTAGTCCAAGATATACTTTCCCTGGCTCTCCAGACCCCTGGAAAACCTGGGTGGCCTGCAACCGGGCTTCCTCTGGTTTCTGATGTTAATGTCATTGCTTTTGCTGGTATGACAGGAGCTTCACCACAAGCGTGGTTTGGGTCAGACAAAAGGGACAAGCTGTGATAGCAGGATACAGCTCCATAATTCAGAAAAAAAAAAGAAATTCACTCTGCGTTTATCTGGGTATTTTTGTCCCACGGTGGAGTTTGTTGCCACGGATAGGGAAGGAATGAAGAGGAGGGTGAAATTTTTCAAATCCGATTGTTTTTAAGTACTTCACTTTTCCAGAAATCAGAAACCACACAGTGTATTATGGTTAGTGGATGTTTTGAATTACTTCAGCTACTTAATGGTTCCTCCTTACCCAGCCCACAGAATTGTTTCATAGTGGTTTTAAAACTTTGCTTAAGTCATTGAGTTGGATGTTGAGTAATCTGCTTTCTAAACCTACCCTTCATACTAAAGCACGTAGGTTGTTCACTTTATATTAAGTCTACAGTGCATTTAATATGATGTAACATTAAGAGCAAGAAACCTCACATTACTGTTATTAGGTAAAAATGCCACCGAAAAGAGAGCCTTGTAATAGTTTTTAAATGTTTTCAGTGGCGTTTTTAACCATAAAGTGAAGTTTTCTCAAGCTACAGAGGGGCGTGAAATTGTGATTGAAATGTAAATGTGAAACTTAGTGTGTACATATATTTTACAAGGGTCATAAATAAGTTTAAATTAAGCTGAGAATAGTTTGCAAAATCCTTACAAAAAGTGCAGTGAGTCAAAGTAAGTGAGAACAGCCCTGCTGGTACTTGTCTCTGTGTTAACCCTGCTCAAGTTGGCACCATTTTGAGAATCCCCTGTTTTCTGAAATAACAGAGGATCTAAGGCCCATTACTCTATATACAGAGTATTGTAAAGAGGTAAGGGGAGGCGGGTGGAACATTTTGTAAATCTTGTGTCACTAAAACCGCCGCAAGCAGGATGAATGCGTTAACTTCGCCAACAGGATATCCCCTCAGACTTGCTCACTGCGTCGCTGATGAGGATAACAGAGGGGGCATTATTTTTGCTCAACAGCTCGGCAAGGTGATAAAGGGCTCCCAGATCCTCTCACAGGGGTGCAGCGCTACGCACACATCCATTCACGTTGACGCAACATTTCATCTCCCCGACTACAAGGGGGTTCTCTGGATTTAACTCCTAAAACAGGGCCATGGCCAACCAGACTGGGGTCAGGAGGAAACATTTCTAAACATACAGACACATCCCTTATAAAAATGTCTTCATAATAACATAATTTGGCAGAAGTTAGACATGTAGTTGGAGAGTTTTGACTATACTGAATATCAAACATGTCTGCATTTTCCATTTGTACTGATGTTCTTGCAAAACTGTGGTCATATTTTTTCCTGTTTGTAGAGAATAAAGTGCAATGCTTATGAAAAACTAAGCTGTAAAGGTTATATGATGTGTATAAAGAGTAAATGGCCCTGCATGTGGTAATTTTATTTTCTCATATGCTCATATGTTATTTTATTCACGTCCTGCAGGGTCTAATAATATTTTTTTTGCAACTTCATTGAACTGATTTGTAATATTCATTTTTCTTAGCATATTAGCATGGGCTATAAATGCTGTGGTTTGTGACTGTTCTACCAGGTGTTTGACAACATAAAGGAAAGGATCCCTGTCCCTATTGTGTTTGCCAGCTGAAACCATCTACTGCATGGACTCCAAAACTTTTTTTTACCTACACCAAAATATGTAAAAATAAAGCCCAGGTTTAAAAACTACCGAAATTACCATGTAATTCAGTCAGCTATGTCACAATATGCAGTAGAACAGATGCTTGTGGGTCATAAAATTATCAGGTTTAAGAGAAATGTAGCATTTTGGCCATTTGAAACCCATAAGAAACCTTGTCTAAACGAAAAAGAAACAATCAGGTGGACAGTTGATAGCCGGAGTCCAAGTATGTAAAAAAAAAAAAAAATTAAACTGCTGATTGGCATGGGGACAAGAGCTAGCAGAGGTAACTTACTAACTAACAGGTGTGTGAGGGGCTGCCAAACAAATATGGCAACCTTTGTGCTGAGTTTAAAAACTGTTGTGGTCACTGGTCACGCTGAGATCAACGTCAGTCTTTTAAAAAACAAAGTTTCTGAGCTAAGCAAGCAACCGCGCTAATGCTAAACTAGCGCCTTTTCCACCGACTTTTGACTGGGGTAGCTCATCAAGCTAGCTGACACTTGATGACACGTCCCCGTGGATATCAACGGGACCAACGGGCGGATCTCAACCGCTGCTGATGAGCTGTTTCTCAGCAAACAGCCGTTTCCAGCGTCAATGGACTGAAATACTTAACTGCTGTGATGTGAGTAGGCCTAACCCACTTTCTATAAGTCATGAAATGCAGTCATCATCATGTAAATGTATTTTTTTAAAGTGTGGGTTTAATGTGCTAGTTTAATGATTCAGTTAGTGGAACTTTCATGTGTTTAATGTGTAACTTAAGCCTATTTACCATGAATTTTGCATGTCATGAAATTTAAAAGCATATTAGGGTAAGTGGAGGTTACAGTACACTCTGCAAGTAACGTTACTTCTACACACTGTGTTGTGAGAGATTTTCAATGTATTAGTAAGAGTAAAGGGTTGATTGTGTATTTACCCAGTACAGTTTTTCTTTTGACCTGCCAGGAACAATATTTCATATTCATTTTGGCATTCAATTTTGATTTCATAAAAAACTATTTTTAGAATAAGTGTAGGGTTTGATATTGTTGTTGTAATCCAGGGCAGTAAGAGTGTAGTCCTCTTTATATCCTACACAGTGGGGGATTTTATTTGTCCACCCAATAGTTTGTTACCAGCTGTTCACAAGGCCAACAAGAGCAGGAGCTTAGCTTCTTTCTGTTGTGTCGGTATGGGCTGTGAAAGTCTGAACATTTTCAAATTGTCACAGTACCAATGACAACAAGACAAACTCTATTGTCTCTTGTACTTGGTGATTAAAATGAATGATTCCTGTTATGACTGGTAACCCCGTTTTACTTCCCTTCTATCCACTAGCAAGTGCGAATACTTTCATTGTGAGGAGCAGTTTTCACTCTCGTTTAGTGTTGGATGCATAGAGATTTGCAGTACCTGAACTTCCCCATGTGTTTGTTGCTTATGTTGAAGATTAAATGTTATTTCAAATAAGTCAGTTAAGGTAGGCTTCTGGTGGTGCAGGTTTCATTTGTTAGGAAAATTCTAGCGGCACTAAGAGGGTCATATTTGTGGGAATCTTGACATTTTGTGTTTTTGTGGTGACAACATTGTGGGATAAGTTGATGGACTCTGTGGTCCAAATCCATCTGTTTCAAAATACAGCAAAAAAATCTAATCAAGTTTCTATATTTTGGCAGGCACTTTGCTTTGCAGGTCTTCACATTCTTGGTCTATGCTAGGTTTGCAAGCAACTATATTTGGTTCTTAACATGCAAGTTTTTTTATTTATATTTCCTTGCCCTGTAGTAGTGCTACCAAAACCATTTTGCTGCTTTTTGGCTATTTTGAAATGTAATTTATTAAGACATATTTTTCTTTTTTTCTCTGACTGTGCAATAGTCAGCATCTGTTCATGTCATGTGCTGCAAGTAGATACATAGTAGCCAGTGGGAAGGGGGAAAGAGACTGAGTAGCCCATGCATTAGCCTGGTGAGCTAATGGTCAGTAAAGGATGCAATAGAGCCAAAATGTAACATCGGGTCACTTTTAGGCCCGTGTAGAACCCTTTAGCTGTTGTAAGCAGATATCCAGTAATACAGAGCATCACTTGTACAGTAAGAACTACATCTGCATTCAAAATTAATCTGAATATCCAAAAGTTGTTGAATTCAGGTTGAGGTTTACTCCAGAAAGAAGCTAGCTAACATTGTTTGAAAGGTCTATATTCAATTGTCTTTTAAGCATTAGGCTAATTACTCACACCTGCATGAGTATTCCACCTATGCGTCCACATGTGTGCTCTAAGTGTCTTCCTTTAAAATCATGCTTTGCTTCCACAACTGTTCTACTTCTCTACTTTTCTACTTTTCTACTTCTACTTTTCTAAAATGCTTAACTGTAGAAACGTCAGCACTGATTTACTAAAAGTTCAATAATGAGGCCTCCCCATCTTTGCCATAACTCACATGACTTGTCAAAGGGAGCTGCTCTCAATTATAGTGAAGGTGGTAGAACATAACGCTTCCTTTATAGCCCTGAAATCATTTCACAGGCTCTGGTAGCGCTGGCATAATTTTAAAAAGCTTAGGTCTGAGGTAGCCTATTAAAAATACTCATAAACATTAATTTTGCCAGTGGGATATGAGATTGTGTTACCCTCTTGGCAGAAATGAGTAAAAAATGTGTGGTTTTGCATTGGCTAAAATAGTTCCCAGCCCTCGCTTCCTTTGAAAAGTGCATAATCTAGACTATGACTGTTTGTCAACTCAAGAAATTGGGCTCAACCCAGTCACCACGTGTCTTGTCATGATGTTGATGGTGGTCGTGTCAACATAAAACCCTGCAAATCTGAGGGAGGTTACCAAGCCAGAGAAATGTGCTGACTGATTAGTGCAGCACATTTCATATATACTAAAACCAAAAGATAAATAAAACGCGAGAGATGAAGGGCAGAACGTTACTGAGACATCTCCAGTACAGTGACCTGTTTGAAAATGGTTTTCAACCATTATTGTTTTAGGTTTTGGCCTTTGAGAACTTTCTTAAAAAAGAAATAATAAAAATACCCTTCTGTCCCTCACAATAATTTAATATCTGCAGATACTTGTAACAGTAACAACTGTTTTGCATTTAAAGCACACACATTTCAATTACCATGTAGGGCCAGACTGAACTATCAACTGTTACTCTTACTGAAACCTAATCCAAAGTCATAGCCTGGTTCAAGACCTACTGATTTGTGGAGCGAGTCAAATAGCTCTGATGTTGTGCTCATTTACAGCTTTTTACAGCCTCTTGGAGAAACAGTGCTTTGAAGGCAGGATTAAGAATGCATATTATCTTCTTGCATAGCTAGCTAGCAGAGACAACAACTCAGAGAGGTGCATATGTATTTCATTGTTTGCATGACATTACCTAAACTGCAACTAGCAACTGCTACCACAACTTCTGTGTCAACTAAAAAATGACATTTGCAGATGGATCACTCCCACTGACTCACTACCAACACTAGCTAGGGGTCAGCAGGGTAAAGTAGCAACATGTTCTTTGGGTTTATGGGTAATGCAGTCTTAATTTTGACAACCAGTTCCACCACCTATATCAGTTAACGCTAATAGCACGAACGTCTCATAATAAACTTGTCATTTTAGAAATGTTCTGTTTTCAGCATTTCACTGCGATCTTAAAATACGCCTCGTAATTTCAATTTCAGGTGCTGTGACCATGTGGAGAGCGGGTCAGAATGATGTGAGGAGTCAGATATATGAGCAGTTCTGTGGTAAAAGGGGCTTGGCTTCCTGGCACACACTAGGTACACCCTATTGATGCTCAGCCAGCAGTCTGACCTACGGCGGGTCAAATTTATGGGTAGATATTTAGCTTGTCTCTGCCACTCTGTAGGGCAGAAAGAATAACATCGTGCCTCTCTGCTGGTCACGCTTGGAGCCCGCTGATGTTTCCCCTCAGAGGAACCAGCCTGGCTGCACATCACAGATTTGCTGAGAGTAAACTGACAATGTCAAAAACACTCCGTCAATCTCCTTTTCAAACTTAGCGTGTGGTTTACAGCTTCATTTTATCATTATGTTTGTGAACAGTTTGGTTTCGGACCTTTGTTTTGAATTTGGTTGCCATAACAAAATCATGTTTATTACTCTGATCAAACCAGCAAAATTATTTCCATTTACGTCTGTAGAATCAACATAACCTTTTCATAATTATTAATATATCAGTGACACAAAGTGTTATACTAGTTAAATGACCTTTTCTGGATTATTTACCTTGATCTTTCTTTGTCAGTCTTTTGCAACCTGAAACGCTGATGATAATAAAACAGGAAACAGTCACAATGTGTCATTGTCAGAATAAGGAAGTAAAGCTGCTGCGGTATCAATATAGTTTTCTCCAGAAATTATGAGTTACTAGTCAACAGTTAAATGACCTTTAAGAATGCTCTTATTTTACCACCAACACAGGAAGGCACAGAGTATTTAAACAAACACTTAATATTATATTAAATACTGAGACACATCATTACTAACCCCTCAGCATGTTTATAGATCACACCTCCACCATCCATCTCTGGAGCAGACATTTTTTTTTTATTATTTAGTATGAAATTACATATAGCGTACAAATGGGGAAGTACCGTTTTTATTTTCCTGTTACATGAACCTTGGAACATGTTGCCTTCCAGCTGCTCCAGCAGCTCAACCCCAAAAGTAGTTTCACTTCTCTATGGCTCAAGTTTTCGTTTAAGTTGCAAAATACCTAGTGAGCTCGTTGGTACAATAACTCTCTCCCAAACCACATGTTACTCTGAATGCAGGACTTGAAATCACTGACATGAGGGATCTGGCTTGCTTACTTGCAAGACCTTCAGTGTTACTGTACTTAAACTGAACTACTGTTTATTGAGTTCCACCGTATAATTACATTTACCTGTAATGCCTAAAGTGAAAGTCCTCAATTATCTGTAATGCATAAAGTGGGAATCTTTTTGCAAAGCACTTATTGTTGCTGCTGTTGTGTTTTTCTACTGCGCTTCCCAGAGTGAAAGATCACTGTGTCTGGCTCTTTGCTGAGTTTTCCTGTTGATGAAGTTTGACTTTCTTTAAGTGGTGCTCGTTTGTTCATCCATGGTGGATGTTGCTGCTCATACAAACTACCTGAATTTATGCAGCATCTCCTATCCTGCCCCTGAGGCCTTCGGTATGCTTCAATTGAAATGCTTGTCAGATCATCTAACAGATGAAACCCTCTCCCACCACATCTTTCCAACATCGAAACTGGGGAGGTGGTCACTTTTTGTAACTTCCTGAAACCAACAACCAAGCCAACTTCACATGGTCTTTGAGGAGAGACTGCCCAAAATACCTCCGTGTGTAGCCATACAGAACAGCTACAAACACTTTTGCCTTTGGACACGGTGAGATGAGACGTAATGCGAACTTCAAGCATTGCCCCACTTTGAAACATTGCATTGACGTCTTCCATAACGCTACAATTATCGCAATGAAGGGTAAAATTATTGTTTCTGTTCTAACTTTCCATAGTTGTTAAATCCTTTCTGGTAGTCTTATAAATTGCTGTGCACTGTTCAAGTCTTCATACTCATGGATCTGTCACCCAAACTAGCCTTCCTGGATTGCATTTTATTGTCTTACTGTTACCTGAAACAACATGCCTCCACCAATGCAGCTGTGCTGTTTTCAGTCTGAATGTCTGGTACACATAATTTCCCCACCAGCAAAAAAATACTGGTTCCCATAGTAGTAGTAGTAGTTCCCATACCCAAAAGTCTGGGATCTTAAACCCCAGGACACGATGTGTGATAACAATGGATGCTCAGACACTCAAAAGTAACCAAATATTACTTTTACGCTCTCAAAAACACTGCTAAGCTTGGTTTTCAACATGCTTTTAAATCAGTCAGCATTTGAAGTTAAGTTGAATTCATGCTTGGTCACTTGACGCATGACAGTTGTCTCTCAACAATAGATAATGTGTTGCACAACGCTCTGCATTTGTACTTTGGCAATAGTAAGTAGATTGACAGATAGATGATTAACCAAGTGCATGCTTTTAAGATGTGTGTGTGTGTGTGTGCGTGTGCGCAGAGTGGTTAAGGTGTCCATGCTGGGAAGATAGGCAAGAAGAGAGAGCTTGGGAGTCCAAATAGCACATTTGTCAATGTCACAGAGCATACTGATTTGTAGTACAGCTGTTTCTTTATATGATGTGTTGAAACACTCGATCAGAAAAAATGGGCTGGACCAGCTCGTGTCTCCGGCTCATAATAATGCCCCATTCACAAGGTAACCAGCCTGGGCCAGGCCTTCCATGTCAGCATTGGTCTGTATGAAGTAGCAGTAGACGTCAGCTGCTCTAATTTGTAAACTAGGCAAGAGGAAAGTGTGTGTAGCACTGGATACGGTGGCGGCAGCAGTAGTGGAGGCGGTGGGCAGGAGAGGGGCAGCCCGGAAACACCATATGTTCCTGATTGACGATGATTGAATCAAGAGCGGTAGCAGCGAGAAAGTGTTTTCCAGCCAGTAAGAAATCTGTGTGCACTGAGGCATTTGACAGAGGGACAGGGAGATCTCACTGAAGCTTAAACAGGCAGGACAAATCGATTAGTGATGACCCATTACTCCAAAGAGTGTGTGGAAAGGCCCCTACATTTTCAGCTTCACTATTGCTCTCCTGGAAAATACTCTTGGCATGGAATTACATAAACCTCACCATGCATGACTTTGTGTCAACTTTCTGTACTTTTAAATTGGTGTCATAAAAAGATGACAAACAAAACAGCTTCTGGGATCATCTGATCCCATACCACGGTGTCACGGTTACAGAAAGATATGAAAGAGTAATTTTGGGTGAAAAATCTCAACCATGAAGTTCCCCAAAATGCTGCCCTGTGCCATGATGGCCTCTAGTGGTACACTGGCGATTGACACAGACAGCTCAATCATTTCCTTATAGGCGTGTGCTGCTAGGTCCAGCTGGCTTTGACATTAACACCAGGCTCTGACTGACAGAGGCCCTGGCCTTGGGCTGGGCTCCTGGGGCCTCCACAGTACATTCAGCTCTCCTTTTAGCCTGTTGATTTACTGTCCCCGGTGGCCGCTCGTTGATCCATTTCCCCTCTCAGTTTGCTCACAGGGCACCCCGAAAACCGTCCTCCAGCAATATATTTGCTTTATGATTTCCTGAGGAGCCAATGAAGAAAAACAAGCCCCACTCACTGCACCTGTTCCAGTTAATGTGCAGCGGGCTGGTCGGCCTCCTCTGGTCTCAGTGACTGGGGAAAAGCAGAGGGCTGCAGTGTCACAAGCTCCATGTGGATCTTCCATTTCCCCCAACCGGCCCAGTCGGGACCGAGCAGCCAGGGGAACAGAGGGGATAGATGCCATATTATATGTGTGTCAGTTTAACACACGCAGGTCAAATGGGGCCCACATAGAGTCTCGCTGTGTGTGCATTATTAACATGTGTGTGGGTGTTTATGTAGCTCAGCGCCCAACATGGAGCTGACATTAATAAGGGGAAAGTGATGGGAACTTGCTTACATCATTTTGGACGACATGCAGATGTGACTGAATGGAAGGTCCCAGCCATCTTCTATTTGCACGATGATGTGACCAACGTGGCATTTACATATTCCAAAATAGGGGGAAAAATGGCAATAAAATCGGCAGATTTATTTGCCCGTAAATGAATTTTATAATAAAAACCCCTACCTTGTGATCCAAGTTAAAATGACAAGTGAAATGGGTTTTAGGAACACAGGAGTAGTGTGATTCAGCGTAGCTGGTGAAGACTGCAGGGTGACCAGCTATGAAGCTCGAATCCTGCTGGGTAACATTCAGTGATTTGGGGGCACTGTGTCCATTTTACAGCAGAACGCGGGCTCTTATTTGACACCCAGTTCCTGTTTCTTCAGCCATGCATGTTTCCCCAGGTGTTAATGGATGCTTGAGATATTTCATGACCCCTCTTTGACCTTTGTCACTGTCTAAACTCATAGGTAGATGTATACTGTCACTAATCCAAAGTAAAAACAGGATATATCTAAGACAGAGTTTTTTACTCATTATATCAACTTCTTAAGTGGAAGACCAGGCAGCAATCCCCTGGCCTGAAAGTGATCCATTTCCAATGATATTTCCATTGATAAATGTTATATATTTTCCAAGTCAGAAAAGAGTGAATGATATTGTCCATGAATTGCCAGAAAATCTAAACTCATAATTCAGGCAAATTCCTTTTTTATTGTCAAAGGTCAGTTATTATTTAGTTATTTACTTACTTAGTTACTTCCCCCTAACCCTTATTAGCTGACAGCAGGAAAATTTGGTTTGACAATTATGAGGCTCATGTCTGGGTAATTGCCATTTGCAGAGTGGGAACAGCCCTCACTTCCTCACGGTAAGCCTCTGAACATGGTAGATCTCACCAATAGTCCATCTGAAAGCTGTCAACTGCCTCGCTGGCCCAGTTCATCCTGTTTCCTTGGAAGTGGCCCAGTGGCTTTTAGGTCAAGAAGAGAGGTGAACAGAATTATGAGAGGAAGCATGCATGTGGCAGTGTCTGCTTTTCTCAGTCATGTGTGTTTAAGTAGTAACCTGACAGAGTAAATGTATTCCAGGGTGATTTTTTTCCCATCTTAACTCAAGTTGTCTTCCTGATGGCAGATGCATTGGAGCTCACCCTTGCTTTTAGTTGGTGAGTGTGTTTGAGTCCTTGTGCTTTTCCTTATGTTGCCCCCACCCCTTTTTTTCTGTGGGCTTAAACAGTGTGTTAACCACCAGATCCCATCGCTATCAATCTTAATGGTGGTGGGTCAATGTAAACGCACACATGTGTAGGCTCTTTCTGCAAGCCACAGTTTAAGAATAATCCCCCCCCCAAAAAAAGAGAGAGGGAAAATATGCTGGCCCCATTAACAAAATAGGTGCTCAGAAAACACCCCAGCCAGCCCAGAGTGATGGCTACTTCCTCAGCTTTTCCACTTCATTGATGGTTATGTGAGTTAAAACAACGAGCTTAATGGAGGCTTCGGGCCCTCAGGGGACTAATCATAGTCACATGACTTCCTCCGGGGCTTCCATGAAAATAACTCCATTACAATGGCCTGTGATATTAATATCGAGTTTGGGAAAGTCAGGCATGGGATCCACAGGGAGGGCTCAGTATGAGCAAACAAAGAGGAATGCACGGCATTCAAGGGAGCGAGGGAGGGAAAGAGAAAAGGAGAAGCAGAGCAAAAGACAGAGAGGAAGAAAATAGTGAGCCATTTGTGATGAGTGATGGCATATTGCACAGTCATGATGTTTGCTTTTTCTGCTTCTGACCTTTTGCACTATATTTTTCTGGGCTGAAAAAACTGATGGTAGTTCCTGTCACTTGTGCAGACAGATAATCACTTCCTTACAAGTGCTCCAGATTTAAACACATATTAACACTATCTACAAGTGGTTGTTGAATTAAGGCAGCTGAAGTACTTTTCATTTGGGGAAACTTTATAGTTTTACTCCACTACCTTCCAGAGGGAAATACTGTACTTTTTACTAAAAGTAGTTCATTTGTTATTTTAATGATTTTACATGCAAAACAAGCTTACAAATATGATGCATTGGTATATTTTAAACTACATACATGAAGTGTCACTAACACTGGATTTTTGAGACCAATAACAAAATTGATGTTCAAGAATTAAAAAAATTTGATAATCAACTGGTAGTTAGCGGGCGGCACGGTGGTGCAGTTGCCGGTTGCCCCAGCCTTTCTGTGTGGAGTTTGCATGTTCTCCCCGTGTCTGCGTGGGTTCTCTCCGGGTTCTCTCTTACTCCCACCGTCCAAAGACATGCGGACTAGGTTAATTGGTGACCCTAAATTGTCCTTAGGTGTGAGTGTGAGCGTGCGTGGTTGTTTGTCTATGTGAGGCCCTGCGATGGACTGGCGACCTGCCCAGGGTGTACCCCGCCTTTCGCCCGATAACAGCAGGGATTGGCTCCAGCCCCCTGCGACCCTATACGCAGGATAAGCGGTTGACGATGGATGGATGGATGGACTGATAGTTAGCACATAGAAATAAATCTGTCTGCTTGGCTAGATACTAGCAACAATTATTCCAATAATCCACTGGTTGTCTACTATTAAATTAACCACCAACTATTTAGAAAATGGGTTGGAGTCTTTTTTTCTTTTCTTTTCTTTTTTTTGAACAATTATCTGATTCCAGCTTCTTAAATGTAAATGTTTTCCGGTTTCATTACTCCTCTATGACATTAAACTGAATATCTTTGGGTTGTGGAGAAATCAAGTGACTTGAGGACATCAAGGGCTTTGGGAAACAGTGATTGACATTTTTTGTCTGACACTTTATAGACTAAACAACTAATGCATTAATTGAAAATAATCGACAGATTAATCGACACTGAAAATAATCGTTAGTAGCAGCCCTGCTAGATACCATTTAAAATGCACAGTAACTAGGTATAATTTACACGCATGAGTTCAAGTAAATAGTTTAGATTACTAATCTAAAAGTAGTCTGACATTTTCATGTATCTGTAAAAAATCGTACCTGCCATTTCAACTATGACAAAATCACACATATGAAGCATTAGATAATAACGATGACATTTAACAGTCAAGAGGAGACGGGATACAGTAAGTGAGAGACGTGAAGTGTTTCAAAGACATGTCCGATTGTCCCTGCAGAGCATTTTCTGGCCAGGCCTCCATTTTAACCATCTTCTCCTCCTCCCTGTAAACCTGCCATGCTGTCAATCTGTATAGGCAGTAACTCGTCGCCAGCTGCATTCAGAACAATTAAACCTCAATGATTGCAGCGAGGACAAGTCGCCCACCTCAGAGTTCAGTACCCGCTGAAGACTCCCAGACCTGCTCCACTTCTTCCCATTCAAACGGACACTTGCATTAGCTCTTCCAACCAAACAGTATAGAGCAGCTGACTCTTGTAAGTCGTCACTTGCAAAGAAAGAAATTCACTGGATCATAAGCCAGACACTTTTTTTTTTCTCCCGTTCCTCCTGTTGTAGGAGATTTATTGAATGAAATAACACTGGCTTCACTTTTACCCCTGCTTTTATGAATATATATATTGTTTTAACAATGCTTTTAAATTCCTCCTACACCCCTGTTAGGGTCACAGTTAGGCCTTCATCTCTTTGAGCATTCAACATGATAAAAGATTTCAAACATTATCATAAACTGTTTGTCCTGGACAGAACCATGCATTTTCTGCTGAGGTATGGATTTGATATGGGCAGAGAAATACTGAGGAGTATGTAAAGCCTTTAAAAGTCTTATGCTAATACTGGTGGTTTTTAAGTAACTGGACTGAGATCAAATGAATCTTTTCTTGGTTTAGAATTGAGATCTTTAGTGATAATCAGAATCAGCTGTATGTGAGAAAGGCATATCTTAAAATTTAGTTAAAAGAAGCACATGTTAAATGCAATAGAAATTAATTAGCGGCTAATTGTTGAAGAAGAATTGCTAAACATTTGCTGAGTCCTGCTCCCGGAGGTGGGAGATGTTTGTGGATTTGCTGCTTTTCATCTGTTTAATATGCCTTTTTATGCACTTGCCTTGTAAATAGTTCAATTTAAGTTCAAGTTAAATTGAATATGTTTTGGACTTTTGGTAAAAATAAAGACCTTTAAGATGCCACTGTGAGGCTGGGAAATTGTGATTGGTATTTTCCACTCTTTTATTTACTATTTATGTGATGATTAGTTGTAGTTGTCAGAATAATCAACACTTACAGTAATCATTAGTCGCAGCCATAAAATGCAACCATACCAAACCCATACAAGAGCTTTTTGTTCAATGCTCATCAGTTAAACTGAGAATAATGCAAGTATGACTGGTTCCGTAATATTGTTGTAATAGAAAGCAGATCTACTTCAAACCACCTGAGTTGTAGTGGAAATTCAAACCACTTTATAATTTAGTTTTAGACTTCAGTGGCACGTAGATCCTGACCCCATTGTGGTTCCAGTAAGTTGTTTATCATTCAGCATATAAAGATTTCAGAAAAGCAGGATTCCAAAAGCTGTAGAAAATAAAATCAACATATCCCACTATATGACAGACAGTTGTAGATTTAGAGAATTAGACATTCAAAAATTAGTTTGCACTCCATGGAGAGCAAATTAATGGTAATTAGTGGAATTTCAGTGAGTGGGGAATACATTTGCAAGAAGATTTAGGAATTTTCAGCAGTGTGCATACACCACAAGTAGTGATATGGCTTTCACATCTTTCGGGTGAAATATTAGATGGCAGTAGCCAAGCCAAAGAAAAGGTCCTCCTCCAGGGTCCAAATAATTATAAGAGTGCCATAACAGATCAAACATTATTTCCTTGACCTTGTCTCCAGCTTGAGAAACCGCTCAGACTTTTTGGCTGAAAGCTCAGGCAGCAAAAATCTCTGCAGGAGCTCTCGCTACACGGACCTGGCGTTTACACAGGATTAGAGATTCATTCACCATTAAGTAAATGACCCTCTGCTGGCCAGGAGCAACACTTCTCTGGCTGTTTGGAGTGTGTGGTACAGAATTCACACAGGGATTAGTTTAGAGTATTAAATCAGCTGCTTTGGCAAAGTTAGAATAGTACGAGCCAAAAGAATCCTTGCATACGTGCTTTGTGTCAACAACCTTAGAAAATAACTTTTTTTTCCACTGTTCTTTGAAGTGGCAGCTATGTCGATGGACTTGTTTTTCCTCCACATTTAGGATGGAGGATATTGCATATTTCAGAAAACAATGCACAGATGCACTGTGGGCTGCAGCCACATCTGAGAAAACACAGATTGTCTTGTGTGCATTTTAATAGAATCTGAGGAAATGAAAGCGAGGCGATGAAAGACAAAATCATGACATTAGGTTATATTTTGAGGGCATGATGCAACACTCTCCTTTAAAGAGTTAACAAGCTCAAGTCAGTTTCAAGCTTGACAAATGAAACAAAATCAAACAACCAAATTAGATAAACAGAGCTGAGGTAGCTCGGAGCACAGCCACAGGTCTTTTGTTTTTGTTGAGTCAGTTGCCTCAGGGTTTCCTGTCAGGTGTAACCTCATCAGCTCTATTGCCTGTAATGACTTAATTTCAGGAAATGCAGTCTGTTAAGAATGCAAACCTCCTTATTATTGATCTTTTTTCCTCTTAGAAAGTTTGCAGTGTGGGAATAGAAAATGAGCCCAATAATTCACACTGGTTTAAACAAGCCGTTGAATTTTCCCATTTGTGCCTACAGGCAATCACACCTTCTGCCACTTAACTAAAGGCCCTTACAGGCCACAGAAAGACGCATAAAACTTATCCTGGTCAACTGCTTACAGCTGGATGAAACAGTCCAGATTATTGTGTTAAGTAGATGCCTTAGTATTTGAATTAAATGATCGTCTTATACAAGCTTACAGCTGGAGGCAATTTTGAAAGCAGTGAGGCAGGACGCACTATGCTTTTCCAAAGACAAGCAGATAGGAATGAAATTCTTATTATTTTTAGCGTACAATGCACCACTTGTCTGGGTTTTCCTATTTTCCAAAATATGCCCTTGGTTTTTAGATAAAACATTTTAATTTCACAGTCCTCAAATCACATTTGAGAAGCTCGAACCAGAGAAATGCGGCATTTTTGCTTAATCATTGACTTAAAGGTTTTATTGATAACATTTATATATAAATGAAATAATAATAATAAACACATCCACAGAGCTTTTATAAAGTCCATAAAGACGGGTTTTATAAAGACGGGTCCATAATGAATGTCTTGTTTATCTCTGTGTTAGAAGTCTGTTTGGTCTCTGCTTCTGGCAAGGCTTGTGATCCAATAGAATAACAACGTTGGTATCACCTGATATCTCTGTGTCATCAGCTGTCAAGACTCTAAATAATTGCCAGTTAAAAATGGAAAAAATGGCAGCTTCTGGTACCAATCCCAAGTTCTCAGCAATAAAGGGAAGAACAAGGCCAGGGTGAACATTGGTTCAGCTTTTGCTCGTTGGATTCAGGATATGGTTGTCAATATGGACATGCTACACATTGTTCAATTATATCCTTTAAATTCTCCACAATTAAACTAGTCTTAGTCATCTCTCTCAATTTTCAATTCAAATTAGCCTTATTGGCATGAATATGTAATAACAATATTGTCTAAATATAATCTCTCTCTCTCTCTCTCTCTCTCTCTCTCTCTCTCTCTCTCTCTCTCTCTCTCTCTCTCTTTCTCTCTCTCTCTTTCTATTCAAATTAGCTTTATTGGCATGAATGTGTAACAACAATATTGCCAAAGCATCATACATACTACATAAGAACAATCAACCCCATACATTTCATTAAACAAGTAATTAAAGCGTAAAGTCATGAAAGCGTATGTGTGTTTGTGTTAAAAAAATAAAAGAATATTAAAAATTAAATAAATAAATAAAACAGTTAGTGTGTGTGTGCGTGTGTTTAAAAAATAAAAATATATTAAAAATAAAATAAAGAAATAAAACGGTAAGTGTGTGTGTGTGTGTGTGTGTGTGTGGGTTAAAAAAATATCAAATGATCAAAATAATAATAATTTGAAAATCTGTACAATTATTTATCAGTCTGATGTTCCACTGGTTGTCCTCACTTCATGGCATGAGGAGACATATTTTGCAGCACATTCACATTTGGGCATTTCTCCCAGTAAATAGGGGAGTTTCTGTGTGTCTGATATGAATTGGAATTCGGGGTATATTTGGGAAATGTTTGCAAAGTGTTTTTGTCTTAGTGTTTTATATTAGGGGCATGAGGTTAGAAAGTGCAGCTCTGTCTCTACCTGTCCCCTGTCACACTGGGAGCAGAGTTTCTCCTCTTGTGGTAGCCACAGCTCTGCCTATGGCCAGGCTGAGTTCACTCAGTCTGTATGTTGTCAACATTTTTCTCTCCCACTTAGGGTTGGGCTGATAAACGATGCCATCGTCCATCGGCAATGGCTGACAGACATCACAACGTTGAGCCGGCAAAAAAAATCTCAAATTTTTACATTATACCACCCTGTGAAAGCAGGTTTTAATAACCACAAACATTCTCATTATTGTTTTGAAGTGTTTGTGTGTGTAGGTGTGTGTCTGTGTTGTTTCCCAGCTGGAAAAGTGAAGGGGGTTATCGCGTTGTCACATTGAATACCTTTGGGATTTCTAAATACCCTGGCATAGCCTTCCGAAATACTTTAATACCGCCCAAGCCTAATGTCAAGTACAATGGGAACCTACTAGTAAAAACATTTCTCCAAAGCACTAGTGGTCATAAAACATTATCTGTTGATTGACAGAATCGATTGATAAACAAGTTGTTTCAGCTCTACACCATTGACATTCATAAACTGCAGGATGTTTACCATACACTGCATTATCACTCAAGCGTAATGTAATTTTGCTAAAAAAAAAAAAGGTGGATGATGTTCACACAGTGATAGATATCTTACATCTAGTACATTTCAAGCCTCTGAAAGTACATTTGTAGTATGAGAAACTCTGGTCTGCAGTATTGCAGTGTGTATTATTATTTGAGTTTATAATTATACTTTGTGATTTGTAGTAAAATATCTTAAACATGTAAAAACCAATAGCACTTGGCAATAACCATGAGCCATTATAAAACCTTTCAGTGCACATTGTCACAATGTTCTGTTTTGCATATGGCTCCCACAACTCCATCATCACTTCAGCCACCTGTCAGCTGAGCACCATCAGCATTTGAACTTGGCTCACAAATAACCCCCTCATTCACTGGGGGATATGACAGATGCATGCTTTAATGTTGATGCTGATACATAGTTGTCCAATGCAGACTTGTACCCATTCAGTGTTCAATATTAACAGCCAAAACCCTGGAGGAAAGTCAGAGAAGCCAGTACTGTTGTGGTGAATGATTTAGGAAGGAGCTAAGGCTCGCTCTATTTCTTCCTTTTTTCTTTTTCTTTTTTTTTTTTAAATGAGAGCTTTTCTTTTGTGCCACCCTTTAGAGTTGGGGTTTAATTGTCAGGAAGGGGATAGATTTATTTCCCCATAAATTACACAAGTTTTCTGTGGTAGGACCCAAAGCATAATGTAATCTACACATGTGCACACATGTGCATTGTGAGGGTGTGGGTGAGGTTGCTGCTCTATTTCTCCTTACTCCATTCTCCCGAAGCAAGACGTGATTTTTGTTATTTGTCTATTTAAGCATTTGTTTAGTGTAAAATGTTAACAGAAAAGTGAATGAAAATATATATTTTGTACTGCTAAGCATTGATAAAACACAATAACCGCAGCAAATTATTCTTTTTCTTTTCTAAATGTGGACAGGCAATTCATCTTATTGAGTGACTCACTTTCTCCTGTTATGAAAGAAGCGTTTATCCCTTAATGGTTTCAACTCTCAATTTGGAATCTGCACAAAATGTATAACATTTTCAAGTAATTACAGCAAAGAGAGCAAGAGATTTGATTGATGCTCCATATGAAACAGAATTGTGGACATTTTGCCAGAGTTTTTGGAATATCCTCTCTTTTTTGCTGCAAATTGGTTGGTTTTTCTCCCTGACTTTACAGAGTCGCCACTCAGCATCATGAGGAAGCTTCTGCAGGGAGCCATAACTGCCGCCAAAGGCCTTTAAATCCTCCATTTGATGGCTTGAGGATTCGGCAGGAGGATTCGAAAAGGATGAAGAGAAGAAAATTGCACATCCTTAAGAAAACAAAGAGCATTTCCTTCCCTGTGTCAGGATGAAAAAGGGAGAAGAGGGGGAAAAAAAGAGAAATACATACTAATTCATCATTGGCTTTTACTGCTCCTTGATGGTCCATAACTCACTTTGACCATGATTCCCTTTCCCCTTCATACTTTCGGATTCACAATCCACTACGCCATGTTTTAATGACCATATTATAGGCAATTCTACACTGTCCAATAAAAGGTTTACACTTTGAACTGTGATCCATAGTATGACTAACATATTTAATGATATCTCATGAATTATACAGTAATGGAATAATGGATAAGAGAGCCCAAATAGCCCGTCATTGAAATGGAGAAAATGGGAAATCGCACAGCAGAGTGATGAAGTGACTCAACTTTGTCCTGAAATCCCAAAATGATGACTCTGGTCCTCTCAATTGATCTGTTTGTCATCTTACATTAATTCAGTGCATGGAGGTTTTATCAAAACTTTAATAGCAATTCACTGTAGCTGACAGACATGACATATGAGTTCATGCTGTAACCTGTCTCAACATTTAAGCACCACCGCCATATGGCAACTCGATTTTGGAAGCGCTGCTTCAGTGGATTCCTGAAAGTTGTCTGGTACTGTCATTGCTCGTCCTACAGACAGGACAGTGTATCTTCCCCAAACTCTATTCCTTGTAGACAGTATGGAATTGACTGAATAGACAGGCAGACCAGCAGATAGATACACAGATGGATAGATACATAAATGCATGCATATATTATATTCATACTCTACCTACATGCTTCAATGTTTATATTCTAAAACCTCAGCAAAAGGTTGAATCATAAATCAAAATCTGAAACAATGGTAGCATTTACAACCACTTTCGTAGAGATGAACTTCACTGGCAGTATCCTTTGGAAACTGGAGCCATAAATTTTATTACTATTAAATGTTTCTAAAGGGAGTTGACAAATAGTTGAATGGAGTTGATTTTCCCCTCCTGCTCTTGGCAGGGCTGAAGGGAGGAAAATTCCCTGTCTTAAAAAGAAAAAATGCACTCACATCAGTGCTGCCAATCCATTCATCCTGATGCTGTTTGAGTGTAATTTAAGCCTTTTTAAACGCCTGCTGAAAATACAATGTGCTTAAGGGCAGTTGCGAGCATTTTATGAGCACAATAAAATTGTCGCTGCATATGGATTAGATGAATGTTGATATACGGGTACGACATTTTTCATGTGCATGGGTGTTTACAGCTGAGTGTTTATATGTCTGCTGATGAAGGAGTAACTGAGCTGATATTACTCAGATTTAGCCCTTTTTGGCATTAATCATAACCTCTGCTTAACAAATAACAGCGATAATCCTAACATATATTTGGGGTTGAGCATTTATGTTTAAATCCCAGATACTGATCTTAAAAATAAACTGTAAAACTAGCTTTCTACTTGCATTATTACTCAAGCATAACTCCCAGACTCAAACAGGATATCAATAGCTAACTGTTAATAATGTGGGTTTACAGGTTAGATTAGAAAAAAGACATTTACTGTGTGGGAGCCAAGATGCTACCAACAACAGAAGGAGCACGCTGTACTCATCTTTATATTAAGTCTTTTTAGGGTGCTACCAACTGCTCAGTTAACATGTCTATGATTCATCAGATGGAGAGCATGATGACTTTTTGCCCGGGACATGAAGCATTCGCTTTAGCCTAATTAGCTAGCAAAAGCTGCTAAAAATCTGTTAGTGACAGTTGTCATTTCAGCGGACAAAATCAACGTTGTTGGCTTGAAATGAGAAGGCTGCTTTTGTGTACTTTGTGAAATCAAAGACCTCTTGTTTCAAAAGTACGTACGATTTTTCTGTGTTAAATCTGACGCCGTTATCATTTTAAACTGCCTGCGTTCTAGAATGGTGAGGATTGCTGGTGTTCTGTCGATTTATGCTACCTATCGAGATGTGCTACTTAGCGGTTCTGCGTATGATCCACAAGCGTGGTCTGTTTCCACCAGTGCTTGAAGTGGGCCGGAACGCACCGGTACGCAGTACCGGCACCTCAACATTTTTCTCTTTGGCGTACCGGGACTTCTCCCACTCTGGATAAAAGCGTCAGCTAAATGAATAAATGTAATGTAAATGTAAGATGGCATAATATAGTATTTCAGTGAAATAAAACGACATCCAACAGTCTCTCTCCAATTCATAAAGGAATCTAGGTGCGCAACAGGTGAATTCGGGTGGAGATGTACAGCTGTTTTAGCCTCATTTGGCAAGAAACAGTTGTCGAGCAAATTGCATGACACACTTATGATTTGCTTGTTTTTATTGTCACAACTACTGTGAGGTCACCGAAAGGACAATCTCTCATAATTCATACAGACAAAAAATCAAGAATCTGGGAATAGCCTTAACATTGTCCTGCCGCCAGTGCTGTACTCATCCAGCCACAAGATCATTTTGTGGAGAGACTTTTCCTACCATCGCTTTGGGTCACTGTGATTTACGCACATGTTTACTGATGTCTTTCAGATGATCCCTTTTGCTGGTTATTGTCTTCCACTATTAGTTCCCAGATGAATCACCAGTGGACAAATTTGGGGATGTCTCTGCGGATTTGCAATATTTATTGAGGTTACACATCACTGTGGACCTCTCCATTGGCTTCCCAATGTAACGAGGGAAAAACAGATGGCTTGCGGTCATGGCATGTTTGGACATTGAAACACTTGGGTTTCATGGTGCTTTTTATGCTTTTCTGCACATTTGGTTTACATCTTGTTCAGAGATCACAGCAGGCCTCCTTTTGTCCTTCAGGATGTTAAATATATATTGACATAATGTTATTCTGAACTTTTGTTAGATTTCTGTATCCCTCCTGTTCTCTGAGACCTCTGAATCATGATCTCTTGACCCCTGCAAAATTGCTAATCTATAACATTCTCCTGAACATATACGATTTCTACATCCATCACTCTCTGGCCATGTACTGGAGTTGCTTGCTGTCAATTGTAGTTGGGTAGAAATTCCTCATACCAAAGCAATTCACGTATTTCTGAGTTTATACTGCAGGGGTTTTTTTTAATTCTCCATTCTATTAACCAGCTGGTAATACTCCATGCATGTTTATTTTAATAGGGTAAAAATAAATGAACCGCAATGATTAAAGCAGATACGTAAATATTGTGTCGTGCAATTCACAGAGCAGTGAGCCCCACTGATTACCTTTAAGTAAAGAATAATGAACTCAGCTCAAAGTTAAGATGAGAATGAAAGTATTCTCTTCTATTAATGCACAGGTCTGCACTGCAGTGATCTTTTTATCTTACAGACTATGCCGTGAGTTTTACTTTTCACTTGTTTGCATGCAACCGTTGTGCCAAAAGTTAACAAATAATTTGGGTCAATACACAAATATTGTATATACAGTCTTCAGCAAATTAAATTTCACCTTTCTGGACAGCAGTTCAGAAAGTATACGGTTTGGAAGTCATACAAGCATAAGTGTTAGAAATTGCATCTTAGACCAATAGAGCTCCTCTGAGGCAGGTTATTGCCCGACTTTTATCTATTACGCTGTCAGTTGGATTAACTAGATGACTCCGTAAACCACTCACTGATGTTTTGGAGACCATCTACACATTACTACACTATTCATTTTACAGTGACAAGCATTTGGAGCAGAGCAGATGGTGAATGTTTTATACTCTTAACAGACACACCCTGATAGTGATTGCTAACCTACAGCATGACCGTTTTAGAAACACAATAACACAGAGCTGTGGAAAGAAAACCCTGGAGATCTGTTTTAAGCATGGCATATAATTTTCAGATGCATGCTTGCCAGTGAGAACATGAGCAATTCCAAATCATTTTTAATCCCATGCTTTTTTTTCTTTTTAAATCTGTGTTTCTCTCCAGCATGCTACGTTTAAAGTGAAAACAAATGGGGGGAGGAAAAGGGGAAAAAAACACACTCACTTCACCGTCTTTAAATGGCCGTACCGGAGTTTTGTTCAAATCTTGAAAACATGTGGAAACCCCTTTGAAGCGCACTGGGAGCAGCTGAGGCGGCTGCAGAACTTCTCATTGTTTACCTTTCAACCCCTAACCTCCTTCCTCCAAATAAAAAGGTAAAATGTTCAACCTTGCAGGGGTGCACATCGGCTCAGTTCATTACACCCGGCAAAGTGAAGACTTCCTAATTCACCTACCACCCCACAACCCCCCAGAGTATCTTCTGTGGGGCTTTGAATGCTGCCAGTTACTTTCTCCCAATTAAATGCTGCAGATTGGCCTGAAAACCCAGATACCTCCATCATCTGACAGTGATCTAAAGAACAGCCAGCTGTCTGTAATATGTAATGCAAGTTTTTAATCAAAATGAATTATGTTTTCAAAAGTGAGGAAGTGTTATTTCGTCGTTATAGCTTCCTCTCTGGCTAAATTTAAACCAAAAGCCTGTGCCATTATATTGTGTGGCTGGGAGATGAGTCTCTGGAGGGAAACACTACGGGCGAGGGGCCTGGATGTATTTATCTTCCAGTTTTTCACCTGTCTTCAAATACGTTTCCTTTTTAAGTCAAGCAGTGGGGATTTACTGGGCTGCTTCCTTCCGGGACCCAGTGGAATACAACATTAAACTGCAGGGAGGAGAGAAAACCTGTAGCACACTAAAATAAAGTTATGTCAAAACCATTCTGCTCTTCCTGTAGTCTTTCCTCAACCTTGCAAGTATCCTCCAAGGGCCTGAGAACATTACAAGCCATTCAGTTTATATGAATGGGCACTAACAGACCTTTTCGCCATTTTGATATGTCTAAATTTTGCAGGCATATCCTGTGGTCCATCAGGCACAGACTTAGTTTCAATTTAGTGTCTCCCGGTGGACCACTGTTTTCCTATTTCATGTGGAAATTGTATAGAGTCTTTATCCCTGTGCGCTTTCAGCTGCTTCAAAGCTGGGGATCATTTTTTTACACCAGGGAGATGTACAAACTAGCATTTGAATGTTTGGAGAAGTTTGGCAAATCATTCACAAACAGCAAAGAACAGACTTGGACAAGGTGTCCTAACATTGTCTCTCACCTCAGCCAGATCAGTCAAAGGATAAATACATGATATATCAATGTTCAGTTGTAATTGAACAGAAGTCTGCAAAAGTCTTTGGAAGAGGAAGAAAAGCACCTGTATTTTTATTAGGGCAGGCTTGCCTTATACTACTCTATAAAGTTTGGACACTGCCACGGGAATCATTTCTGATGATCTTTAGAACAGCAGTGCGCCTTGCTTCACACAAAGTTGGCCCAAAAGGATTATAGCCGGAAGAAATGTTTAAAGATGATGTCAATGAAAAAAATTCATTTGATAGGACAATTAAGGGTTGTCATTTTATTTCATAGAATTTCTCTGCAGTGACCCTTTTTAATGAGAATAACCATCAATGTTAAGCATATTACATTTAACCACTTAGCTGTCCCATGTGGCACGTATCAGTGAACTTTCACAGATTTCTAAAATCAGAAGGAGAATAATGTAGCAATATAAAGAGTTCAACCCAGCCATATCAAGCTGTGAATAGCATGTTTTTCTGAGATTATACCTGAAATAGCCAAATTCTCTCTGTATATAGTATTGTGCTTTTTTGGAACATTAGAAAATAGCGAGAACATCAAGTTATCATTTCCAAAAGGCCAACATCACATCATCAACTTCCTTATTTCATCCGACCAACTGTCCACAGCCAAATATATATAATTTACTATTGTATATTAAAAAGAAAATTATCAAATCATCAAATGTAAGAAGTTGAAACTAGATGTGTTTTTGCTTATAAATCATTTGTTTAGAACTGTTTGATTAATCGACTAATTGTTTCAGCTCATGTATAAAGCAGTTTATTGCACATAATGTGCTTTCTTAGCACTGAAGTTAATAACTTTAACCACTATACTGAGTTCTGTGGTTAAACAATGTAATGATAAAAGAGCCCATAATTAGTCCGTCACTAAATGCACATCAACATTTTACTACATCGACTGTCACATGTAGCTACAATTATGTATCATGAAGTTCTGTATTAGCAAAGTTGCACTCCTCTGACTGATGACTGAATATTTTTCTACTGTGTGGGAATACATTTTTTCCTTAACTGACTCGCTGGCTTTGTTTGGGGAAAAGTTTTATGTTTCACTCTTAAATTATGATCATTCGCTTCCTGTGTGCTGAAGTTATTTCCCACCAGTAATACCACAACCACTTTTGACAAATAATGCTAAAATCAGAATCAGAAATACTTAATTTATATGAGGGGAAATTCTTGTGTTACAGTTGCTTAATTTGCTAATCAAGGCATTAAAGGAATAGAAGTAACAACAGAAAGTTAAATAGAAAATATACAGAAAATAAACAAATCTAAAAATATAATATACTGGGAATGTGATGCATCAGATATTGATTCAGTAAGGTGGGTGTATGTTTTCACAGAAAATGTAGTTTTTAAAAAAAACTTTTACATATTAATCTGATTTGCATTTCTAGTTATTCAACCTCCAACTGTTTATGCACATTTTTCAAATTGAACAAGATAAACGTTTTTTAAATAGACAGCTTATTAGATTTTGAATGCATCACTTTCTGTTTTTCTGATTTTACCGAATCTTAACCAGACTGCAAATGCAGTGATGAGTCTGTGGTTCAGAACTTCAGGCCAGCCTCCAGTTTCTGCCCAGTTGTAGTAATCATATCCGCCACAGCTGCCACTTTATCAGAGATCTTGAGGACAAATAGATTCCTGGAAGTAAACAGGCCGCTGTGGCAGCTTTTGCTGAGTGACAAGTCTGTAACCCGTGGTATAAAGAAAATTTATATGATCTTTTTCAAAGCAGTCAGAAAGAAACAGTCTTTGAGTAAATCACTTTTACCAAATGTACAATACAATATATAAATAATAGTTTGTTAGAATAAGATGTTTAGTTCAGGTTAAACTGAACTGGAGCATTTTTTTTAAAGCTGTGATTGAAATGTATGTCCTTATAGTGCCTGTGATGTCTTAATAAAGTAGACCTACAAGCTTCCAAAGACGCACAGAATTAGTCCAACAGCTTTTAGAAATGACCTCACATCATCTTATTACATACCGTTTATGTTTCCCTGCACATCCATGTCAGATCCCTTTCAGCAATTAGCCTTGAACTAGGAAAGATGATCGGCTCCAGTTTCCCATTGCTGCGTCCCTCGTCATCTTGGAGTACTTTGAATCTTCCCCCTTGCGTCCTAATTAAGAACTTAATGCTACCTCCCACAGGGATGCGGATGCCCCGGTCCCACCCACCACATTCCCTGTGTAGCCATCAAAACTGTTATGATAATAGTCAGCTTTGCACAGGTGCAAATTGCTTACATTTAGTCTACATTTGCTCTCAATCACGGGTGATCATCAAAGCTCAGCTCTCCCCCGGTTTATTTGCATTTGCTCACCAGTTGCATATTTGCTTGGATGTTATTTGAAAGTTACACAGTAGAAAATTACAGTTATTTCCATGCATCTGATTGCTGTGAAAGAACTTTGCTGCCACTGTGGTCAAGACCACCCTCCTAATTTAGTATGATTTTCAAGCAAACCTATATTTTCTTAAAAAATGGGAGCTCAGCTGTCATCAAGAACCTCAGCACTTCCACATGACAGTAATTTATTCAGGCCAGGTACAGCACAAAATTAACATACTTATTCCGTTAAACCTCACCATGACCTTCTAACTATTGAGTTGGACTGGTGCCACATAATGTGTATAAGCTGCCCTGGGCAATTGCAAAGACCTGTGATTGAAAGAGTGCTGTCATTAGGATGTGCTTTCACATACCAGCCTGCAGAGTTTGGCTGCAGTCCAGGCTGGCAAATGGGGCCGGCTCAGCGAGGAGAGTCGAGGGCCAGGCCATAGGCCGTGGGGGATAATTAGACAGTTTTATCCCAGCTTGTTGATATAAATGTGGCTGGCTTAGCCCCCTATGCCTTGCTTCGTGGTAATGATCATGTCTAACAGGTGGCAGGCAAACAGACGGGGGCATGAAATGGATACCTCGCTTCCTGGCCGCGTCTCCTTTTTTGTTTTATTTTGTTTTCCGGTCCAATCGGAGCAGTGTTCTCCTCCATTGTGGTTGCATTTGGGATTGTTGATGCAGGGGAGTGTTGGATATTTGTCACCATCTCATCACATTCTAGCTAATCTCAAACTCCCCCGGGACCCTCGTACTGAGGGCCAGCTTCGCAGAGGGTGAAACAAAACACATCAATGTGTTTAACTCAAGTGGGCTTTAGAATCTGATGCAGAAGAAAGTTGACACTCCTCTTAGATAGAGACATAGTGTTTACATTTTTTCTTTCTCATGTCGTCTCTGGAAAAGCCTGGCCGTGTATTCTACTTTATGACTGACGTGTGCATGAGAATACTTTTATCTAATAGAGAAAGCATGTTTATGGAGGCCTGGAAACAAATCCCTTCTACTCCTTTCCTCCCATTTCGCCTACTTTCAGGATCTACAAGATGTGTTCTGGAGTTACAAGCCTCTGGATTGAGTCATCTCTGACATCAGGGCCTGAGCACAGCTCTGCACATCCAAATCTCCTGTATCCTGTGTGGGGGGTGTATTGAGGTATGCATGTGAAGAGCCATTGGAGACTACTCAACTCCAGGCTGCTGATTCACTGTCATATAATGGATCATTTGGGGCAAAAAGAACCAGAAAAAAAATGATGCATGTATTAAAATTTACTACCTTCCCAGAAATGCATGGAATAGATCCAGACTACCAGACAAGGCTAATTTTCTTCGACAAATTACTTTTTAATTTGGACGTCCTGTTGAGCAGAAATGTGTGATTATCTAGATTTCTGTGTGGATAGCTGATTTGTTGATGGTCTGCCTTGTGACCAAGGAGAGCGTTTAGTAAAACATCCACATGGCTCTTGTGCCCCGGCTTGCGGTCCTTGCGGTCGTTTGTGTCCAGCTGATTGCGGAGGCGAGGCTCTAGATTTAGGAGCTTGATCCTTTCTGGCCAGGCTGCAATGCTGGATTTTGTTATAATTTTCACCTAGCAAGATGTTTTTAAAGCTTACCCTAACCTTAACCCTAATCTTACTCTCATCGGAGGCTTAAAGCCTAACCCTAGCTTTAAATAGAGAAGAAGAAAAAACAAGTTTTATGATTGCAAATGTTATAGCTAAGCTAAAAGATATAGCTTTTTTTCTCTTCTTTGTGGTTTGGCTCTGCAAAGTGAAAACCGATTTAGGGTGTTTTGTGGGGCAGTTGGGCTTTCACTGGGCTGCCTGACGTGATGTCCTCAGACCTTTGGGTCACTCCGCCTGTTGGTGGTGAGCATTTGGTATTTTTGTAAGAATTACCATGTGCTCAAATCTTAAGTATTTTGTGTTATATGGATATAGGGACCGGGTGAAAAACAGCCAGATGACGACAGGACAGCACAGTGGAGACGTCAGGTCCTACTGGCAACACTCACAGCTCATAATCCAACACTCTATATTTGTTTGATTGGCCACCACAGCTGACAGCAGGTCATCTGCCTCTTTTGAGACAACAAGAGTTGTAACGGCGGCTCTCATTAATAGCCAGCTACTCTGTTTAGTATTTTTAGTGTAATGCCGTAGACGCTTACGGAACATTTCTCTCACCTCGTTGCTTCTCCAAAATAATTTTTCCTTCTCGCCCATTCGTTCTCCTTTCTGAAAAGGATCTTGGCTCATTTTGTCCGCGGCAGAGCTGGTTCACCGGCTTCAGGTCACGGCGGCTGTAACAGAGCCGCTGTGAGGCTCCATTGCACTGCACATTGAGCGTCCTATCTAACATTTGCGTTTTGAAGCATTGAACTTGAAGTGATGCACACAGACCCTGGGATCACAGTGAGGTTTTTTTTTTTGATAAGATGTAATGAAGCAAATAACTAGTTGTTTTATATAGTCATGTCTAGAAGGAAACTATTCTCCACTATGGCTGGGTTTATTGTTTTTTCTGGGCTACCTGAAACATGTGAGAATTATTCAGAACCAGTTTAAGGTTTAGGTTTGGCTGAGGGTGTTTTTATTTTTAGTATTTACCAATTTTTTGATGTATGAATTTAAGTCAAATTTAAATTTTTTGAACCAGCATCACTGGGAGCAGTCATTGGCAGTAATGTGAGACAACATAATTGGTTTGGATTAAAGGAGTTAAAGGACATACATTTATGCTCAGTGTCTTGGCTCATATGCATATTTTTTTCTATTCTAGTTGTTCAATTATTTAAACAGGATAGTCATTTATATTAACATTTAAAAAACTTGTAGCCCAAACATAACCAAAAACTCAATAAAGATAACAAAACCTTTTTTACACAATTAAATCTACTGACAGCAATAAAATGCATAAAATCTAAATGAAGTGAAGTGTAAATGGCTTTTCACATTTTGTTTGACAAAAAGGCTAAGCCATTTATACTTCATCATGTGAATATTAAGTTGCAGTACATACAGCTGCTGATGATGTGTCAACCTCAGCTTTCCACATAGAGCTGACCTCCAAAAAGGCATATTTTCCCAAAAGCCCACTGTCATCTGAATCTGTCTTGCGTGCACAAGCACTCTATTTCTCCATATGTTTGTTTCTTTTTTCAGTGCTTGAAATATCTCTGACCAAAAGGTGACGAATATCATTCCCACTCAGGCGACTCAAGGTCTAAATTTGTCTCTTTGTCTTTGTGTCTGAATCCTGTCCAAAAGCTCTGACGTCCTCAACCCCCGAAGAATATTGCCCTGTCATTGTCTGAAGATACTAGCAAGATATATATTTTTAGCAGACTTCTACCCCTACGCACACACAAACACACATAGACATGTTATTACCTTTGTCTTTATGAGAGTCTCTACATTTGTTAATCATCCACTAACACACAGTTTGTGCCCATTTTTAGATCCCAAAATTGTCATGACTTACATGAAGTCACTTTTAAAGGAAAATTGTGCCACACTCACTACATCCTGCTTCTCAAATTGTGAGGATTTACAGCCTGTCTCTGTTTTATGTCATTGCAAATTATATATCGTTGTGTTGTGGACTGTTGGTTAGACAGTCGTGACCTTTGGTTTTTTTAACCTGTGATCAACAGTTTTCCCAATTTTCTTACCTTTTGTGAATAAGTGATTAATCATAAAAGTAGTCATCAGATTAAGTGGTAGCTCTTTAGCCGCGGTCCTAATTTACATTTTGAGAACATGAAAGGAGCTTTGCATCAGCAAAGTGAATACTGTTTTTCAAACATAGTTCACTTTAAATAAATGTACCAAATTTTAAATCTCCCAGGACTCCATCTGCCTATCAGGTGACTCCTTGTGGGGACCTATATGGAGTTAATATTGTTCAGATATAAAAAACAAAAAAGAAATATGGGATTGCATACCATTCAACAATAACAGAAACTATTATCATCACAACATATAACAACACAGCTTGACATGCACAGCATTTAGCTTGTGAATTGGGTTGCATTGTCTATTTTGTGGTTTCTTTTTCTTTTTCTCCCAAACTCAACATTGAGAAACTCTGCTCTAATCTTAACTGTCAAAATGTAGAACGTCAACCCTTACATCCTTAACTTTTCCCTACTCAGAATGACCTTAGTTTGCAAATGCCCTCAATCTAAAATTATATTCTAACACTCAAGGCGGGTTCTTCAATCAGGTCATTCAACCCTGAACAACGAGGCTGATAAAGTGTCAAGGCCCCATCAGTGCAGCTGTTTAAGTGTCGTCCTCATCGAAATGTTGCCTCGTGTTAGTTTAAATCTATGTTGTGTGGTTGACTCACGTGTGCTTAAAATACAGCTCCCATTAGCGTGTCTGTGGTGGGAAAGGTCCTTGTGGAGGGGCTCTATTATTACAGCCATTATTATACTTCATCAAAATCCAAAGGCCAAACTGGAGATGTTGTTTCATCCACTCACGGAGAGAGAATCACCGTGCCTTCGTCCGAAAGGAGGTTAACAAAGACAGGAAGATTAAATAATACATTCATCACATTCTGAGAGGCCGGGGGCCAAGTTCATGTCAAATCCATAACAAGCAAAGTATCCTCAGCCCAGCTCATTTCCCCACACGCACGTCACACTCTGCTGGAAATCTACGTAGAGGATGTATTGATCTTACTGGTGCTTCCTTTCTCACAAGCGCACAAACAGAGCCGCCGTATCACAGGCAGTGCTGCAAAACAAGCTCCCCCACCTCCCAGCCCCATAAAACAAAATAATAAACTCGCCGCTTGCCAAAATAATCCATGTACCTTTTGTGTGTGCAAGCGCTGTTGTGTGCGTGCAGCCTGAGCTAATGCGCTGTTATTTGCTTCCTTTAACTTCAGTAGTTGAAAATAGTCCATGTGTGTATGTGCAGTACGTGTGTTAGAGGTGAGATTTGTCATACAATTAAGTAACGTGACATTTAACCTTCTGTTTTAGTTGGTAATGACCAGGGCCCGTATTTATCAAGCTTCTCAGAATTACTCATAAGAACACTGCTAAGAACTGACTTAAGAGTAAAAAAAATTCTTGGCTCAAAGCTGTGCTTAAAAGTTAGTTATCAAGCATCATAGTCCTAATTTGAGTGAAGTGTAGGACAAAATCTTAAATGTCAGTCTTAGTGCTGAATCACAACAGTTTGCTGTGCCGAAAACAGGATTTTGGATGATGATGTAGCCAAGGACCAATCACGGAAGAGATTTCCTTATTTAAGAATATTCTCAGATAAATTCACATTGAATGGTGAAATTCCTAAAAGGAGTTTATATTCAACACACATTCAACAATTAAGAATTTTCAAGAGAATACATTATGATATAGGCCTACACATTAAGAAAGATAAAAAAGTTTATCTTCTATTAGATAAACTTTGTCTTATCCCCAGCTATATGAACTGTGTCTGCTTCTGTCGGATTACGGGGGGGGGGAGTCAATGAAACGCGTGACAGTGTGTGGAGCTGTAAGTGCCATAATTGTTTCCATGACTATTCGGCTTTTTGATGGTTGTGAGCCAAAATCATCAGCATTGCTGCATTTGTCCTGACGCAAAGAAACGAAGCATCATCATCACCTTCAGTTTAACTGAAAACGCATTACTGCGTAAAGTCAGTGTTGAGATGACCTCCCTCACCAACTGGCTGACAAGGATTATGCCTGCGCTGTCCGACCCCGTCTTATTGACTGCGCGTCGTCAAATAATTGAGAAACATTCTTCCTCTCCTGAAAGATTTGCGCATGTCCCTGTCTCCATAGTGCCATCACAAGCCCCTACTGGCAGCTCCCAAACACTTGAGAGACCTCTGGAGTGATTCTTAGCTTTAAGAAATTTGATAACTTGCTTTTATTCTTAAGTTTAAAAGTAGGAGTAAATTTCATGAATTCTCAGCACATAAGACTAAAATTGCACTAAAATTGCAGCTTGATAAATACTGGCTCAGGTATCTTCTCTTATATTTAGTGTTGCTCATATATATATATATATATATATATATATATATATATATATATATATATATATATATAATTTTTTTTTTATAATATTCATTCCAGGGATGGAGAACATAGTCAAATTCTTATCCTAAGTAAAGGTACAAATACTCTGTAATGTAGAAATACTCGGTAAATACTCAAAAGTAAAGGTCTATTGTTGAAAAGTTTGCTGTATAACATTTTTTTATTTTATTTAACCAGATGATCTCATTGAGATTTAAAACCTCTTTTTCCAGAGAGACCTGACCAAAATGGCAACATATTAACAGTGTGCAGTTACAAATATGAACACCAAGCACACGCAACAAGGAACATTTAACAAGACCCTTAAGATACATAAACAAACAACATTAGACTACTTAAAATTACAATTTATATATACCGTAGGTTTAAAGGATTTAGTTATTTTAAAAGTAGTGACAACAATTTATGGCATCTATTTCCAAATCTTTCATGCAGTGTTTAAATTCACCAAAAGATATCATATTTCGCAACTGCAAATCAGTCTCTAGGTGGATGGGGTTGCATAACTAAGGCCTTCTTACTGAGCTCTGTACGGACCGTAGGTACAGATAACAAATACAAGTTGCCAGAGCACACATTATAGGAAGTGTTGTTGAGTGACATATAAGTGCAAAGATAAGAGGGAAGCATTTCCAGCATAGACTTGTAAATAAAAGTAAGCCAATGTATGTGCCTCCTCACTGATAATGAGGGCCAGTTTGTCATTGTAGCAGTAACTTATGACTATAATTGTCAAACAAATGAAGTGGAGTAAAAAGTTCAATATAGGGCGGCAACTAAATTTAAGTAGCGAGTAATCTTCTGAAGATGTTCTTGAGTAATCAATAAAATATATAAATGCTACAAAATATCGAAAAATCTCACTTCCTAAAACCCAAGTTGGTGTTGCTTTGTTTTTGTTTTTTTCAAAGAAGAAGTCAAAGAAAAGCAACACATTCTCACTGTTGAGAAGCTGGAGGTAATATATTCTGATTAATCTTCTCTTCTAGTCAATTAATCAATTTTATTGACAATATTCCCCCCGAGGAAATTTAGCATTATAAAAATAAGTAAACTCTTATGTTACAAACATCCAGATTCATTTTCACCACAGTTGACATTGATGCACAACACCACTGTCATAATAACTGACATAGCAAGTGATCTAAAATGAGCACAACCCATCATTAAAAATTAAACTTACTGTATATTGCCCTCAAAGTTAAAAAAAAAATACTAGGAAATACTTGTATGTATGTTTTGCTCCATTATTGCGTATTTTGTTTCCCTTGAAGCAAAATACGATGATTATGGTTGTCCTCAAACAGGAAAACAGCATGTTGTTTTCCTTTCTTCATTATTGTCTTGTTTGTCCAGCCTGTAATTGCAAGACTGATGTCAAGATAATTGACTGAGTGATAACTAACCTGTAGGATGATCAACAGTGAGACACAGGAAGTCAAACAATGTCAGAGCAGAGAGTGCATTAGGTCACGTTATCAACTGGGCACTCATCAAACACCAAATAAAGATTTAAACTTTTTTAGGGGAAAGTTTAAAGTGTATCATCATCATGATCGTCATCGTCGTCATCACAAACAGTGATATGGTAGAAGCCATCAGAAAGTCACCAGGACACCAGTATGATGACCGTTTACAGTACACACTGTTTATGTCTGCCTCCTGAAATGTGTTTTAATACATTTGATAAGAAAAACTGACTCCTAGTGGATCTAGAGAGCCACTGCATTTGTCAATCAGACTGTTTTTACAGTGTGTTGAACTGAAAAGTACAACTTAGCAGTGTAGCGCAGATATACTGTAGCTAAGTATTTGTACATTATATATTGTTTGGAGGGGGTACATACAATGCCTGGTTAGGACACTTATACATACTGTTATTTTTTTACATATTAATATTATATTTGCCATAATGCCTAAATAGTGAGGATTAAATTCACCGTACCATGTGGTGGAAGTAACGAAGTACTGTACTTAGGAACAAATTCAATGTACTTTGAGTTTATCCAATTTTATACTTTACACCACTATATTCAGAGGGAAATATTGTACTTTTTACTCCACCACATTTATTTCACAGCTGTAGTTGACTATAACATCATAATTGTTTTCCAAAACATATGCTCATCTTATAAGTTATGTGTTGCTCTAGCTTGAACTATCCAGCTTCATAAACTAGTTAAAATTAGCTCAACTTTCACCAGCTGCAACATTAAAATCCTACTTACAAATTAATGTATCACTGATGGCAATCCAATAATATGATATAAATAATTTAACACTATTAAAGAGTGCGATCTGCATAATAATTACTTTAAGTTTTGATACGTAAAGTATATTCTGCAAATACTTCATTTGTACATTTACATACTTATATTTACTTAATGTTCGATTCAGGACTTGCAGACTTGAACACTATCTCCACCACTATGTGTATATTTATTCTCATGTATGAAAATAAAAACCTTGCTTAATTGACAGTGGTCTACATGAGATGGTGAGAGGTCAGTGAGCTGAGGTCACATTTCTGCTTAGGACACGTCTTGTACAAAACATCAGTCAGAGCGTCCGTGTGGGCATTCTTTGAAAAATGCCAGAAATGTAAAAACACTCTTGATTGTAATGGAAGGGAACTTTTGAAACACGACTCCGAGAGCAATGGAGAGGAAGAGAGATAGATTTAAAGGGTGAGTAGAAGAGTATGCTGACTGGGTGGCTTTTTGCTCTCTATCTCTTTCTGTCTATTGAGCATTGCATTCCTGAAGACAAGGAAGCATATTTCTGCACATACTTTTGTTTTCCAGCAGCAGAATTTCTTCAGCTGTGACTCAACCTTTCCACCTCTTCTCTCTGAGCTCGTTCAACTGCGCTTGTAGCCATGGCCAAGACGAAGTCCCCTGGCTCTTCAGAAGGTCGAGGCAGCTGTGTGTGGCCCTCTATCCTTGCTGGGCCTACCAACTGGTTAATTATCCTGCCACATGGGGCAGCAGGCGGGTAGGCAGGGGATTATGAGAAGAGAGTGCTGGGTTAGCTGTGGGTTGTAATTCAACACAAGTAGTGTTGATCCTGAGCTGTGATTGGTGTGGAGTCATGATCAGAGCCACAATGAAATAAAATATAAATCAGCCAACTATTAAACCCAAATCTGTGACTGCATTTATGTGAATTATAATGACCAAAGAAGCAGCTGTTCACCTTTTCCGTGCTCTATTCAAATGCATGCACAAGGGATTCACAGGAAACGAGCTTATGTGCTTACAGGATGAAATCAGAAAACAAGATCCCTCTGCCACATAATGACGTAATCCAAAGATTTAGAAGATTACATGTATTCACAAAAGCATTGTTGACTTCTTTATTATAACAACATGAGTGTGATGTAAACAGATATTTGCTTGTATTCTTCTGATGTATTCTGAAAGACTAGCTGCTCAAAGTGCATTTCCTGTCCCCAGTGATCATTAAACGTATCATTTCATACAGAACTCTGGGATTAAGGGTTTTGTTGTTTGTTTTGTTTTGGGCTTTTTTGCCATTTCCCCTTTATTTAACAGTGCCAGTAGAGAAACAGGAAAGGCAGGGAAGAGAGAGGGGATGACATGCAGCAAAGGGCCTGTGCGGGACTCTTGCAGTAAGGACTCAGCCTTGATACTTTCTGGGTGTTTTATCAGGTGAGCTACGTTCTTCTTAAAATGTTCTTAAGAAACTTCTGGTGTCACCATGTCAGTACTACTACATGTGTGAAAAAAGTTGTATAAAGCCTTTGATGGCTCCAGAAGGAGCTGCACAAAGGCTGATAAATTACCTTATGTGATGTCACTTGAGTCAACATCGGTTGGGTCTGAAAACTACAAGTTTGAAAATGAAATCTGGATAATTGAGGGAAATTGAGGCACCAGATTTTGACAAGACAGTAGAATCACTGGAATAAAAAGGACAAAATCTCAGGCGCCTGTTAGCTCACCTAGTAGAGCGCGGCCCTTTGCTTTGAACCCTTTGCTGCATGTCGTCTCTCTTCAGCTGTCCTATCAAGCAAAGACAATAAAAGCCCCCAAAGATAATCTTTAAAAAAGACGTTATCTCTACATCAAAATTGATCCTTGTTTAAAGTTTTTATGGTTCATTGTGAATCCGACAGTGTAATAGAAGTGCAATATTGAATCAGTGGAGTAGTAATTAAAGATTATAAGTCTAATGTTGTTCAAAAGAAAATCCGCTGTGGTTTAGTCATTTTAGCACAGCTTTTCTCTGGGTTGCGTCGTGCCTAACAACGCCTCATAGCTATTCTAAATCACTGCAAGCCACAGCCTCGAGTGGCTTGTTGCTTAAATGAAAACGGAGTAAGTTTTTTGCTGTCCTAATGAGCTCTAATAAAAAAAAAAGCAGGACCCATATAGCATGCATGACCACCACCTCCACCACCACTTCTTCTTCTCTTATTCTCCCACACACACACACACACACACACACACACACACACTCACTCTCTCATCCTCTTCACTGCATCTGCTGCAGTACAATCCCATAGGCTATCCAGTTACGGCCTGCCTGGCCAGGAGCTTGCATTAGTGGCGTAGGAGAGCTGTGAACAGGGAGTATCAGATGCTGTAATATGGAAATTCCTCTGTAATGCAGAGGCTGCGGGATTGTGCGATTACTTAATTCATTTAGCTGAGTAAATGTTACTTGTCTGCCAAAGCATAGAGGGAATGGGGGGGGGTTCGGGTGGGATTTTGGAGGGTGTAGATCTGTCTTAGGTAAGAGATGGTCATACTGATTCGGTTTGCTTGTGTGTGAGAATGTAATGGCATGCATGTGTGGTTATGTGTGTGTGTGTTACGGGTAGGTGGGAGTACAAATGGGGCCTCAGTAACAACAGGTCGGGTTTAAGGCTCGAGTTTCATGCGTCCAGGGAACAAACCATTAAGAAAGAGCGTCGAGACCACCAAGCCCACACTCCTCCTCCAGTACCCACATGACCTATCCCAGACGTTGATTTGTGGCTCCTGACACTTTAATTCATTGGAAAACACTAGTCAGGGCCCGGGAGTTAAGTAAGTCCATTAACACTATGCAGAAGTAATGCTTTCCAGTGCGGTGCCAGCCCAGCCACCCAGTGTGATCAAGCATGGAGACCCAGTCGTTTCACAGTGGGTGAAGATTTCCTGCAAGTTTTACACCTTAGGTTGCTGACAACATAATTTAAAACTAAAGTTTTTTTAGGTGAATTTATCAACAATCAGGGATGTGATTTTTCCGGATTAATCCGGAATTCTGGATTTCCGACCTGAAAATCTGACCCATGTGAATCATGCAGATCTGTAATTAAAAAAAAGGGTGGGGTGGGGGGGTACTAATCATGTTAAGGCTGTTAGCCAAAAAGCTAAAGGAAGACAAGAGAACAGGGAGGAGAGGTATTTTTGACAGCTGTAAGTAACGTTGCTGCCATTATTGTGTCACAGTCTAAGATGCAAAGAACATTGACGTCCGTTTAAACTTTGTGCGACCAGTAAAAAGCTTTTAACCGTGAACAATTCTACATTAACTTAGGCTAATTGAAGCATCAGCTAAAGCAAAACAGCAACGTGAAACTCAGAAAGAAACTCCAGTCGCTACTGCCAGTGATGCTTGGACTCATCGGGAGAGAGTGGTGTTATATCACCCAGTAATAAGTAGGCTAGAGTAGCTAATATTACTTTTTTAAGGAGTAGCCTATATGCTAAGTGACTACGTAATAGCTATATTATTTGACTTGCCCAACACTGAGTGGGATAAATTTGGTATGTTTTGATTATTACTTGTTATAGGCCTAATGTTTACTTTGAGTTGTGCATTGATCAGTCATATAGCCTATACACACTTTGCTGTATGAATGGTTGCCTTTGTCTTTATGTCCTTATGTTAAAGGTTTTGGCAAGTTATAAATTAATTTCTTGTGAATGGTTGTTACGGGTTTATATAAGGCCTTTTCAGACAGCTTTGATCCGCAGGTCGCTCTGCGCTCCTCATCAACAGACAGGCAAACAAGCGCTCCGCGAGGTAACCATGGCAACGGCTTCTGTGTAACTGGCGCGATCCCGTGAAACTGTCGCGGTCGTTCTCGTCTCACGCACACGCCCGCTGCCAGAGTTGAAATGTGAAAACTTTCTCCTACAGTTTATCAATAGACAGAGACTGATCTGACTGTGTGATCTGAGTTTCCTGAATAATATAAGTGTTTCTTTAACAGTTAGGCCACCTGCTGTCTCTTATTTATTAAAAATAATCTATTAACTTCTACTGACCTAATTTGAAAATTAGTAGTTATATTATTTAGTTATAGAATCAATTACTTCATGTTGCATGTTGCACATTTAACTGTTGAAGCTTGGTAAAAAATGAATATAAAATAATTATTATAGAGAGGTGGCAATGGGGCAGTGGATTAGACACTTGTCTTTGATTCCCAGTGCAACACATCCACCAAATAAGTTGTTGTCATGGGTCCTGCTTTACCATCAATCTTATAATAGAGCCGCCGCCAGTTTTATCGGGGTGTGAGGGAGGTCTTAGTATATTTTCCTGCTTTTTTGCCCTTTGCCAATCACATGCCTGAACAATACATATTTGTATTATCATGGTACCTTATTCCTACATTAGATTACTCCTTTGGTACTTTATAATCATTGAATTATCGACCATGCCATTTAAATGCCATTGCAAAGGGTTATTTAAATAGACCGTGTTACACATAATAGCACAAAGCATCAGCTGGACTCCTACTGTACAGAATGAGCATATAGATAAAGTTTACAAAAATGATGTAACTGCGAGTTGTTTTGACATTCATATATTGAGAACAAGTAGGACTGGTTACCATTTAAAAAAAAGGTGTTAAAATGGACGTGTTAAAAAAACTAAATCTTCTGATTCTGCTTGAAACAGTCATGTCTGCAATCATTTGTATAGCTTTTCTTGGATGTACAGTAAATTTCACATTAGTTGTGGAGTGTAACAAATGCCTATATGTGTAATTCATATGTATTCATTGCACATTTTTGGCAGAAGAAATAATGCAACACTTTATTTTACCGTGGTTACCCTAAATTAAGTAATAAAGATGTGATCTTTCTCTCGACTCAATCTAGATTTTCAACACAATATCAAGTCAAAGATGCATTTTATCAGCTGTTGCATCCACCAAATCCATCATTTCCCTAAAGGCGTCCCTCAAAAAATGATTTCATTGTCCTCTAATCCATTATATGGAGTAGCGATGTCAGCTGAGCTGTAAATGACTCAAAACACAGCTGCTGGGGAATGGAAAACTGGGAGCCAAATTCAACTCGGGCAAAATGGAAAAAGGTGGAGTCGAAAAGCTGTTAAAACTATCTGACAGATTCGATACGCTCTGCAATGTGGAACAGAATTATTAATTTGGGAACTGGGTCTGTTAAATCTATCATTCCATTATTCTAACAGGACATTTGCAGCCTCCAGTTCAGCGGCCAGCGAGCCTGTTGTTTTAACAGCTAAGAGTCGGTTTATCTTCCATTTTAATACAAGGAAGTGTTACCGTACTGTGCAGCTTGTGTTCAGTTGGAAACTTTGCAGTGCCACCCCCTGGTCACTTTTCTGTATTGGAAAGCATCACAATGACATCCAGTCACCTTGCACCAGAGACACAGAATCTTGCTTTTGAAGCTCCAACATACTTTGTTCTGAGACAGCTTCCTGAACTTTTTTACACCTCAGCCTTAGGTGAGATCAGTCTTTGTTTCTGGCTATTTCTCTTAAATAAAACGGGTTTACGGCTGAATATAGGACCCACAGGAGGACAAAGGTTCAATTTATTGATCTATAAAGTCCTGGAAATTACAGTGCTTCCATTATAATCAAAGAGAAGAGAGACAGTTCTTGTAAGATCCCAGATATGTCCCAAATAATTTCTGTATTTTTGTCCTTGGCACTGTCTATATGGTCAGCAAGTGACAACAGGAGTGTGGGACAACATACTTCACCAGTAAAGAGGCTCCATTATATTCTTTATTGTCTTGCAGTATTTTATATTTTGAAATTACATTCCTAAAATTCTAATGAAATCATATCCTGTTTTTAATACCATATGGTCTGCATTTTTTCAATAATAGTCAATGTATTTATTTTATGTTGTGTAATTACCTCTCGTTATAGTTGCTTAATAATAATAATAATAATAATAATAATACATTTTATTTGATGGCACCTTTCATGACACTCAAGGTCGCCTTACATCATAAAATACGACAAAAAACAGGATGAAAACAAAAGGTAAATAAAATTAAAACATCAGCAATCAAATGGGAATCAGTGTACATTGTTACAGTGAGTATGCTAGTTTGAAAAGATGAAGTTTGAGTTTTCTTAAGTAGTGAGTCCACCAGCATTCTGGGACCTGTAATATTAAACTGCACTAGCTTCTACAACCAGTAATGTGTCGCGAAATTAACCAGGACTAAAATCTAAAGGATTATAACTTTTAGTCTGTTTACATCTCTGGGTCTGAGCCTGTTAATGTTAAGACAAT
Organism: Micropterus salmoides; assembly: GCF_014851395.1. Lineage (NCBI taxonomy): Eukaryota > Metazoa > Chordata > Actinopteri > Centrarchiformes > Centrarchidae > Micropterus > Micropterus salmoides. The sequence goes on from NW_024040928.1 coordinate 19,340,681, forward strand.
AAAGGTCTGCTGAGATCTGTTTAAATAAAAATAAAAAAAGTCTCAGAAACCTTTGCAAACAGTATTTTATAAATTCTGTAAAATATAAGGAAATTGCATTACCATGTAGATAGGATAAGTGATAAATCTAAGTATGTTTAAAGACTGGCGTTTAAGACGTCATTGCCTTTGCCAGCCTAAGCTCCTGAAATTGGTCTCTCTAAAGCGAAAGTCCTCCCAGCGGCACAGGCCCGATAGTATTCGCCTTCAGTCTAGACTTCAAAAAAGCAGGCAGTGTCTTGCGTGTGTTGTGGTTGAGGCTAAGAGGTTGAGGGGTCTCACAGCAATGCCAACGGGAATCACAGGGGGCACAGGAGCCTTGGAGGTCCTGGTTTTACAGCGCAGCAGTTCACAACGTACACACCGGCCCCCGCTCTGCTACGACTGGAGTTTGTCACTTGCAGATTTATATTCCTCTCTATTAAAACTCCTTTACAAGCCCACCGAGATTCCTAGAGATGTTGAGAGGGAGAGAGAGAGGGAAACACATAAGGAGAGGCATGAAATGGAAGAATAAAGCAAGCGAGACACCAGGAACAAAGCACATTTTAATGGCTGTGAGAGAGTTAGGGAAAGTGTGTGTCAATGCCAGTTCACCATAATATTGAGTCTGAGCCTTACAGATCCATTTAGTGGCAGTCCAATCACCGTGGAACTAAATTGCTGTTTAAAGGAGAAAACCTTTTGACTTTGTGTTACTCTCCCTGTGAAAGTGAAGAACATATCAAAACTTTATCTTGTGATTGTAGGATCTTAAGTGTGAATCTTTAAAGTGTGGTTTAAGAACTTGAAGTAACTTAATAAGAGTTATAAAAAACAGCTTTAAGGTAGAGACATATAAGGACAGTATGTAGCCTTTTAACAGACAAAGACGGCTGATGGTCACCAATTTAAACGGTTTTCACCCCAAAACAAGACAACTACATAGTCCAATTAACTGTCCAAAACACCTACTTGCCCAAAATTCCAGGTGGATTGGCTATTTACTTTTTACGATTAAAACGGAAAGCATCCACATAAATATTTCTATTATGTAAATAATTATAAACAACATATACAAAACCACTTTCCCAAACAGTCATTGAAGGAGAAACACTGGGCAGTTCCTACAGTAATAAGAAATGTGTCCTCGGAAACCAACACTGAATTAAATCAACGCTTGTATTACACAAGATGCAGAAATGTATGTTTTGAGCTTTGACAAACTGGAATGTATTTTAACAGATCTATTCATAAACTGTTTCTGTGATGGAGAAGGTCATATGGAGCCAGATGAATCACTGTAGCTCTTTGTTTCAGCTTTTCTCCCACACAAACTCAAAATACTGTTTGTCTCCTACCAACCACCGTGTTCTCACTACACTTGTTGCACCCCCCTGTAATGTGTTATCAGTAGTGCACACCCAGCTTGCACACTACTGCAGTGTGGTTGTAGGGATCAGATGTCATATCACAATGCATTAAGGTTGTTCAGCTGTGGTAATGATTTAATCTGATTTAATCATTTTGTCATGTGTGTTAATTACTCTCATTGTCATGTAACTACCAGGTAATGAAAGGCCTTTTTAAAGGACAAGGAGCAGCCTGAAAGTTGCAAAAATACATTCCCTCATGTCTTTAAACATGACACCGCCATACAAAGTAAAAATTGTTTAGTGAAAGCAGGATGAGGTTACATGTCTTTCATAATATTTCCAATCTGCAAATGTAAATATTTTTAGTTGATCCGTCAAGGCTTTGAATTCTTTCCATTTTTTGTTCCCCTACTCACTGTTCGGGATCCAGTGTGACAGCAATGAATTCATACACAGTTCAGACACTCATTCCCTTCAGCCCTCCTGCAGTAAAATAAGTAGTTTTCATGAGAGTCTGACTTTCTAGACTTGCTGAACATTACAGTTCTGATATCCAAATGAAATTACATTTATGTCATCATCTGTGGTAGGCTGAACCCAGAAGTATCTACATCCTCATAAACGCACCCTGGGAGCTTTCACAATCCTGTTTTCCATCCTGTCCAATCATTTCTCAGTGGTCCTATGCATCTCTGTCATTACAGACAGAGGAAGAGAGAAACCTTCTTTCTTTCACAACAGAAGTGAACAAAATCCAAGACATTATCTGTTGTGGTCTTTGATAAAGAGAGTAAAGAGTTGGTTATTCACAAACGAAGCATCTAAGTTAGCTAGTATTTAAGGATAAACTTCAGACTTGTAGCATTTCTTTAGTGTCCTTTGCTATAAACTGTGCAATGTATTTGACATATAGGTGATTAATCTTTTTCTATTAAAAAATGTTGGGTATCACTTTAAGCCCCTCTCTCTAGCATTTATAGAAATACAGAAACATTTAATAAATGGTTTAACATTCTATAATGTAGTTGTACACATTTGTTTAAGTCTGCAATTGTAACTTTTCCTATGAAGAAATATTTTATAGAATTAAAACTGTATTTTGTCATTATTATATTATTATCTGTATTATTATCTTCACTTATGAGGGCCACAGGATGAATTGTAGTTGTTGACAAATACAAACACATATCTAACTTACTTATCTGCTTGCAGTTACATTAAATCTTACTCTTGCAAAATTCCCACAAGCCACAAAATCAACCTCCTGGTTTATGTTTTTGTTCAAATTTAACTTATTTCAATTCCCAGCACCACCAAACCTAAAGGAACAAGAACATGAGGTACTGTAGGGTCTGTGCACTGCTTCCTTTGTACGCAAGAGGGCGGTGTGTCCCTTTCTAACCTAATCTTTGTTGCAAAGCGTTCAGTCACAGGCCTGTTTCTGTGCAGGAGATTAATGAACGGTGTATAAATTCACAATGCATCGCCAGCGCCTATGTGAAGGGAGAAAGTGGTGGACACGAGCTGCATGCATATGGACGTGAGGCACAGTGAGCATATGGAAGGGAGGTGTCTCACTGTCTCTTCCTCCTGCATTCCCTTGTTCCCTCTATTCTTCCTTCCTCTTAAAGCCAGCCACCTGCATTATGACAAAAATCTACATCCCTGTCCAAAAGGCAGATGGGCTCTTTAGAGGGCTGTATCTTCAGTGAGTAGACTTTGTGTTTTTGTCAGCTTGTACAAAAAAGCATTTAAAAAAACAAGCAGGTTTTAGTTGGAGCAGCATGTTTCACAAAGCCCATACTGTCATCTGAGTCACATCACACACTTTTTTCCCCACTTTTCCTGCAGGCTCTTGGCCTCGGTCCTGTCGCGATCTGAGACTGCATGCTGAATCATTGCGTCTAAAGATAGATGCTCATTTGCCTCAACAGCATGGGTCAAGCAGTGCAAGATAAAGGTGACTCAAAAGTCACGTAGCTGAGTTAAAAAGTTCAACAGCCTGTTTTGCAAAGCAAAAGAGACAGGCATATGGCCGTCTTGTCCTCCCACCTCAACCCTCTAGAGAACTGGTGTTTGTCAAAGTAATAAAGCTGTCCTATAACCCTATAACCTCTGTAATATTCATGATCCAAAGTTTGTGCCTCCACAAGACAGCTTGATAAGTGTTAGACCCGAGTCTGTTCCCAGGCTCAGCCATAACAAGTACATTGTCTACCTGGGTTACCATAGGACGAGCTAGTCCAGACTCCCAACAACCCACGCTGGCTTGTTAAAACACACTCCTCATTGGCTCAGCCCGGGCGCTCACTGAGAGCTGTCCTCCTCTGTTTACTGATGTCACGGGCTGGACGGAGCCCATAATAGGCAATGGCTCATCTCAACATTACGAGCTGTTTATAAACGAGGTGAAAAATGACACTTTTATTGCTGCATCCCTCTGTCCTTCCGTACCCCGGCTTGTCCTGCCTTGTCCTGTCATATCAACGGAGCACTTGTGGGAGAAAATAAGTCAACAAGGAGACAAGAGGGAGAAACGCGTACATACAACAGGGAGAGAAGGAGGGGGCTATCTAGACAATGACAGCTTCAACGCGGTGTCTCATAAACATGCATTAATCAGAGCAGAAGGCTGGTATAACTGCCGTGGCATACAAATAAGGACCCGGAGGGGAAGAGAGAGAGACTGGTGAGCCGATGATTCACAGTCTGTGCCCTGGTCAAGTTGTGTATTCTCCAAAGTCCTCCAGTGTGATTTTTTACAACCACATACGCAAACGCAAGCGTCATCAGCAGCACATTTTGACTAAAGCTTACTGTTTAACCAACTTTGATCTACTGGATAGACTTTTTAAAGTCATCCCTCGTATAATATATCTCAAATGAATGTACAATATACAAGAATGTAATTCAAACTGACATTATATTTAATTTATAGTGTACTATGTAACCATAGTACTGCAAAAATGCCATTATTTAATATTAGATATTTTATTTTATATATATATATATATGTGTGTGTGTGTCTTGTATTTTAGGCTACAACAAGCATCTTAAAATGACAACATTTTTCTTTAGTGCATGAAAATGTGTCATGATGAGAAAACCTATTTTCTTATAACATAAAAAGGATGAGAAATATTTTTCATTACTGTGCATAAGATTTTCTGGGCATTCATACTTGGCATTCAGTCTAAACTCAGCTAGAAACCATCTGTAGACTCTTTTTATACATGGTGTTAAAGCGTGTGCTACTTTGGAAATGACTCAAAACACTCATAAGTTAAATCACTTCTGAAGTACATTGTAAGCAAATGGGGATAAAATGTGAGCGATGTGGTCACTCACTTGTCCTGCAAAGTCAGACACAACGGTTTAGTTTTCCATTTGTGGTACTTAATACAGTAATATGTAATGGTTTAAATATAACTACATGAGCATTTGCTTTTTTTTGTGACCATAAATTTGTTCGATCTTACAGGAAAGAGAGTTCCTCAATACATCAAGGAGACACATGAACCACATAAAACATACAAACAGGACAAGAACTGGAGTTGTGAGCTTGTCCCACACAACCAGATATGTGATCTAATCAGTTTGCCTGTTTCAAACAGCAGCTGTCAGACTATCAAACTAAGAACAAAGTCTTCAGAAGATAGTCATCCCCTGCGGGTGTTGCCATGGAATTACATTTGTACTGGCAGAGCTGAGAGGCTGTATTTTTCCAGGGAGCATTCTGTTAATGGAAGAACATACAGGTCATTATAATTATGCAACCCTATGAGTTCTCCATTGGAGGACTTTATTCCATTTCTATATCAATGGTGCAAAGAATACCACAGTAATATATAATTTTCTGGCCACCAGAGAGCAGCATTCATTCATTCAGCTTCCCTCATTTCTCTACCATATGAGTTTGGCTGCAGGGAGCTTCAGCAGCCCCACTGAGAAGCTCTGTTATGTTATCACAGTCTGTGCTATTTATAAAAGTCCTGATTCAGCTCCACTGATGGTTCCATTTTGAGAAAAAAAAGAGAACCTAAAGGAACTAAGCATGCTGAAAGTCACTCTTGGAGGAGATACCATATCGGGTTTGTTTTTACAGATATGCCACTATACATGATAATCATGAATAAATCCACCACTGTAACAGCAGTAATGACAGTTGATAGTATGTTGTCAAAACAGATTGCATTATATTATAGATGTCTAGGTTATGAATGTAGAGTGTAATGGGCTGTTTATGTGTCATTCGTCTTGCACTGTCCCATTGCACTGCCTGAGTTTTTGCTGTGGGGGAAGCACAGTGAGGTGAAAAGGGTTCTGCCCGTAATAGAGTCTGGAGCAAAATGCCTTCTGTTTTGTTATCAGTGTCTCACTCTCCTCAATAATTACAATAATACAAAACAAGCCATAAATAACTTGCCATGTCACAAACATGAGTTTCTGACGCGCAAAAGAAAAATGCTGAATATACCCAAACAGACACAAAATACCCAAACCTCTACTGCTACATCAACACTGAAGTGAACTGAAGCACCAAGTAGGTTTTTAGTATGTTTTGGATATGAGCATCACCAATTTTTTTTTCTTTTCTGTCAGTTCTTTATTTCATTCCATTGGGGCTTCGCTTGCATGGGAGAGTTTACATTTCCAAAACAAGTGTGAAATAAATCCATGTACATAAACAGAAGAACTGTGTTATTAATATATGTATGTGTGTATACAAGTAAAAAAAAAAAAGTAATAGAAATAATAATAATAATGATAATAAATGTAGACTTTATGTAAAAAAAAATACAAATAACTGAGAACTACAGTACATAAATGTCGGAGGTCTGCCCATCTTTTGCTTCACATTTAATTTTTCTGTCTAAATGAATCCTGGTAACCTGAATACTGCCTTGCTAGCATCAGAGAACTCTATTTGTTCCCACATAAATCAAACTCATTCAATTTTCATTTCAATCCATATTTTTCACCCCATTGTCACGCTGAGGTTCCATTCCTGTTTGAAAGGACAGAAGCCAACCATGCATTGATCCAACTAACAAGATTTATCTTTGAAGCCAGAGACTCATATCATATTCCTCTATGCCATAGAGTCACTGTTAAAAACACATCATTGAGGCACACTGTTGCACTGGGCATCATATTCCTTCATTAATATGAACATGTGCACTGTTGTTTATTTTTATTAGATCCCATATACGCTGTCCTTCTGCTGCAGATACTCCAGCTCACCAA
>NW_024040928.1:21337821-21519821 GCF_014851395.1 Micropterus salmoides
TTACCCTATAGAATTTATGTCAACCTCTGTTGGTGGGAAAATGTGTGACAGCATGAACATAACTTCACAATTCTTTAACACAACTTATGATAAGATTCCAACTATTTTGATTAGCGCTGCAACTAATGTTTATATTCATTACTGAATAATGTGCCGAATATTTTCTCTAATTAGTCAGTTAATCATTTTGTATATAAAATATAAGGTAAATAATGAATAAGAGACCAAATCCATGTATACAAATTGCATGTTTTATACTACCATCAGCCCAAACATCAAAGATTGACAATTTACTTTTATGTATATGACAAAGAAAACCATCAAATCATCACATTTTGGAAGCTTGAACTAACAATCTTTTGACATTTTTGCTTGAAAAATTATTCATCAATTTTCACAACAGTTTTTGGTTGATAGACTTAATTAATTGTAACTAATCATTTCAGCTGTAATTTTGATAATGAAATTATCATTATAAACATCGTTTAGTAAGCAAAACATCCAAACTTTGTTGGTTTCCAGCTTCCCAAATAAAAGAATTTGCATTAGTAGTTGCATTTCTCGATTATCTTTTTTTTTGTTTTAAAGATTTCTTCTCCGGACATAAATGATAAGGACTTAAACTAGTGCCTGGTGAAGTGATTGTTGAGTCACTGGTATTGATCTTGGTCCAATCAGTTGCTTGCATGATATCTTTTTGAGCCACTGGGTGGTAAAGTCCTTACTGCACCTTGGGGTAAGATGTCTTCATCTCTTCAACTTTGTCCCCATTATTTGTTTTTATTGAACACTTAGCTGTCATTCTGCATAAGCTCTTGTGTCAAGAGCTCGGTCAATCACTTTTGTGGTGGGAAACTGTTGTTGAGTCAATAAAGTGAACACAAATCAACAACAGTAGTGAAAGAATAGTTTTTCAGTGGGTTGCACTAATCTCATAATTCAGCTTATATTTAAACTGCATGAAAAGACATAAAAAGACATCTTGTATGTCTGACTGTGGTTAGGAAAAGCTGCGAAATTCACCAAAAACCTTGATTATTATAAGTGTGAATGCACTGTTTTTGACCTGACTATTTATGACGTGATGATGTAATTGTTTTCAACATGATATCAGCAGCCATCTGCTTTCACTATAAATTTGGCTTCCCCCTTGCAGATTTAAATGGATCCCTTGCTGTTTGTGTTTGTGTGGTCTTTTATAAACAAAGTTTGTCACTGGCAGCTATGACACCAGGGACCCTCGTGACTCGCTCAGAGCCATTTTGAGCCATTTGGGTTTGAAATTGTGACCCACATGGTTGTGCGCTGTGTAAGATCACCCGCTGAGGCTCATCAGGAATCCGAGCAGCATATGATTTTATGGAGACATTGTATCATAATAGCTGGTCGGTTTGTGTAGTCCTAAATAGAAGTGGGGAGTGGATGACAACAACGTCCGTGTCTGGTGTAGTTCCGAAACTTTGTGGGCAAGGAAACAGTCTCTTTACGAAGTGCCACATCTGGATTGAGGTCAAAAGAGAAATGTGACATGTTAATCTGTTCATTTTCATGCTCTCACTTTTTCCGATTGATGTACATTTTTTGTCAACAATTAGGCTGAGGATCAAGTTAGCAGAATTACATTCCCTCGATGTGGATGGTTTTAAGATCTGTAAGGTTTAGCAGCATTATGGTCCTCTCAGCGTGCTTTCAACATGCTTGGGAGAAGTTCATTCAAATTCCAGTGCACTCTTTTCTTTTTTTTGCATTGTTTTTCTGGCATGAGAACATGATACAAAACAACTAAAGGTGACAACCCAAAACACCAACGTTTATGGGCGCACAGAAGCAGATGTTGACATTTTATAGCCAGAAGAGGAGTTGGGAGTTGTAGTTTGATGCCTTAGAAATGCTCCACCTGCCAGTCTCCAAGTGATTTTTACACAGAAAATTAATTGGACTTCAACTTGTGGAACCAGAAATAAGTTCTCCCCACTTTGCATCTCTATTTGTCCATAAGACAGTCTCTAGTTTGCTACCTCAACACTGACTTGGAAGAGGGGTAGGGTAGTCTTGTGCTTGCGGTTCATTGGTTTATGCTTTTTCTCATCTATAGATATTTTTCCATTTCATGCATTCTCAACTTTTTCCCAAACTGCAGCTACACATCTCCTTTATTCCTTTGTGCTGTCCTTTTTCAAAAAATTGCCTGATTTATAATCTCCTGACAGACCTGTATTCGTGTTTTCCCCATAAACACAAATGCTCTAATAGCTTCTGTGGAAGTGATGTCATCACTTTATCCCCTCTGATTGGCCTAATGTGCAGAGCAACCTCTCTGCTGTCTTCCTCTGCCTGCTAATAATTAAATTTTGTCCTGGCCTGCTTAGGCAGTAAAGAGGAAGCATGACGACATAATTCAGCTTTGGATAAAATCTAAAATATAGGACAGTTCTGAAATGCATTTTGGTCCTTGCAAGAAGTTGGTTGTATGGCATTAATACAGAGTGTGATGCTTTGGACAAACATGAAAAGTTGGTTATGAAGAGTTCTATTGTTGAGCCAGTGTTCGTCACTCCCTGGCAAATCCATTTGTTATTCATTTGGATTCAAGAGAGCACACCAAGTACAAATATCATCCAAATGTCAATTATCTTTGTCGCTAATGCACATGCTGTTCCTGAGTAGTTTTTTAAAAACACATTAATTTTGGATTTTACAGTTATGTCTTAAAGTCAAGTTCAGTTTGAGTTTTAGTGGCTAATTTATTTATTTATTCATTCATTTATCTTGCAAATATTTTTTTATATACAGTCTATGGCAAATATGCAGTTGTTAAAGTTTAATGATTCAATTTCAAAATTTATATTTTACTGCGTGATTTACATGAATTGTTTTAGTGCCACTGGGCTACAGAGCAGCCAACAGCTGGCGTCTTTGTGTTGGCAATGCGTTACTTTTCGCAACTGTTGCAGATTGCTGTCAGCCTGAAATCCCAAACATTACAGTCAGGAGAATAAAAGCCCGAATGTGCTTGGGCTCACACATTGTTGTTTAGTGTTTGATTTGGTGAGCTGCTAAGCCACAGGCAGTGATCTGACTCGAACTGGAATCAATCACCTCTGCTCTCAGGGCTGAACATTTAGTTCTGTTAGAGTTCAGTGGGATGAGATGCGTTCTCGTGTCCAGGCCACCCAGATTTCAACTAACCAGATAGTCATTTGATTTGTTTAATTATTTTGTTTAAATAAAACTGAAATTGCTGTTATTGTCTTTCGTTCAAAAGGAGTTTGTCAGCATTGCAACTGAATCCTGTTATGTGTTTGGTTATATAAGCTGTATAGTTGTAAGTTTCGAAAAGTGATTAACACAAAGTGTGTTAGGTAATAAGCACAGGCTGTTAAGAGCAGGAAAGACCTCCTGTGTTTTCTCATGATTATAGACTTTTGTTTGTCCGACACTTGAAAGCACAGCAACCCATTAACAAAAAACACAGTGATAAAAAACAAGCCTGGCATCTTTTCAGGCAGCCTTGCCAGTCATTGACTGCAGAGATGCGGTGTTAACGTGGCATACCCTCTGCAGGGCAGCCTTGCCCGAGTCTGTCTGGCTTCCTGCATATACACGACTCTTTGTGAGGCTAGCTGACTGAGCTAGCTCCCTTGCTGCGTTCGTTTCCTTGTCTCGGTTTGCAGCCCTGAGGTGAGATCTTAGAGCAGCGCTGAGGATCATACAAGGACAGGCACATCTGGAAAGTCTAAGCTGGCTGCACTTGGCAGTTATCAAGCTGGTGCTAATGGAAAGCAGGATTCTGCCTACCGCTCTCACTGCCTGCTTAGCATTAGTAATCTTAACATACTTCCATACTCTCCCTGTCTGAGCATGCTTCAAAACATTGTAATCTTTTTTTCCACCTCCAATATTTACAATATATTATTAAAATTTGCTGGCAAGTTTCAACACAAACAGACTCTTTGTGGTTATAATGTCGAGACAGCAGGGCAAAATTTACAAGAGAGAATTATATGCTTAGACTAAACGGACTCCAAAAGTTATGTTTTGCTTGCATTATATTGTCTGCAAAATCAGTGCATGCTAATGTTAGACATGCTGTGGCTAATACAGCATGTTCTGTATACATATAGCTGCTGCACAGTAAGAGAGGTTGTTAGTGGTTTTAAGAATGAGTAAAGACACAAGGCGCTAGTTATTTTCCCATCCTTTGGAAGCCAGAATAAGTGACATGTCAGTCACATGGCATTGCATTTGTGAAGGGACTCTGCAAGACTACTTGAGACTATATAGTGTGTTTATTTAAGCCTTTGCAAACTGCATGCTGTGTGGCTTTTTGTCCGAAGTGTGCCAGTATTCACCGATCTAAAACGCACCGGTCATGAATCTTTCCTTCCATGTCCTCGCACATGACCTAAAAACCACAACTGGTGGTTCACAAAGTACAGAGCCAGAGGCAATACCATGACGTCTTGGGATATGCAGGGTCATTGCCCCTTTCCAAGCTGTCCAAGGCCTCTTCTCTTCTCCTCTCATCTCAGTCTCAGCTCACCCATGTCCCAGGGCTGCAGGCCGGGAAAGGTGAGCAGGTGTGACTGAAACACTGAGCCCCATTCAGAGGAGAAGGCCACAGGGCAAAGAGGGGCAAAAGATTTACACCGTGTCCACATCTCCACTGTATGTTGAGATTTACAGCCTAACCCAACCCAAAGCAGATTTAGAATTGAAGACTCCTCAATTTTTTTACAGGACAGTCCGTTGTTTTCAAAGCAGGCTGATATATTTAGAGGGAATACCTGAATGAGCAGCAGGCAATTCCTTGAATTCGTCCCTACAGGGATTTATGATTGTGGCCGTAATTTTAAGGAGGAGATGTGTCAACATCTTGCAAATTTGGCAAGGTCCTGCGATTGTCAATACTTCAAAATTACCACAGTTACACAGATACAGAACCTGATAAAAATTTGAAATTGTCATAGAATATCTGAAATAGTTTATTTTAATATCATGTTTCACACAACCTGACATTTTGGATCATTCCATTAATTTTCCATTTTTTCCTAGTCTCAGAGTGTTTCACTGTAGTTTTTCCTTCTCATCATCCGTTGTGTTTCTGTCTCAGCACCGACAGGACAGCGAGGCTGCTATGAAAAGCACTGTTCAACCCTTAAACAAAAGGCCTCCGTTTATTTTCAGCGATCCATGGATGTCAACCAAAAATAAACCAAAACACGGCCAACATCTCTTTTTAATGTCTGCTAGATTGTGAAGACAGTCAAAGTCTCCAGCCTAAACAAAAGGCCTTGAAAAATAGTGTTTGTGTCAGTTGTTTAGGACTGTAAAAAACCAACATGTCCTGTTCTCAAGTTTCTGAAAGCAATGTTTATGGTCCGTGCTTCTGTGTTTGCCTGAATCCTAACAAACATATATATATTTCCCCCCTGACAACTCTTTGGTTTGCATCTGTTCAATTAAACAGATTAACGTTAATCTGTTTTTAAAAATTCTGTTATGGACCATTTGCATGATAAGAGCGCATGCATTTCAAAATTCACTGTGTCAGAGGAGCACAGTAACATCTGTAATGTTTGCTTTTAGAAAGAAAATAGTAGAATTTAAGTGTAGACTTCCACTCAAAACCTTCAAGATATGGTTTTATAGTTTACATTTTAGAAGTCTGTGAATGTTAAGGGGAAAACTGGGTCAGAGTTTTTGTGATTAAACAATATTAATGTGATGTCAGAATAAGCTGGAATATGCTCAGTAGCACCCCCTAGAAGCCACATCAAGGTAGTTATGAATCATTAAACATGTCAAGCTTTTGAACTGTCAGCATATTGCACAATACAGAAACACTGATTTTTTTTTGCACATGTGTTTGTGCTTGTGATCAGGTTGTTTTTCAAAAACAAAACACTGTTTGAAATCAGTGCATTTCTGGTCATCCAATACTATTCCAGTGACGCAAAGGTCTCTTTGAATTAAAGCCCGTACAGTTTACTCTCTCTCTCTCTCTGTCTGTCAGTAGTCATAATGATGAGTAACTATGCATCACTAGTAATTACAGTACTATACTGTCATCTTTCTTTGCTGTCTATAACTTGAAGAAAAGAGTCACCTTAGACCACCAGCTCTTGTTTTGGTTTCCGGACAAAGTGAGGAGAGACAATATCATTATTTCTGCCTCCAAGGGAGCAAAGACCAAAGGAAATACCCGAAGTTCCTGTAAGAACCAAGCCTGACTGTTCCCATCCTTTTTAGATAGGCAGTGGAGATCTGTATCATATTAAATGCCTTGTGTGCCCTTTGTAGTTGAGTATCAGTAAGCTGCAGTGCTGGATCTGCTTTTCTGATTTCATCTGGAAAGAAACATGTTGAGGTGAGCATTATCCAGTGAAATTTTCTTTATAATGATAAACAGGCATGGCCTTTCCTAAAGAAAATGAAAAGGAACAATATTTATCTCCTGATCTTGTCAAAATCTTCCCTGCTACCTTTTTATTCTCATTTCGACCGTTTTTAGAGGAAAAAATTAGGACGCATGAAAAAAATGCCTCAATGGTGCCATAGAGACTGGGAAACTTGTAAACCTCTGGGCCAGGAGTGTATAGGAAAGTATGCAGTAAAACGAGCCTTTATAACAGGCGAGAGGTGGATTGAACGAAAGCCAAACTGATGCAGGGAGGAACCAGAGCCAGACACGAGGACTCGGGCTGCTAAACAGTAGGCTGGGGTTTCTAGCACACTGAATTATTACTGAAAAAAGTGTTTCTTCAAGTTTTTGGGTGCAAAAGTTAGTCAACTAACAGCTCAAAAGAGGTAAAAAAAGCATAAAAACAAGTTTTCTTTAAGGTGTTAAGCCTGTTGAATAACCAAAGTGGATCTAAAATATAGGCTAGCATGTCTGGTTTGAACTTCAAGGGTCAGTCAGGTGGCTAAATGACATTCAATAACAATGCTCTTTCTTGTTTGGCCTGATTTAACTAATGACTAATGCTAATTTTCTTGACAGCATACAAAAACGACTCTATTATTGGAGGCATAAAATGTACATTTGAAGTCAATAACTTATATTTGCGATATGTCTAGACTTTGGTAACGATAGGTTATAACTTTTTAATGTAAATCGTGTTTTTTTTATCTGACTGTAGCTTTTATTTAGTGATGTTTTGGTTACACTGCTATTCAGCGTTCACTGTAGATGGTTTGAACCTTAAACAGACAACAGAATCACATTTCACTTTAATTTACTAATCTTGGTAACATTAACAGATATTTAATGTCAACATTTAGGATGTCATCATGGTTAGTGTCACACAAAGTACCAGCAGCAGACTTAATTCATAGAAATAAACTTTTATGTCTGTCTCATTCTTTCATGATAATGCCCTACCTTGTATTCTAATAGTTGGCAGTTTAATAAAATGTGGGTGTTTGATTTTCATACACTCTGAGAGCTGAGGAATTTGACAGGAGGAAAAGATTGTGTTTTCTCTGGGCTTCCTGGGTTCATCACTCTCAAAGACTTCATAGCTAGTGATTGCTTCTTTCGTGAGTCCTGGTTATTTGTGCACAAATATGCATGTATGTTGATTTAAAATACTACATAGATCTTAGAGTTGGGACATGAATTATCCTGCAGACATCCCCTTTCGTCCCTCATAAAATATACAGCTCAGTGTCCCCAGACCTCCCTGGGCTTATGCACTGTATAGTAAATTCACAACCAGGCCACAACAGACATCACCGGGGTTCCATCATCATATTGTCTGGAGTAGCACTCCAGAGATTTTGGCCTTTGTGGTCAACATTTTCTTTTCTGCTTTGCTTCCATGATAAGCTGACAGAGTCAACCTGACATAATTAGTTGTCTGGGGTTTGTTTGGGTTGTGAATTGCCGCTGTGGTGTAAATCAGCAAGAAGCTGGCAGCCAATGAGACAGCTAGAAGCCACATTAAAGGACAGGAGCGGCTTCTCTGCCGCCGACCACATTCACTGCTCAGTCGCTTCCCATTGTTTTTCCTCCAGGACCTGGCAACCGCAGCCGCAGACTTGGACCTAACAACTGCAGCCAGAGCTTTGGTCATATTTCTTCTCACAATTTGTCCCCTGTTACACCATGAAATATTGGATTTGTGTTCTCGGAGTGAGTTTTAATGTGTCAAGATTCAAGTTAGGCCTGTAGTGTATAGGTCATACATTGTGGAGAAAGATGTAATATGGAAATGTTTTATTGTATTTGTGCCAAAGTAGAGGATAATGTTTACAATTATACTTGCTGTGTGCATAACACAAACTTTAACAGTGTCATGCAAACATGTGAGTGGCACTGCTAGAGAGTCACATTCACTTAGAAGAATAAACATAGCTGCTTTGCACTTAAAATTATGAGGCCAGGCATAGACAGGGAGCCAGGCTGTCTGAGTACACCTTCTTTTAGTCGCAGGGAAACTCTCGGCACGTGCAGAAACAGTTCACCTTACAGGTCAACAAGCCTAAGTGGGGAAAGTTGTGGAAACACGCAAAATAGAAACAAGGAAGCGAAACTGTGGCTGTCAGGACACCCCTCCCTCCCAATGGAGATATTTTTACGACACTCCCAAGGCTATAATCGCGGCCTCTTAACTATGTCTTTGGGATTGTTGAATGGAAGTGTTTATCTGAACCCCGTGGAGAAGTGACAGGAATAGCCAAAGGCAGTATAACATGAAACAGCTCTCTGCCGGCCAGAGTGTAGCTAGAGTTAGACTTGGCTATTTTGGGTCAGGAACCTCTGCGCTCATTTTAGAGCCTTTCCAACTGGCCCTGTCTCTAATCAAAGGATCAAACCGCTTTATTCTGAAAATGGGCAATTACAGTACCAACTACATAAAAATGGCATCAAAGACCTCAGCAGTTAAATTTTGCTGAGTTGTTGACATAGTGGGATTTTTAGCAAAGCTACATCGTTTTTTAGGAAAACATGCTGACAAGATATTTTTCACATTTAGCGCGAGGTTGACGTTTCACTTTGTTGACTTTGAACAACCGTGGAGGTTCAATACTTCTAATTTACATTCTTGCATTTATCAGTATTTGATCTATGCTGACAAGCCCGCCAAAAATGTATTTTCTCTGTTGATTTAAAGTTGTACATGGGTACCCCATCCATTAAAGTCACCACATCACAGCTGGTTTCAGTTCTGAGCAGCATCCTCAAACATCTGCATACATACATAGTTCATCTTTCCAGACAAGTTTGCAGTATTGACAACAGCTTTAAGGTTGCTTCTCTCTGCTGATACCAAAATGAAGTCCCTGTGCATGTCTCTGCATTAGTTTTACTGTGATTCGCATGTGAGATTTGAACTAAAGAATAATAAACTGCATGTCTTCAAATCTAATTCACAATTATTGCTAATGCACAATTCTAATTCATCTAAAAGTCAGAACATGTATAAAGTAAATTAGCTTGAAAACCTGTTCCCTTCTGAAATCCACCATCAGATCAAGAATATTTGGAACAAATAGATTGAGATTTTCCTTTTGCATTGTGCACTCATAAAAAAAACAAAAATCTAATAGGTCAAAATACAAGCCCTTAAACTGACCCATGGTTGTTGACTGACAGTCAGAAGCTGCTTGACATTCATGGGCTCAAAGTGGACAAAAAAAGCTGGTTCATTAATCAAATTTGTTACCTTGTTTTGATGTTCTGCAGAATGTTTGAGTCCTTGGCTGGACTACATTGGGTTGTGATATTAGCTCACGCAAGCTTCCCCCTCTTCACCCAAACAAAGTCCATAGGGGTCCCCCGTGAGAGGAGGTCAGTCCCGCCCTGAGAAACACTAAGCTCAGTGACACGGCTGTCAAACAAAATCTCTGCGCTTCCCTAAGTCCTGGTTGCCAGGGGTGAACATCAGGAATGTCACCGGGTGACAAAGGACGATTAGTGGCCTGATTTCTCCATATGCTGACGTTTGTGAGTTTTCATGTGTTGTATGGGAATTCTTGGCATTGAGGTTGGTTTGGATACCACAATGGGTCCCAAAGGTTCTCTTTCAGACACTACACTCAAAGGATGTTGCTGAAACACGTGAAATTTTTGTCTCAATCTGACAAAGCAGAGAAAGTGGCTGGATAACGGTATCAATTCCCCTTTTCATTATGGGCTGCTGTTTAAAGAAAGTGTTTATCTATGTTGCTGTTACTGTAACAAGTTACTGTACAGAGTCAATTTACTTAACATGCAATATGGCTTGTGCCTCCAAATGACTACACTGTCTGATAGTAGATGTGCTCCACCTCCCCTGAAATAAATTTCGCCTAAGCTAAAACCATAAGAAATATCACAGTTTTGGAAAAATGGGCAGTCTGGTCACATCTGAGTGAGGCAATTGTTTGAATTGTGATGTAGGAATGTGTTGACATCGTTGTTTTTAAAATGCAATGTTTTCATTTTATTTCGTTGACCCAGTCTCATTAATGTCAAGCAAAGTCTGCTTGACATTAATGAGATTATGTTTGTTGCTAAATTTTGGACCCAAAACCCAACAGGGCCCATGTGAAACCTACTGGAACTGACCTGATTAATTATTTAAAAAAAGACCCTATGCAAACACAAGGACTGTGAAACCTGATCCCAATAGACCCAGTCACAACGACACCTGATCCAAAAGATGTAATTTTTCTTGCACTTTACAGATCACACTGTGAGGGGTGATGATTGTGATATACAGTGAGATCAGAGCTAATAGCAAGTCCACCTGGATCCATTTTGGTATTAGGTAAATTGACACACAGTACCGAGAAGTTGGGCAATACAACAGAACTAAAAGAATTAAAACAGCATTAATTAAT
Organism: Micropterus salmoides; assembly: GCF_014851395.1. Taxonomy (NCBI): domain Eukaryota; kingdom Metazoa; phylum Chordata; class Actinopteri; order Centrarchiformes; family Centrarchidae; genus Micropterus; species Micropterus salmoides. The sequence goes on from NW_024040928.1 coordinate 21,348,652, forward strand.
ATATATTAGTATGAATGGAACAAATGTGTGAAAAAAAAGTCTCTAATTGTTAATAGTTACTCTGAACTTAATATAATCTTCACTGCAGCTATTTTGCTTACCCTTTCTCCTCTAACAATTGAATTATTGGCATGGTTATATGCAGGAAGTGCATGTGAAGCTCTATAGAGCCGATTATAACTTTATATAACCAGGCTGAAATGCCAATAAAGTTATGAAAATCTTTGCCCCAGAAGGCACTCCTGTTCATTCCATATAACACACAAGGTCCTTGTTTACAGGATGAATTCTTATGCTTTTAAAATGACCCTTTGTTTAGAATAACGAATCTGTTTGCATGCTCCAGGGACCCAATCTGATTAACTTGTGTTACCACAGTAGCTAATCATGTTGATCCAGTAGTTAATCTTCACTGAGTGGGTGTTTTAGGACTTCCTGGTAAGGCAAAGCAGACTGTAATCACCTTTCCTGAACTGTGAGTCTGCGCAATGAAGCGTTGTAAACCACTTTTGGTCAAGTCTCGCCCTGATCTGATCCTCTGATATGGCATGTGTAAGCAGCAGTTAGGTGTTTGCTTGTTTTTTTTGTCAAAATGAGTTTGACGTGGGGAGTGCAGCCTGAAACAAAGGTCTTAATCTACCTGCAAAGAGGGTTATTTTTCAGACAAACAGAAACATTTCGTACTGCAGATCAGGGGTTTGAATTCACACTCAGGAAGCACGTAATTGATGGCATTGTGCTGGAATTCAACATTCGCAAAGCTTTCACAGTAAAATATTTAGCATTGCCTAAAAATGATCTAAAATTGAAAAAAAAATTCTAGGAACTGATGATGGAAAGATATACTAAATAATAAATACTTTTAAATTTGGCCCTATAGTTACTAGGGCTAGGTATCCTTTACATATTTAAATACTATTGTTATAAGTACAGTATTAACATTTTGATACAACACCAAAATAATACTTTTTTCTTTTTTTACCATACCTTATTATGAATGTATAAAATATGACCAACAGATCAAAGAACCATAAGAGAAGCAAACATTTTCAAATGTCCTTACTCAAGTATTGAGCCCCAAAACCACAAAAAGGTAGTACAAGGTTTTCAGGCAAGTAAATGGACAAGTGAAAAATTAGTTAAATAATTAAAATGTAGTGTAAAAATAAAAATTAAAGCTTATATTTTCCCTCAACTTCATCAATTAATACAACAAGTTAAAGCAATAATACAATTTCTGTATAGTAATTAACAGTGTTATTAATTAATAACATTTGAACAAATATAACATTTGCAAAATTATTATTTTAATTAATCAATAAATATACAAGCCTACAAACCTGGCCAGATGTTCTTGGCCAATTTCTGGTACTGTGCTATGAGCACATTTTTGTACCAATAAAGTATTCAGGTTGAATACTCACCCCTACTATTTACACAGGTTTTAAATATTAGCTACTATATGTTCACAGGCTATAGTTCCAAGTTTAGCCTCAGCCTTGTATGCATAAGCTTTTTTGTACTGTACTTGTGTGTAAAACCAATTAGGTTAACCTTTGGCTAGAAGGGGGATGCTGTCTGTGAATTCTATTAGCACCCATTTACCACCTGGAACACCCTGGAGCTGTGGTATTCTCCCCCATTAATAGCCAAGTGGTTTGTGCCAGACCTGGAGCAGGCCGAGCAGGATCACATCTGGCCACTGCAGCCACAGCCTGGTTATACTGGGCACGTCTGACATGCCTGCCTCTCTCTCTCTCTCTCTCATATTGGACTTTAATTGCATCCAGGCCATCCAGTAGCCGACGGAGAGGGGTTTCCTCAGGCTGGTCGAGAGAGTTGGCCCAGTAGCAGCAGTTCCATTTCACTCAAATTAATGTGAATGGCAGAAGGAAAAAACACAGATGCTGTTATGTACACACATGCTGAGGCTCGAACAAACACACACACATACACACACATACAGACCGATCCACTCTCGCTTGCACAGATTTTACAGCTCACAGTAAAAAATAAATATTGCTCTCAGTATGACTCCAACATTAAGTAGAAGAGGAGGTCGTTGGGGGAAATTTCTCTTTAACAGCTGTCAGTTCCAATCTTATTTTTCATTTAAAATGTAGCTTAACTATTGTTTGGTGAACCTGCTGAACTTATCAGTGGCCTCGTTTTATGTGCAAACACAGTATTCCTTAATAGTGAGAGCTGATTCATGCAATTAGCACAATAGGGAGAATCTATGTTCATGTACAGCAGGTCAGTGTTGGTGATGTTTTAACTTAAAAACCTTGTGTCAAAGAGTTGGAAAGTTACGTAAGATGAAGTTTGGTATACATCTCCTTTTGTACCTTTATCCATCCAACCATCCTTCCTTCTCTTTTCCTCCAGCTGTATAATATCCCAAGTTATCCGTCCTTCCTTTTTCCCTCTTCTAATTTGCACTGTCATCACCCCTTAAATTTATTTCACTCTTTCCTCATACCTTCTTTTTGAAGGCACAAGTACAACACTGATTCACATATTATAAAACCAATGACAATTAATGACAGCACTGGCATCTGATCAGTTCCCATCTGTGTTAAGATAAACTTCAGTCACCCACTGGGGAGGCATTGTCTCTGTCCAGTGAAGCACACAGAAAGGCGACAACAGAGCATGTCAGTGGAAGTGGAGATAAGTAGAAGCTGATGTAGCGTGGTGACCCTGCTCAGAGGGCAGTGTTGACTGACGCACAGTGGTGTCGTGTGCAGACAGAAGCAAGTCAAACAAGGGAATATCTCGTTAACTCTTTCCAGGGGAGCTTTTTATAATACAAAGATTCATGACTCAAAGTTATAACGTCTACTGACATGTACAAAATATCAAGGGGACTTGCTGTTTTCACAAAGTACTCTGAGGTTAACAAAAGTTATTATTCAGTATTTGATCTGTTTGTAAAGAGAAGCAGACAAAATTAGAGAAGGATTTTTATGCTATTGACTGTGCAAAAAGGGCAACTCAATATCAGGAAGATACCCCTGAAAATATTTTCTGAAAATACAGTTGATTTGTGTTTGTGTGATGCAGGTCAGTGTTGCTGAAATGTTCGTATCTGAACAAAAATGCATACTGTTATTTTACACACACACACACGTATAGGCCCAAAAAAACATGCACAAACAGGACCTATATACATGCATTAATTTATGGAGAGATGCCAGATCGCCTCATAGAATAGAGCCGTGAGCAGTTAGGGGTTCAGTGCCTTGCTCAAGGGTACCTCAGTTAGAGCTGTACTTGAACCGGCTACTTTCGTGTTCCCATACCAACAGTCCCTACAGACTGAGCTATACAGAGTAAAGTAAGTAGAATAACTAAAAGATTTGATTTATTCAAGTTTTACTTAAAAGTGCAACCTCTGTTACCTCATCAAGGAAATTAGGACTGTGAGATGCAGTTGAAAGCTCCCACTAAAGCTAGTAAGCAGGCCTTGAGTTAACATTATTTTCTTGAAGTTTGAAGAATGAATTTTTACACTCAATCATTATGACATTTAGGATTCTGTGTCTCACAATTTGGAAACACTGAGTTGGATGAATTGTTGCATAGCATTTAATGTTGCATAGCAACATTAAATTGACTTGTTCTATGTTTGATATAAGATAATACAAAATATCAATATTTTCTTTGTTGTACACCACTCTGTGATAAAGATTTTTGTTTGACTTGTCTATGTTTTGCATTGATTGCCGTAAAGCACTTTGTTACCTGTATTGAAAAGTGCTTTACAAATAAAGTTATTATTATGATTATAAAAGTGTTAATGGGGCACTTAAAGTTATTTCAATAAGAGCATGTGTAAAAACAAAGTAATCCAACAATTTGAAATTCATACAGATAAATGAGGAAGTAGTAGTTTAGTTAGTAGTTTAGTCAGTCTACCTACTGTCTCTCATGCTCTTCTGACCGACAGCTGTTTCGTTTTTTGGCTCTCACAAACCCTATCAAGCTCATTTGTGGTTGAGTTATAGCACCCACTCCCCTCCACATGGCCCGCTCAGCTCTGGATGAACCCTCACATGAACAAACCAGCTACATGTTTAAATGGATAATTTCCACACTGATAATCACAAACCAAGATCTCTGTGGTAGATTAGATCTAATTCCTTGGCCTCATTAAGACTGGAGACACATTTGAGTCTAATTTCTTTGGACAAGTTTACAGACATGATGGCTTAACCCTCATCAGGCAGTGCGCTTTAAATGGCTTCATAAGTGGGGATGCTGACTCTTCAGCACATTTAAGCCAACTGTGTATTCTTTGGTCACTGTTTTAAAGCAAAGGCCGCACGCATGCTTTGAGGTGATGGAAAAATGAGAGCAATTCTCTGCCTTTTTGTGGTCGGCATCCTCAAACTCTTTAATTCTTAAATTGCTGTGTAGATAACACCATAAATGCATGGTTGCTAAGTGAGCGGAACACTTTAAATGTTAAATGATGTAATTATAGGAGCTTTTCGGATTAAAATAGCGAGTATGTAAGTGTTTTGGTACAGTCGCTGGGATGTGGGACATATTTTTATTCCTATTACCTCCATGTTCTTTTCAGATGACTCTGCAGGTGCGTTTGGCTTTTTCCTTTCCACTTTGGCTTTAGATAAATTCTAAGGTGTCAATCTGTGAAAGAAATGGAAGCTTTGTAAGACCACTAGGGATGAAAGATTAATTGCATTTGCAATATTATCGCGATGAGATTTTCTAATTGCAAAAGCTACGATTACACACCCTGGTCACATGACACCCAAGAGTAAAGCAGTCTGCAGACGTAGCATCAACTTCACGAAAACGTGAAATCGTCGCTTCATCTGCCGCTTTGACGGACAGGAAAAATGCACAACAGAAAGTCACGGGTAGTAAGGGTATTGTGGCGATCGGCGCCAGCGTCACACACACAGCCACCAGTCAGCTCAGGAATTATCTGTGAAACAGAGTTTCAAACGAAACGCACAAGTCCAAAAGAGGCCCTGTCTGTCCCGAGTTACAGCCTGATTACAGCCAGTGTGCTGCTTACCAGCATCGGAGGCTGCGGGGTGGGGGCTCCGGTGTTGCTCCACTTGGTTTTCATTTCATTTGAATTGAACCTCAAACGGAGTATTTTTTGTTTGCTTTCTAGGATATAGAAAGAGGGACTCCTAGGCGATTTGAACTGAGATAAAGACGCAGTAATTAATTAGTTGATTCACAGGGGTCCTCCAGGAAACTGTTCTGCAGAGGTGGTAAGCCACCCAGATCCTGACATATGTCATCATGTGATCAGTTCTCTACTTACACAATGTCTGCACGTCTGTTTGCTGCCTGCCAAATAAAGTTAAGTTTAAACCACAGCTTACTGATAATCAACTTTATTGTTCAGATACAATTTTATACACACAGTACAATCTACATTTAACCCATCATAAATAGGAGCACTGGGCAGCGATTGTGCAGTACCCTGGGAGCAGTCAGGTTCAGGGCCTTGCTCATGTGCACCTTTGGCAGTGGTCAATGCTGAACTTGAACCAGTTCCCAAGCCAAATCCCCACAGACTGTTAGTTTTGAACATACAGCTACAGTTTTTGTAGCCTGTATAGTGTTTTTGATAATTCTGATGATCACCATTAGCGACATTTACTAGTCATTCAGTGTAGCACCAACATTAGCCTGATTTTCACACTTTAGCTAGTGTTAGGTCACTAGGGCTCTTTTTTTTTCACTCTAAACATGCAAAAAAGTGATCAACGCAGGCCCCCTCTCTAAGACGGTCCACTCGAGTGGAAAAGCGAAGTAACTAATGTAAGGATGAAAAAGCACTATAAGGTGATCACTTAGTGGTGACGGTAAACTGTAGAGGTGACAGGAAGTTAAACCAACATATATCACATTACATTGTGCAAGTCGAGAATTTAGTTACGAGAGGAAGAGGAAAGAGGAAACAATAGTCACACTTTAACTGTAAATTAGCTCCTCAGTCTGAAGGTTACTGCTTTATTTCATAAATGTGTATACATTAGTGATGCTTTTAACAGAGGTGGGCCGCTATACAACTAGAGCTGTCGCGATAACTGCAAAATTGAAATACCGCGCCGCGCTATTGGTCAAGCAGCAACAACCACAGTGTTCATATTGTACACTTCAGGTCGTGTTAAATTAATAAATGAGTGCTTCAAAAGTTCCACAACTGTAATGAACTCTGTAACGATTCAGGGATGGATTGCCATGGGCGTGATCCAACTTCAAACTTGGAAGCTGTAAGTGTTGCCATGTATTGTGTTGTTTTACTGTTTATTTTTAAGGTTAGCTAACTTGGCATTAGCATATTGCGCGGCTAATGTGGCTAGCAGGCTCGACAATGTTGGACTAACATTGTGATCCTGAGGGACAGTCGAGAGAAACTGAATAGTAAGCCTCATTTGAAGCTCGCTAACTAACGAGCGTAGTGTGTCGGATGCCTGCAGCTGTTTCTCATGTTGCTTTCTGTGGAAATTTAGTTATAATGTTACCACAGCACAGTGGTTAGTTGCGGATGTAAATTACTTTACCGCAACAGATCTATATACAACACTACAGTAAAAGACTGTAATTCTAAAAAAAAAATAATCTGTTTTTTACATCTGATTCTCACCAAATATCACTTCTCTAACTAGTATTCAGCTTCAGTTCCCAATGTCTCTCTTTACTCCCCAGCTGACTTACCTGGCCTCCTTCATTCAACCATAAACTCTCAAAGTCTCTGTGTAATTATGAGGGGTGTCCCACTCCAGCAGATGACAGCTGAAACAGTTTAGTGGCTGAAGGTCAATGATTATTTTTCTACTACTGAGCCGTTTGATGACACAAACAGCAAAGTGTACAGTAGATGAAAGACGCCGGACAGGATTGTACCATTACAACCCATCGTAGGTTTGTACAGATGTTACCCTGTCATTTTCTGAGTCTGCCAACCTGACCCAAGTGAATTAGGATACAATGTCTGTTTCCTGTGAATGGGAAGCAGCCAGTGTTTTGGATTGTGTAGCACTGGATCTGGACCTGAATGCTCATGGTAATGGTTTGCGTAGTCATCAATGTTATGTCTTTATACAGAAAACTGTGGTGATTGAAGTTAACTGAAAGACAGAAAAAATTGGCCCCAGGTAATTTTGGGAGCAATTTGATAGGTGTATTTTTACATATAAAAGTTGCTTTATGTGCCTTTAAAAATGTATAGTGCTTTCAGTATCCCTGAAATTAGTTTCTGTCTGCTCAATTCCTTCATTTATAAACCATACACGGTTCATTAAGGAACATCTTACAAGACAGAACAGCATATTGTCTGTGTGCATGTGTCTGGCTACAGTACTGTATAAGGAGCCCACTGTTCTCGTAAGCTGCCACGTTCTTGAGCAGTAGCCTGTAAGTTCTCCAAGGAATGTTAGTAATTAGCTCAGTAATCACAAGCTTTAGGAAATCTGCAAGAAAACAGACTTTATCGCTGTGTGAAAGTCTTCCGTCTGCACCACTGTGGCTTTCTAAAGGCTGGTTTTATTGTGACATTAAAGCTAGCAACATATCAACAGGTTACAGTATGTAGGGCTCGCAGAGCAGGGCCCAGTCTGAGAGGAGTTTTACTAGAAAGCTGAAGAAAAGATTCAGAGTTGAGGCTGAGTCTGTGGTAATCAGATCATAAAGTGGATAGTAAGGCTACACACCCCTTTTAAATGTTCTAATTTTTATTAAGGCCAGCATAAACAATTGGATTAAAGTTTTTCACTTTTATTTGGATTTCCTCAAATCAAAGCCTCATATTTTATGTTTATTGCAAATGGCTATTATATCCAGCATAATATGAATTAAATATTGTTTGTGAGACGAATTGGGAAAAGGAGCTTAGCTAATATTCATATTACTCTTCTAACATTGCTCTGACTCAGCTTAGATTAAATCCATGCTGTGTCATAGTATCCATTAAAACAATCCAACTGTTGATGCTAAAAGCACCAAAGTACCTGCTGAAGTAGGTGTTGATATACAGAACAATAACCATCTATTCCAGCATTTAGCTTAGCAATTATGAAAATTGTGCCCTACAATATATGTAGCATAGAATCAGGAACACTTTGTTTACCAAATTCCCAAAGATAACGTTATGGGATTTGGTCTTAGTGGCCCTGATGTACAGACAACACCATGCTACCAACATTCTTTACTAATATGTAATGGCGATAAGGCATCTCACACAGGGACAGTGGAAAGAACAAAAGTTGACCATTTTAGAGCTGCAAGTAATGATTATTTCATTTTTGATTCATCATCAATTAATGTTTTGATAATGTATTTTGATTAATTGATAAATCATTTATAGAGGTGAAATTATGACTCAATTAAATGATTAGCTGATTAACAGAAAATTCATCAGCAATGCAATTTTGATAATTAATTTATTATTTATTTTAAGTCAAAATGACAAAAAAAAAAGAATGGTTCCAGCTCCTCAAATGTGAATATTTTCTAGCTTTCTCAATCTTTAATAAAATAAAATGAATATCTTTGGGTTTTGGTTACACAAAATAAGCTATATGAATGTGTCCTCTTGGGAAATAGGAAATTGTGGTTTTTCACTATTTTCTGACATTTTATTGAAGAAAGTGTCATATTAATCGTTAAAGAAAATAATCGTTGTAGCGATAATCATTTAGTCTTTAAACTGTCAGAAAAAATCCCATCATGCCCATTAGTCCAAGGTGACTTCTGCAAATTGCTTTCTTTTTCACTGTCAAAAATGCTAAGATATTAAATTTACAATGGTTAAAAAAAGATAAATTTACTTGCTAGTGTTTTCAGTCATATAGCAAGTGACAGATGAGCAAACAGTGACAGGTGAGCAGAAGATGATTAGATAAGAACTCCATTGTTCATTACTTCTGTCTTCTTTCAACAGGTAGACATAAATCTTGCTTGATATTTGAGCATTCCTCACATTCCCAATTATGTAAGCAGCAGGTATGGATCTCCTGATCCAGGCAATCATACAACTTCCTTTTTTTTTTGTTAAGGTGGACAGAAACAGGAATGTGGGCAGGTGTCTTTGATAAAAATGTAAAATTCTACAACAGCCTTAATAGACGGAGCACGGAGAGATGTCTATCAACTCCTTTTGGTTTGTCTCAGACAGACCTGAGTCATACTGTAGTGCTCCAAGGCGGCTTCTCAAGGGGGTTCTCTGTTATTCTTCTTGACTGAGGACTTGGCTTTCACCCACCTGGCTGAGGACTCGTGATGCAGTTTCTCATTTTTGTTTTGACTCATTTGTGGTGCAAGCTTCTTTGATGCAGGGGCCATTGTCTAGAGCGAGTAGTCCTCATGGGATAACCACGATGTTCTGCAGAACTTTCTTCTGGGTTTTGAGTACAATACATGTTCCAGTTTCTCTCTCAAAGCATCTCAGCACTTTCAGTGTGTGTGTGTGTGTGTGTGTTTGTGTGTGTGACTGTGAAAAGAGAGGACAGAAACGAGGCAGCTCTCAATAACTACATGGACTCAGAGTGCTGTTTTTGTGCCAGGATTCCCACTCACACTACAAAAACGACAAAAAGCAGTGATGAACGGTCTGGTTTTTTTTCCACAAAAGGCTGCAGTGTCAGATGAGACAAGGACGGTGCTTTTCTCCCTCTCACAGTTTGTGCATCTACCACACAAATGTGACTGTAGTTACTCAAGCGAGCAGGTAAATTCACACCAACACAAAATGCCTCAAACCCTCCCTCACCTCTCTCTCTCAGGCTCTGGCAAGCAGGGGGTATTCTGAAGAGGTGGTCTGTGTGTGTGTGTGTGTGTGTGTGTGTGTGTGTGTCCATTATCAAGGCAACCCATCTCCCCTTGGTGCTGAGTGCTTCTCCAAGGTGTACAGTACAGGAAAGAGAAAAGACTCCATTATTCTACCACTCCTGACTCATGGCAAATGTGCAGCACTACCTTGAGCTCTGGTTTCTGTGGTCCTTTTGTCTCGCGCCACCGATCGAGGACACAAAATGGGTCTGGAGGGAACCCAACACTGCACCCTCACGTTTCTCATCGCCCCTGTAGAAGCTACAGTCAAAGGCATGAAAAAAAATCGAAAAGCATTTGCTATTTTATTAGCACATTTTTTTATAAATAAAACTCATTATGCATATGACAAATGCTGTTTTTATGTACATACCTATTCGACGTGTATATCCATTACCTTTTTACCTGATATTAGATACAGTGTTCCCATCTCCCCTTAACCTTTAAATAGGTATTTCTCATTCACACTTCAAACTGTCCTGGGTGGGCTGCCCAGTAAAGAAATGCCACTGACCCAGAAATGTGAGCAGAATGCCCTCCTCTGAGTAGCTCTGCTCTGCAAGCATTGGACCTGAATATTACACGGGCCAATCACAGCAGAGGCTCGGAAGTGGAGCTTTTTGGTGAAGGAATGTTGCCGCTAAACACAGATTTGCCATTAGATATGTGTGGTACCAAATCTGACCTTCACAATCAAAGGGATACAGTACCTGTGCAAGATCACATGCCAGGAGCTGAAAGGATTAGTGTATATCTGCATATGTGCATGTTACTGCATGTGTTTTTAATTGTAGTTTCATCATAAAATGTGACTGACAAATACACTGATTACATCGTTTTCTGTGAATATTATCCTATATACTGCTTCATACTACTTTAATTAACATGTCTGAGAAGGTTTATTTACCAAACCCATTTTTCACAAATAACTCAAGGACAATGTTATATGCAACGTTCAACCTCACATTTGTTCTTTTTCATTAAGTCTTTTTAGAAGCATTCCAACCCAGGACCTTTTTTCTGTGAAGCAAAAGCTGCTGTCTTCACCTTTAGAAACTGCCAATAAATGTCCCTTTAGTAAAGCAGTTAACTTCTAGTGAACACGTGAAGACTGTGGTTGTTCTGGGCAGCTGATTCGAATGGAAATAAAAACATTTAAGCACAGTAAAATAAACTAAAAAATGTCTTTAATTTTAATCATGGTTTTGTACTCTGTATCATGCTAACTACACGTAAGTTGAATGTGTACAAATGTGAATACTGCACAGATAGTCCCTTGACTTGATGGCTCCATAAAAGCATATCCAGTTTTGTGTTTTTCCCCCTGTGATGCCCAGTGACATACTGGCACCCACTTGTTAGTCAGTTTTTCATGAGTTTTTTCCTCATCGACTTTCCCCACTTCCAACTGTCACACAGCCTGACACAGGCCCATGAGAGGCTTTTGCAACATGATTGGAAACACTGGGTCTGGCCTGGCACTGCAACCCTCACTAGTCACTTCTGCAAACCTTGTCTTAGCATCTGCAGGAGCTTGAGACCGGAGGTTTGCCCGTCTTTCTGTTTCTTCTTGGTTCGTTCTTTCCTGGCTCAGCTTTCCGGAGGATCTCTTGCTCTGAGAGGTCTGACAGCATAGGAAAATGGACACAAGCCAAACTTTTATCTCTTGTCAAATGTTTGAAAAGGCAGATTTTTAAGCATGGGTGAGGATGAAAAATCAGAAACGGTGATATGTCTATCTACATGCTTGTACTTTTTCAGTGAAAAGAAAGCCACTTACAGAAACATGCCAAATAACAGCGGCCGATGTTTCAGAGCTTCCGCTATAGCGGATAGCTGGATAACAGCGCTGGTCATTGTTTACAGTCCGATTAGCAATCTTGCAATCCATCAGCTATCGTCTGATGACAATTTGAATGCAGATACATTTAAAAAAGCTAATAAAAGGCTAATCTCTAGGGTTCCAGAATGACGAAAAGCTTAATCGCCGTCAGACCATAGCTGACGGGTTCCGAGATTTCACGGCATTTCAATTAATGTGCTCTGCCTTCTACCCACAAACTGTTTAGCTGCATGCAACCAAAGCCTACTCAGATATGATTGGTCAATATTACTCGGACTAACGCTTCCGATACCAAAATTGTATCCCTTGACTGCAGATTCTGCATTCATATATTTATGGAGATTTCTTGCTGTTCAATAAAACCCGAAGGCTGAAAAAACAAGCACCTAAAAGCAATGAAAATGGCTTAAATATTACAGCCATACTGGGTTACTGGACTTTTCCTGACCTTAAGGATCTACTTAACATGTAACCCTATGAGCTTCAGTCCAATCATGTCAATTCAAATAACTCTCAACTAGTATCAGACTTCATCCTTGAAGAGACACATAGACGAAACACAGGTGTCTCTATCTCAACTGTTTACATCTCTGTCTCTCACGCAATGCCTGCCTGTAGGGAAGTTTAGTGTCTGTGTGGAGACGTGTCTGCTACAGCTATCTCTAATATTTCACACCTCTGTGTGGAGAGTCAGGGTGGACGATTTGTGGTCAACAACACAGGGAATACTTGACTTCCTCTAGGTTATTCATTGCTGTGAGCGTGACAGCCAGAAGACATCATGTCCAATTTCAGGGCAAACTCTGTGTCCTGAAGCCAACTTTAGAGCTGCCTGCGTTAATACTACAAACCTTGATGCTCTGCAAGTTTTGGAGAGGATTAGTTGTAGCTATAGTATTTCCAATAGCATTATGAACTCACAGTGGTATATAAAGATTGCACAAGCACTATTTAACAAAAGCAATAGATGAGCAGCTCAATAACATTATAGTATTATTATGTTTATCATACATCAATCAATTTCTTCACATTATCAATTTCTTCCTTAGCCTAGCAACAGACCTGAAATTGCTAAGTTGCATGCTTTGTGAATTTTGCAGTTCATACAGTGCCTATAAAGTTAGCCCATACCTTGGACTATTTGATTGTTTTTCAACTTTAAATCACTGTCAATTAATGAAGCTTTTTTTTCATAGATTGACACACACACACACACACACACACACACACACACACACACACACACACACACACACACACACACACTGTATTCACCCTCTAAGCTAAATGCTAATGTCAGCATGCTAACAAGCTTGCAATGATATTGCTGACATGCTAATGTTTATCAGGTATCATATTTTACTGTGTTTACCATCTTAGCATGCTAACAGTTGCTAATTAGCATTAAACACAACACAAACACCTACAGATGAGGCTGATGGAAATGTTATTTGTTTTAAAGATATTTGGTCATAAAATAAAATATTTATCAATATTTATCAATAGAATTCAATATTAACGCAACGATGAACCCAGATGACAAATTAAGGGATCACCAATTAATCTTTATGTGTACAAATGTCATAGTAATCCATGATAATCCATAAACTGTTATCTGGTAGTCTTGTCTTAGATCTCACATGAATGACCTCAGTGTCTCGTTGACTTTAGCCATTGCATCGAGGCTTATTGTTTTATTTATATTTCAGACTGGACCAAAGTGGTAGACAATGATCGACTGACTGATCGCTAGCATGGCTAGGGTTTTGCCAAATAATAAAAAAAAAAACAAGTGGCGTCAGAAAAAAAGAATACATCTGAATTAGGATACTTTCAGTAAAGCCAGGAATTAGTTTTGGTCTTATGTACATTTATGTTGGGCAGATCACCCCAACAGATGTACCTTTTGGAGTGCCGTTAAACCTCTACAGCTGGTCCCCTGGACATTAGCCTGTGATTTTGCAGTGACATTAATGTGCAGCTGAGTCATACTAGATAGTATAGTAGAGGTATACTGTATGTGCGCACACTGTCTTTGCTGTGGCAGGATGGTTGTTTGAAGCTGAGTCTGTAACCTGACACAAGGCAGAGGCCAGAAGGAATTACAGGCCATCGGATAAACAGAAGCTGTAGAGGAGTAGCAGGGCGTGCTCCCTTCAGGAAATTAAAAGCCATTGCTTCTTCCTTCAGTCTCCCCATCCCCTCTCATCTGCTGCCAGTTCGGTTAATGAATAGCACACTAATAATGTCTGGGGTCTTTCTTTTCTGCTGTTGTCTGTATAAGACATTCACCCTCATACTCATCATATCATTTAGAATAAAATGAGTCACTTTTCTTTTGAAGTACTGACATAATACTTCAGGTTTCATCAGAGATCCGAATTTATGGGAACCAAAAGGGACAACACCCTCCTTATATTTCAGCACCTCCTCAACTGTCATTCCTTTTGGAAGTTTGGCTACAATTTTTGGTGTTAATATTCAGGATACATCTGGACAATTTTAAATGCCCTAATGTCAAATGATACCTTGGTCACAGTGAAACAACACTTAGACTCTCCTTATCTCCTGTGTTGTGTAATTTCCGAATGAAACAGAATATGTGTGCGCACTATAGTTCCAAGAGGGATTTAAAGCAAATCCTTCAGATTTGATTGGATTGCTTAAAAATGGTTGTGGCTGTTTTGACATAATGTCAGCAGTGACCCCAATCATGCTCTTTGGTAAAACTTCTGTCAATTGACATTCAAACACACTCCTCCTGCTGTAATATTTATTTGCTAGCTAGTACCGCCACAAGAAAACGATTAAGTGCAGTTTTATTTGATGCAAGAGATTTGCTAGTTGTCCCAAATCTCATTTGGCTTGAAAAACTTATGTACACGTTCCTGAGTTCAAAATAAGTCATCAACAATATATATTATACAAGAGATAACTGAAGAATTAACACATGGACACAGGATTAGAACTTGAATAATTTATTTTGTATTTTGTGGTGTCTCCTAAAACATGTCAAAATAAGGTCAAAACATACCGCATGATTTTGGAAACTTGACAAACGTTTGACAAAGCAAGCAAAGTTGCAAAGAATGATTTATAGGTCACTAACTTCAAATAATGAGTTAAGGTAAACAAAAAGATGTAGCACAGAGACAAGGAAAGCTGTGCTAAATTGTGAACCTTCATTGCAGGGTGCTCTCCATGGAAACCTGCGTGACTGCTCTCTTGTGTATACTTTCACATTTTAAAATTTTAATAACAAGCCACACATGAAAAATAGATTCTATTTCATTGTGGTTAACCTGGATAGAGGAAGACTTATAAAGTCAAGGAGAGCATGTGCTTGGTATTTCCACACTGCAGAGTAAAAGCAGGCATTTGGCGTTTGTCTCAAAGCAATAAAATAGGGAACAAGAACAAATTTCATCCATAATGGAATTCTCATCACAAAGTTGCCAACATGGTCCTCTTTGGGTTGTTGTGGAACATCTTGCTCTGCCTGTCCAGAAGAACACGGAGGAAGAACAAACAGAAGTAATGCACAAAGAACACAGAGAGTGACCCATATCGGTCAAAACCTCATATAATGTTGGTGATTAGTTTTCCATGGTTCTCATACCAGACACTCGAAAATTATCAAAAAAAATTCCCTTCATGCCGGCGATAGCCTTGAAGCATCCACATGGACTCAAAGATCAACTTATTTGAATTTGGTTTTCAAAGGTCAATAGGGTTGTCACGTTACCAGAAATGAAGTAGTCGATACCAATATCAGTGAAATTCCACAATTCTCAATACCAAATTTGATACCACATTAAAAAACTAAAACAAAATAACAAATCTTCTGTAGTTCAACATCAATCATCAACACAATCCATCGCAGGGGTAGTTCAACATAAGCCCCTCAAAAAGTTATCAGGTATAGCTCAATAAAATAGCAGAGCCTGCACACACACACACACACACACAACTCTATTCTGAGTGCAGCATCTTCTTATAACTCGGTTGCTGAAGAGTCATGCTGATATGTGATGTGGTGCCATAAAACATTATGCTTTTCTTGCCTGGGATTCCAGTGTTACGTACTGCAATACCAAGTGCTCCAGGCCCAGAGTGGTAATGTCATAATTACAAATGTTATTTTAAGATATAGTTAGTATATAATGTTGTTTTAATGGGATTCAACGATGACATTTGTTTACTTGTCAAAGGTCAGCTTCAATATGACAACATAATGTCCTGTTTTTTGGCCATTATTATTTAACACCATCAGTTACAGAATGGGAGATTGTGACCATATTTCACAGCTGGTCGGAAAACTGATTAGGTGACACTTTTGACTCAAAGGTCACTGTCGCCTCAAAAGAGGTGTCAAGACTTAATTTAAGAATGAACTGGGCGATTCCAGACATCACACACATGTTGACTGGAACTACACAATGAGTAAACCATAACTAACACAGTACGGGCTTTCCTCCATCTTATCTAATGAAGGTTGAGGTCAAGTGCAACTGGACTTTGTTGAAGAAAACTAGAAGATGTTTTGTCCCTCATCCAAGAGACTTCTTCAGTTCTGACTGACTGGTAGGGAAACTCAGCTATTTAACCTCTGTGGGATTGTAAACTAGGATTATCGATAGCGCTGGTTCGTTAGTGGTGTGGTAACGACAGTCGTCATGGTCGTTAGAACCACCCGTTGCCAAGTCTGAACAACCATTGTTGGTGTCTTTACCTGAGGCCAGGTATCAGGATGAGCTGTCCAGGCTGGACCCTGATCGTTCTCACAAGAGGTGTTACAATAACTATCACAATAGAAAGTAAACTCAATGGCGTGTGTCTTTATTCCCCTGCAGCAAAGTCGCAGACATCACCCCAAGGATCGGTACGTGATGTCACCGTTACACGGAAGCGCATCTGCCGGCTACACATACAGGTCCGTGTGTGGCGGTGGCGTCACTTACTGATCCTTCAGAAATGCTTGAGAAAATGTAGCGTGTGTGGAAGCTACTGCACTACTCAGCCAATAAAAAAACTTTGTTACTGAAAAGCTATTTGATTCAGAAAATAGCGACACTACCAAAAGCTACTGAGAAATGTAGTTAAACTAGTAACAGCGCTACATGTAGCGACGGTACTGGCCAACACTGACTATAATGTTAGAATACATCTTTAATCAAATACATGTGTATCTGTTTAGCCAGTACATTTATTATAATCCTTCATTAATCAGTTCAACAATATATATTCACTGGAACCAAACATATGTATCACCAATTAACTTCCATTTAGCCAAAATTACACTTTACATCTTCCATTCAATCACTTTCAGGGATTTACTACATGTGCTATGAGTCTGGACAGACGTGGATTTAAACTGGAACTTTCTAGTTCACCTCAGTGTTTTTAAATTGTGAACTTGCCATTGTATTGGTATGCCAACACCAGAGCAAGAATTTATGACATCCTCAAAATGATGTTTGGAGATTTTTTTTTTTTTACCTATCGCTATGCGTCAAAGGTGATAAAGGTCACCTTTTTCCATCAAAATACTCACTGCCTGTTTGAGTTCTCCAGGTACAGCCAGCTCAGGGGTCAAAACTCATAGCACATCCTAGTCAGGAATTGCAAAACGACTGCCAACAATCACAGGAACCATATTGTTCTCAATGGGGAATTATTTTATGAGAGCTTACATTACTAGGGAATAACAGAAAAATAGCCTAAGAGTTTATATGATTATATAGAAGTTATGTCACTATGTCGGACATTATCAAAAGAGCTTTGTTTCACTGACACCATGATTAATGTAAAATTTATTAAACAGGCCTTGGGTTTGAAAAACACCCTTTTCAGAAAGTCCTAAAGTGTGCCATCATTAACTGACCACTACTACAGAGTAACAACGTCCATCTGTTTGACACCTGAAGTATGAATCACTCTCTACTGCTCTGCAGTGTTAAAGACAAGGTAAGTGAACAAACCAGTTCATAGTGTGACAACTTGTAAGCATTGGCAAGACTTATAAGAACTATATAAATAAATTGTAAATGGATAAGTTGCTCAATAAATTTCCAGTTTATCCAAGAGGTACCTAACACCTCAAATACAGCTGTTATTGGCCTGAATCACAAGGTATGGCTGCAGCACAAAAATGTGTATTCTTGATTAAATTATCTTTGTGTTTTGTTCTGTTGGTTGTCACTGTAAAATGCGATTGATTAAAAAAACACAACAGACTAAGTGCAGAGGTGGACAAAGTACACAACTCCATTACTCAAAGTATAGATTCTCCTGGTCAAACATTACTCCAAAACAAGTGAAAGTTCTTGAGATGTGGAATTAAACAACTGTTTACATGCACGCTTCTCAGGTTGGACAGCAAAGTTGTTTAAATAGAGAAATTTAAAACAATGCTTTCAACTTTCTTCATTTCAAAAATCTCAAACATGGACATCAGATATGGCCATGGGCGCTCTAGTGAGGAATAGTCATCTCTATCTGAAGTAGCCATTATTGCCACTGCCAAGTTCAAAGTGAACTGTTCAAAAAATGCATGGTTCAAAGTAATGGGAACCTTCATAAAAATGTAGAGTCAAAAGACATACGTTTGGATGCTTGAGCTATTGAAGCCTCCAGTACACAGAGATCTCTAGTAACAGCAAAGCCAAGCATGTGTGGAACCAGAAAGCACAGATGACTTAAGATGTTACATAATCGCTGGGGTGATTAAAGTGAGGATTTTAACAATGCTGGTGCCTGCAGCTGTTTTCTCTTAGAAAGAGTGCAGGTATCATCACGGTTTTATTTTCATCCCACCTTACACACCAAACTAATACTGTAATGGAAAGAAAATGCCTTGACAAAACCACATTCCAGTTTTTTATTTTTGAAGAAAATGTTATTTTATTCCTATTTGAGTCTCAAGTGCTGTATGTACAGGTGGTGTCCTATGCCTCCTGTGCTTCAGACGTGTATGGTGGGTAAATGCTGCAGTATTTAGTGTGGGGTCCTCCGTCTTTACACTTCAACACCTCAATACACAGCAACATGAAGCACAAAGGTGTTGAATGACAGACTAGAGGAGGAGGCCAGATCAAATGTAACGTTTCAGGTTTGAAGTTTGTCTATTAATATAATATATAATAAATGAGGTCAATTGTGACAGCGAGTTCTGCAAATGGAGCGCAGTCTCTCCACTTCCCTGGGTGGATTACAGGAGTGGACGGTCTTTGTTCCATTCATCAGCACTTTGCATTAGTCACTACACTTCAAGGCTAATGTTTATATCCTTTTACTACACAAGGTGCTTTTTACAGACCCATTTAAGGTGCTGGAGGTGATTGGGTAAGTCTTTCTGAGCTTTGGTCTGTCATTATTTGAGGGGTGTGTGTGACACGTAATCATGCTCTTGACTTGTGACCGGAAGGCTGCCAGTTTGAAGTCCTGGTCTTGCTGGTCAAATCTAAGAGTGGGCAACTAGACATGCAGTGGTTTATAAATATTCACCATCAAGATGTCTTACAGCAATGCCTCTAACTCTAACTCTAACTCTAACTTTTCTTTTTTGGAGTTAACTGAAGAAGAGCTTGTTTTATTTTTTGTTTTTTAGCACGTGACAACAGGGACTGCCCTAACACTAAAGATGGAGACAAACAACATTGCAGTCAACAATTAGGTGATAGGTATCACCTAAAGTAAAAAGAAACACAAAATGTTATAGATCACAACTCACAGCAAACTGTTACTGTGTGTTATTCATGTAAAGATGTATAATAGTAAATAAAATTTGGCACCACCATTTGCAAACTTATGATATTCAAATTTTGTTGAGTCAGAGTAGTGTTGATTGACCAAAGTGATAAATGAGGTTACAGTGTGTGGTTCTGCTGTGTTATGTTCCTGCTATTTTGTTCACCAGTAAACTTTTCAGGCTCTCTGTCTTGAAACTAGTCAGCCAATGTCAAGGTTTGTGTCGGTCTAATATTTGCTCTCCATGTAGTTCAACGTTCTGTAGAGCTCTGTGCACAGAGAGGTCAGGCAGATCAAGCTGAGGAGCAGACGTCTGTGTCACATTCCTCATGTGGCCTTGATCATAAAGGCAATGTGTGCCTCTCTGCAGAGAGAAAGCGGTGGAAACAGGTTGTCTTCGTGATGTGTTCTGGTTGGAAGAAGCCTTCATTAGGTCTGGTCTGAGTCATCTACCAGTTTGTGTTTCATGTAAAACATATTGAATTTGCACATTGTCGACTTGATCAACACTGGATGAAATATGGTAAAACAGCTCCTAATTGACAACAAAAGTACAGCCATGCTTGAGAATTTTAACAACTATTTATTGACTTGAAGTACGTAACAAAATAATCGCTATGAATAAAAACAGCATTTTTGCTTTGTACAACTAAGAAAATGTTTACAGACAAGCAAAACTAATTGTACAAAAATAATGGTAACATTGATACACAATAACAAAGAAGTTAAAAACGATAAAGAACAGAACATCCTCACGTCAGTGTGCAAACCGTTTATACAGAGGGACATGTGGCCTTTGGTAAGGCAACAAATCCTGATAAATTATTTAAATAGCAGTTATCTACACACACACACACACACACGCACGCGCGCGCGCACACACGAACACACACACACACACACACACACACAAATCAACCTCTCACAAACAGCTAAGACAAAACAGAACAATAATTTATCTGCTAAAAACAGCATTGGACATACATGATAAAGCAAAATTATTAAAAAGAAAAAAGATATCTCCCATTTTATTCATTCTCAACGGGGTAGGTCATGGGATTGGGAGCTTGTTGTGTTTTTAGATATGAAATGAAAATACTATTTACAGCTCATGCTACAGTAGCACTAAGATGTCAATCATTTCAAAGGTATATGAAAAAGTACTTAGGTTGTGTTTTTGTTTGATCAAATTATACAACAGCAATGAGGTAATATTTGTACATCAAAGATTTCCTTTGTTATTCATCTCTCTCTGAAGAAAAGGCACACAAGTCACATACACTTTATGCTAAATGGCCCTATCTGAAGAATACGTAATTCACTTTGTACAGCAGGAGAGGTTAGACACTGACAACAGTGTGCATCCTGCATCTAACACCTGGCTGTACCTGGTTTGGGGTCAGTTTTCACTGTGATTGGATAGATTCTTTTTTACCTATTTGAAAGCATTAAAATGTTCCTTGGCTGCCTACATTGTAGGCAAGAGTCAATAAATTACATGTATTTACATAATTTCAAATTGAAATCTTCAGAAGCTAAGGCAGATAAATCTCTTCATTGACCAAGGTTTTGATTGTAAGTTAGGGAGTATTTTGGAGGGAATTGTAGCTTTGAGATCACTGGCTCTATCCATTTTGTGTGAAATATAATCCTCAAACATTTTCATCATCACATCTCACCCTGAGAGTTGTTTAGTTAACTAGACAACATCAACAAAGTCCATGATGTTCAAAAGAACTTTAAAGTTCAAAAGATAGCTAACCTAAATGTAATTTTGTATTTCTCTTCTACATTGTTGTTCTCTACAGAAATTCTTAGGTAGATGGGTAAACACACTTTCTTATTCCAGTCTTCCACATACAGTACATTTATGAACACAAACATCCACAACATCATGTTCCCCTTATTTCTTTACTAGCTTGCTGCGTTCCCAACAGTTTTCTTAAGTTGTAAGTCCTCAACAACAAAGATTCCTATGATTATTGCTGTCTCCTGCTTTGAGTCCTCAAAAGTTTTATCATTCAAAATCTACATCCTGGCAGATCTGGTAAAGCAGAGGGACTATTTCATCAGTTTTTTTCTTTGGGATGTCCATCCTGAAGGTATAGGTAGAAAGTCACACAGACTGAAGAAGTGACATAGAAAGAGAGACAGAGAGACAGAGAGAGAGAGAGAGAGAGAGAGAGAGAGAGAGAGAGATGTAAAGGCTTGGAAGTGCATAGTTGTCTACGGGGAGCCGTTCCCGCACAGAGATGAATGAGGTCTTTCAGAGAGCGAGAAAGCAGGCAGAGCTGGGATAGAAGGTGTTTGTGTCCTACTGGCAAAGCTAGGGGGCTTGTTTTGTTCCCCCAAGCTATCCCTGCTCTCGTGGATACTAAGGCTGGAGGAGAAGGGGCTCTCTGACTCTCAACTGGCAGTCAACAGGTTGGTGCTCTGCCCAAACCAGCTTCAAGCTACCCTGAGGCTGACCACATGCCCTTCCCCATCGTCCAAGTGTGCGTGCCGCAGAAGAAAGAGTTGCGGAAATAAATCAGTCCCTGGACTTTGCATCAGAATATATAAGTTCATACTTTATACAAAAAAGGTGCATTCCTCAGAGCTTCCTGCGCCATGCATTTAGGTATCTGTGAAAAGAAATAGACATAATAAATGGAATTGAATGGCCACAGGGACATCGATTTTGGGGCAGAACATGAAGTGCTTTTGAGGAAGCTACTTTTACAATCACATTTTAGTTGATTTTATATAAATCCTTACCTCTGCATTCATACTTGAGGTCTGAGAAGTATACCATCTCTTGTGAGAAGACAAAAAGACCTAGCCTGCCGCCTGCATATGTCTTGTCATAGATACTACCAGAATCTGCCATGATCTTCTTGCCCTCGTACATCACAACTCTGTGGGAATAAAGGGGGAAAAAAAGTTGGTGAGTTCCAAAGCATGGAATTTCGATGGCATGTAATTTTGATATGGAATAATTAATATCCTCTGCACACCTAATAAGTCCTGTTCTCGGTCTGTGGATCAGATGCCATCTGTAGGCAGTGAAGTCTTTCCATCCAACATTCTTAGGGTCATGCCAGAGAGTGCGGACCTAAAGCGAGAAATAAACAGCCATGAATTTATCTTTTTACACATCATATTCATCATTACCCTCATCATCATGTTAAAATCATTCATTAGGGGATAGAAGTCCACCAAATTTCTTACCTGTCCAGGAGTATTCCCTGTGTGCCAGAGGGCATTTCTGAGGTGCTCTCCTGGGCCAGTGGTGGAGTTAACCACTTTAATGGACAGGCCAGAGTATCCCTGGGCCTTGGTGGGTTTATTTGACCAGTACGTCTGAGTAATTTGCTTCCACATCACCACATAGAACCTGGAACTGGACTGGTAGCCAAACACAAAGCCGGCATAATCATCATCCCTCTCTGTGTTGATGAAGAAAGTCCCACTGAAGTCCACTGAATTGAACTCGTGGTATCCTAAAGGAAAATACAAGTTACAGGCCAGAGTTTCAACAGAATAATGTAATGAAATTGAGTGAAATTGGGTGCCTTTTTGATGGTCCCAACACATTCTGTTTACTTACCAACAGCAATGCCAGGGTCACAGTTGACAGTCTGAACCAGCTCTTTGCCCTGATGGCGGACAACCCAATTAGGATCAATCTGGGAGGTGCCTTTGGGGTCCAGAGGAACCATCTGGAACTTGCGGAAGTCTGTCTCGCTAATGTCAAAGTTCTCGGGACACACGTCATAGATGTCAGGCACATTGTCTTGGTCAAAGTCATCTTTACAAGCATCTCCACGACCATCACCTGAAAAACAAATTCAATATTGAAGATCTCTAGGCATGCTGTGAGCTGTGTTTCAGAACCGTTTAGGACAAGCAGTGTCCTTTAGCTCACCATCAGAATCTAGTTGGTCAGGGTTGAAGGCCAGTCTGCAGTTGTCCTTATCATCAGGGATGAAATCGTTGTCATCATCGTGGTCACAGGCGTCACCCTTGCCATCCTTGTCATGGTCAGCCTGGTTGGCGTTGGGGATGTATGGACAGTTGTCCAGGTTGTTCTGGTGTCCATCCTCATCGATGTCTTGGTTGCTGTCACACTTGTCTCCCACACGGTCATCATCTGAATCCACCTGCAATGGTAGAATGTTTCTGACTTAATGTATGGCTTAAGGGGACAATGAAGTATTAGCGCGTGGTTACATTCCACTTTGCTCATTTCCTTTCACCACAGTGTTTCCTGCTACTGGTGTTCTTTCATCTCTCCTCTCCTGCTTTCACTAAGGACTTTCCTTAGGCTGAAATCATTCTGCCTCTGTAAAGCTGCCAAGCTCAATTTGTCCCAGATCTGTCAGCAGTTTTCAGTGACTGAAAATCAAACATGACTCCAAAAGACTCTGTTGCTCCTCCTACTCCAATTTGCTTGTTGAGTACCCTCAAGTCATGCTAGCCTTACTTGGCAAGACTAGACATACCCTACAACACTAAGAAAGAATAGGGGCAAAGAGGATGAACGGAAGCAGATGGAGGGTGGGAGAAAGGATAGGATAATGAAGATGTGGGTAACTGGATAGAATCAAAAATTCTAATGTAAAATATCTTAATAAGACCACAAATTTTGAAGAGGGCATTTTAGTAGTCTTGTAGTCCATGTCTGGACTTGTCTCTTTTGGACTTTAATTGCCTGGTGCAATTCACTCTTCACTCCACATCGCTGCAGATTTAGACTCACCCCATCCTTCCCCCATCATTTTTCTGAGTTCCGTTGTTCAACACATTCCTATTTCTCAGTGTAGCATGGCACAGGTGGACTGAGCAAGCCTGTGGTGTGCAGACAGGGCATGGACACAGCCCAGGGCCAGCCCATTCCTTAGTAATATCCAGCCTAGGGCCTCTTTACTCACATTAGCCAGCTAATGTCAATGGTCCATTGAAAAGATCTATAGCCCCCCCACCACTCCTTATTGAACAGATGTGCCCTTGAGCTGCATACAGGATTTACTCCACCTTTAAATGGCGTGATAAAGCATAGACAGCTACACAGGGCTAATGACTGAGGCGGTGTCTCAATTGAAAGACAGATATATGCTGAGCTCTACAGAAAGGCAAGGAGATGATTGTGGATTGTTGCTGGTGGGTGAGGTGGAAGGAAATGGGGACTGGCGATGTGTATGTGTGTCCACACACCTGATCAGGATTATGTTCTAGAGGGCAATTGTCACACATGTCTCCCACTCCGTCGAGATCTGTGTCTCTCTGGTCGACATTGTACACATAGGGGCAGTTGTCCTTCTCATTCAGTATGCCTGGGGAATGAATGGAAACATTTGAAAAGCCAGCACATAAATATAAAATATATTATTCAACATGCATGATCTCACTTATAGTATATGTAGATTTCCCAAGGATTTTTTATTATTCCATTTCTTACCATCTCCATCGATGTCCACAGCACAGGCATCTCCCTCTCCGTTGTTGTCTGTGTCGGTCTGATCTGGGTTACTATTGTAGGGGCAGTTATCACAGCGGTCACCCACATCATCACGGTCATAGTCATACTGCCTGGGGTTATACACGAATGGACAGTTGTCCTGTTTCAAAAAGAGAAAGACAAGAGGGGGAGAGCAAGAGTTGAGGATAAGCTTCCAGTTACAGTGCTTGTCATTTGCCATCTGAGATTACAGGGAGGGAGAGATGAAAAGGTGCTTTATATTTAGGTCTTGTCCCAAATCTAATGTTGGGATTAGCAAACACAAAGTGAGGCTCCTTCAGAGCCGTACGTCAGTGTTGGAATTTGAGGTTTTGGCTCAGGCCAGGGAGAAACATTTGCTTTTCTGCTGAGCCTCCCCTCCCCTTCCCCTTCACCACCTGCCTTCTTAGTAGACAGCATGAATGATGAATGCAGAAATCACAGTCACACAAACACACACACTTCCTTGTTCACTGTTATGACCGCATCTGGAGAGTTTTACTTACCCTATCGTCAGGAATGCCATCGTTGTCATCATCATTGTCACAAGCATCTCCAATGCCATCCTTATCATAATCTTCTTGCCCAGAGTTAGGGAGGTTGGGGCAGTTGTCCTAAATAACACACAGGGTTAGACAGTCAGAGTTTACACATAACTTGACTTTAACTCTGCAAAAACATGTCTTACGTGACAGTGACTTTGTCTCAAAGAACTTTATTCTTTTTATCATGTCAGAGCTTCGCTGCTTCCCCACTATGTACCTTTTTGCAGTGGTAGGTGGCGTTCTCCACACAAACCAAGTCAGCATTGGGCCATCCATCCAGATCCGTGTCCTCTCCACAGATATGGCCATTGCCAGCATAGCCGGGCTTGCACTCGCACCGGTACATGGGATCGGCAAAGTGTCCGAGGTAGTTACAGCGGGCATTTTTGTTGCAGTCATGGCTTCCATCAAGGCAGGGATTACGGGGTGTACACACCTGGAGAGTGAAGGAGGAATGCATAATTTGATCAAGGTCAGTGATCAGGCTGGCTATGAATAGTCCAGATTCCTGACATTATGTTCTTTGAGAAGGCAGGCATTCATCACAATATCTGAGCATGATCCTGCCCTGGAGACGCGAGTGTTCTTGTACCTTTCACCAACTGTTGTCAGTATTTAGTTATCAACTCTTTATCTCTTTTTGTCAGAGCATTATTGCTTTATAATATTTCCTGATTTGTTGCTTAACACAAAGACAAGACTGTACTTGCCTGTTTCTTAGCAGCAGCCTGCTCCACACCTCTGCCAAATGGCTGGGGTCCTGAGTAGCGAGGAGGGCAGGGAAGACAGTTGTAGCCAGGATCTGTGTTCTCACAGCGGTGCACACCATTAAACTCAAAGCAGGCATCTGGAACCTCCTTGCACTGTTTTTAGGATGAAAAGAACAACCATTAAGATCGTTAAGATGGAGACTTGGTATATGTTTCAGGCCTCAAACCATGTTTGTATCTGACAAAATCATAATACAATGTTATAATTAATAATTTTTTACCTCATCAACATCTTTACACTTGATACCATTGCCAGTGTAGCCAGCTGGGCACTTTCCACACTTCCAGGAACCATCAATGAAACTGGTGCACTTGGCTCCAGCAAAGCAGGGGTTAGACAGGCACCCATCTGAAAACAGCAATGTTGGCTCATTGTCAAGACATCAACTTCAAGATGAAAGGTATGATTCAGATATCACCTTTTTTTAATCAAGTAAATCCAATTCCAGTAATGATCTCATTGTAAATACTTAAAACTAAACTAACAACAACAGTAATGTAGTTAATTAGAGCACAGTAAAAACAACATGTTTAAAATAAAACAGATACATGGAACTAGATTGTAGAAGCTCTGTAAGTCATTAAAATGCCTCACCAATCGGGCATGCTTTCTTGTTGCACATCTGGGTGTCTTTGGCATCACCAACACAATCTTTGCCACCGTATTTTGGTGCAGGGTCATTGCACAGGCGTTTACGAGTCTGGACACCACCACCACATGTGAGAGTGCAGGTATCCCATGGTGACCAGGGTCCCCAGTTACCATTGACTAAGGGGGAGAAGAAGAAAACATGATCAATTTCTTTCCTTGCTGTGTACAAGTCAGACATGCAACCTGGGTGCGAATATCAGATGGTGGGACTTACTGGGGCAAGGAGACTTCTGACACTTCTCGGTTTGCCGGCCTTCTCCCTCACATTCCTTGCCTCCAAGCTGAGGGGTGGGGGAGTTGCAGAGGCGGATACGGGTGATAACACCAGCACCACAGGTGACGGAGCAGGATGACCAGGGTGACCAATGGCTCCAGCTTCCGTCCTGCTTGACTGAAGGCCGCAAAGAAAGGTCAGAGGTCGGTTATCAGGAAGCAAAGCATTAGATCTCTGTGACACTCTATCAGATATTATGATACACAGATGATGACAGACTAGCAGATATCTACATGTAAATCAGGCTGGCTACTTAACAGGGTCTACTTGTTTGTTTGTTTGGCTGCGGGGTAAGAGTGTGTTGTGTTAACTTACAGCGCTTGTCACACTCCTGGAGGTAGCAGTCGTGGGTCTGCACAGAGGTGCCCTCACAGTTGTTATTGATACGGTCGCAAGAGCGCCCACGCTGCTGGATGCCCCGCCCACATGACACAGAACAATGGGTCCATTCAGACCACGGCGACCAGCCGTCCTCTGCATAGTCACTCGCTGAGCAGGAGGGAGAGAATATGAGAAAGAGGAGAAAAAGGAGACAATAAAAGAGCTATTCCAGTGAGGCAGCACCCCCTCACAAACACCCCTGAGCCTAAATGAGGAGGGAAAGCTCTTAAAGCGGAAACAGTGTGGATTTAGCTGGGACAGAGAGAAGGCCGTCTGAGAGGGAGGGAGAATAACATTCTAGGAGAAGTTGGAGAAATAGAAAAGTCCACTGTCCTCACGATACATAAGGATGCCCCATTGGCTTAGGTTTTTCTAAAGAGGAAACAGATTTTGCAAACATGGTGCTGGGTGTGTAATGACTTCAACAAGTGGCTGAGGTCTGAATGAATGCAGCAACCCTGTTTATTTAGGTTTTAGGGAAGCACTGCAGCCAGGATACATAGGTATGAAGAACAAGTCACCTCTCCTCATGTAGAAGATGGCTTCACTAAACAGCCAACCAATTTTCCATCCCACTTTAACCAATTTGGCAAATTACAGCCATTTCAACTTGAAGATTCAAAGATGTTTTGGAGCACAAAGTGCCAATGTTCCAAACGCATAAGCTCCCTTTCATTTACTCGGATGTTATTGCAGTGAAATCATCTCTGAAAATTAACATGTTTTCTCTTCAATAGAAACCTTTACATCTAGGGAAATATTTGTGGCTTTTTGTTTTGTATGGCAAAAAGCATAGAAACGGCTCTTTCACTGAATGGGGCTGTGTTTGAATGCTCTGTCTGAAACATAAACATTCTAGCTTATGGGGGCCATTTATACAGTAGCTTAAAGTGCAGGTTTACATAACTGTAATTGCAGTGTACTTTCCTAAAGCTATGCAGATTCTAACAATGAGTTGGGCTTTTATAAAACAGCTTACGTGTTCCACAGCGTGGGCAGCACTCTCCATCAGGAACAGTAGCATTAGCACAGGGGATCAGTGGGCAGGAGATCTTGCGGCACACAGTAGCAGAGTTCTGTACAAGCACAGAGATCAAATGTATGGTTAAAGATATGCTCAGATATATATAATTTGAATGTTGCTGCAATTTTCTTCCAAATTATATCCAGGTGCTGTTAACTCCCCATTTCCAAATGAAATTGAGACACTACAGAACTGTGTCACTGATGTAGAGTTGATTATTGTGTAAACCTATTTACATAAGTGCGTGTTGCAGGGTAATTTTTTATTCAAGTCTTGGTCCATGTCCGTGCAACCAACTCGTTAAATTTGCTGCTCAACATCTGAGTTTGCACAGATTTACCATGCCAGAAAAACTAAAAAGCAGAATTTTGGCTGAGAACAAAGACCCCTGCGGACAACCACCTGCCCACTGGGTCAGGGGAGGGTGGGAATGAGGCCAAAGTCCTAACAATGGAAGTCGGTTTCACTGTGGAGCCGGACTGGGCACTGAGCCCCAAACAAGTAAAGCCAGCCTGCCAGCACAACCTGTGTGGCTGCACTGTGAATGACTCAGAGATAACAACTGGCTGCAAATATGCATAGTAATGTTCTCCCTCCCGGATCTGATCACTGATAGTGAAAAAAGGGGGAATCAGGACAACTAGTGCATGAGGCAAAGAGGAAATCAGGAAATACAGCCTATCTGTGAAAGGCAGGAATCTTCCCTGCCAAGTATTTTGCACCCAAACACATCCCTTCTTTCCATTTGTCAGAGCCAAGGTCTTGTTCTTAATTATGGGCAATGCATCCCTTAACGTCTGGTAAAGTCCCTCTAGGCCACACTTGAGTTGAACTTCTGATGACAGACCTCTCATTACAACAGTAAAGGCTGTTGGCCTTCTGCCAGGTCTTCACACTGCCAATTACTGACCAGATCAGTTGAGTGGTGGTTAAGTGTGGGTGCCCCAGTGTGATTTGTCTTTACATATGAGTGTTTGTGTGCCTGTGTGTGTGTGCAAGTACAAACAAGTCAAATCATAGAGTGCATCCCCTTCACACGTGTGTTTAAGTACTTGAGATCTCACCTGACAAGTGCACTCGGTGCAGTCATCCACGGTCCACTCGTCTCTGTTCTTGTGCACAATGCCATTGTGGATGCAGACCCCACTGTGAATGCCGATACGGTTCTTTATCAGCTTGTTCTCATCCGTCTGGGAGGGCGGTGCAAGAGAAACATAGAAGACACAAATGTTGTTTTTTGAATATTTGGATCATAATCAGTTGTTAGCCTGCCAGAAATGACTTCTCCTGGGAGCTTTAATAAAATTCATCCTACGTTAAAAGTGAAGAGCATGACTACCCAGAAAAGAGTATAAAAAAGGGCGATATGCACCAGGTAGACAAGGTCATTGTCAATCCAAACAAGTTCAACATTATTTGATAGTAGAAATTTATATAGGTTTGGAAACAATTTTGAACTGATGCCATAAATATGTTTTTCTTTTAATTTGAAAATCAGAAGGTAATAGCTACAGATAATTAAAGATTTTGTTTAAATTTTCTTTTTGCGGATTTCAGTATTGGTGAACGCCATAATTGAATTTGAAATCAGAGTACAGCCCTATTCACTACAAAATGCATATTTCCTTAATCAGCTTCCTTGTTTTCTAAGCACTCAAAGTTAATTTGATCAATAATAAATATGCTTTTGTAGTGCAAAACTTGACAAACATGTTAGAGGTATCTCATATCCTTAGCTGAATATACAATACATGTCTAATGTTGCTGGATGTGTTGATGGATACCCAGAGACCAGACACATCTAAAAAACACACTACGGCGGACAGACAGCTGACAGGCAGGCGGTCACCTGACAGTCTGGTGGGTTTCCTCCTTACCAGCTGGCGAAGTTCATTGGACAGCTCCTTGACCACCACACCGAGGCCCTTCAGCTCCTTAAACATGCTGACCAGGTCCTCACAGGAGAAGCCACAGACCATCTGCAGGTCTTTACCAGGACAAAAACACAGGAAGAAAGGTCATTAATTTCTAGTGAAGGTTAAAAAAATGTTTTCCTTTCTATCTTAGTCCAGTCTAATCAACAGATATGAACCAGTATAACATGTATAATGGAAAGTCCACAACATGCTGTGTTTACCTTTAGTCTTATGTCCAGTGTACTCTGTTCTGATGGCTGAGGAGCCATTGAGGTTCTCCAGAATCATGCTGTCAGTGGTAATGGCTGAAAGAAGAACAGTACCATAAATCAAACCACATATCTACACACTCATCCTAATGGTTGATTTATTAATGCGGAAGGACATTGTTCTTAAAATGTTACACATCCCACAGTGCTATAAATTATTATGAAAAGTAATTAATACTGCACAAAGAGAACATATTTTGAGAATACAGTACACAGAGATATTTTGCATTCCTGTGTGACAAGTGGTTAACAGCTTACCAGGGAGAGTTTTATGTAGAAATCAGAAAGCAAATTAAGTATATACATATTTCTTTGATAAGGACTTGCATGGACTTGACAGTAGGCCTACATGAAGCAGGCTAGAGGGGAGTAAACACAAAAGCTGCCTGTTCACTTACAGCTTTGGCATCCTTTGTTGCGGAGGATGGCCTCCAGTGTTGTTCCAAACACAAACCGCACGTTTTGAAGGACCCCCTGCAAGTATCAAAGTTCAGTTTAGGCTGCAATCCGGTACATCAGTAAATAAAACCGCTCAATATTGCATCACACTAGTCATTAAAGTAATCTATAAGTCCTGTGATGTGTGCGTTTATTACGCATTTAGATCATTGCATAGTTGCGTTTTAAACTAAATTTCCGCTGTCAGCATCAAAACAATACGGATAAAAAATGTTAAAAAAGACCACTCATTTAACCAAAGTTAAAAATGAATCTTCAGTCTATAGTGGCCCGTGCTCTCACCATGAACCTGTCCTTCGCGGCTCCCTTTCCAATCCTGAGCTGAGCGCTGGCTGGGGTCTCCGGCGTCAGGATGCTCTGGATAGGGGCATCCAACTCGGCGGGGTTCACGTCCTCGCATCCCGTGTACAGCTGCGCCCGGTCTTCCTGCACGAACAGCGTGATATTCTTCCAGTGGCCCGTAGCCAGATCCACATCTTCAATGGAAACCACCTGCTGCTTGTTCTCGGTGGAGAAAACGATGTCCAAGGTGTTCGCCTTGCCGTTGGAGACGATCTCAAACACGGGTCCCGAGCCGTCCTGCTTCTCCACGGTCAGGAGGCTTCCCCTGGTCCGTTTGAACTGCTTGAAGTTCAGCAGGAGGAGGAATCCCCTCTCGGCTTGGATGGAATCGATCAGATCCCTGAAGGCGCTCTCGGGGATCGGGGGGATCAGGTCCGGGTTGAGGATCTTGTAGGCGGGGCTGTACGGGTCGTCTCCTTTCACGAGCGTGACCCCGTGGTTCTTCTTGGGGACTTGGACGAGCTCAAACAAGTCATAGACGCTATTGTCGTCTCGACTTTCTGCGGGTGAATAATAATAAGCAGTCAGCCTTTGTCTCGCAGTGCACTGCATTTCTGTTGTTTTCAGTTTCAGTACCCTGCGAACTTTTTCAAACAATACCGGATTCTTGTAAAATGTGTAGCCTCAATAATAGTTAATAATAGTTTCCTATCTGAAAAGAGAACTGATATTCTGTGAAGTTTTACAAGTTCAAGTTGAATCACTTAGATCCGCCAAACTCACCTGCGACTCGCGCACTCTCGCAGGTCCAAAGCATCAATAGCAAAAATATCCCTGTCAGCTTCATGGTGAAACACCAACCTGCTGTGACAAATGACGACAAAAGCCCAACAATCTAACTATTTAGTACCAATAATGTCAATGTCAGACAAAGTATGCAACAGACTGAAAACATAACAGAAGTTGATATCAAATAAATCATTTATGGGAGTGCAGCTGCAGAAATAGTCACATTCCTTAGAATATTTGTCACTTACCTGCTTAATTAAAACAGAAGAGAAAAGATAATAATAAAGTCCCGCAAAAATTGTAGAAATCCAATAATAATCCTCAGCAATCAATCTACAGTGAATTATTTAAAAGAAAAAAGTTCCACCGTGAAAAGAAGAGAAATAATAAAATCTTGCTTCTTTTTTTTTTGTCTTGTTTCAAAGCTTGCTGGGATCGGCCGGCTAAAAAACTCCCTTTTAAGCCGAGGGGGACAAAGTGCTATTTAAATAGTTTGATGCCATTCCTAAGAAGTGTCCTCGTCCAATCACGGTGAGGGGAGAGAAGGGACGAGCTTATCCTGAGAGAGAGAGAGAGAGAGAGAGAGAGAGAGAGAGAGAGAGAGAGAGAGAGAGAGAGAGAGAGAGAGAGAGAGAGAGAGAGAGAGAGAGAGAGCCTTTTCACTGCGGGATGAGGGACCAACTTCAGTGTGTTGCACTCAGACTTTTAATGGACCAGTGTTTCCTCTCACTGCGTCCATCCATCAGTCCTCAGAAGCATTTCCATGTCAGCGATTACCACAAGAACCCTTGAAATTGTTGTAATATTTCTAAAATATTCCAGTAGTGTCTCTCTGGTATGCAAAATGAAAAACATCACAAAAAGAGATTTTTTTTCACAATATAATAGTATTTTAGTGATGCTGTGATATCTGTAGAGGCAATATTCCTAGAATATTCTTATGTAGGTCCTACTATGCCAGTGGCAATAATGCATATCTGCAATTTATTTGAGGTCTTCTTTCAATAAATGTTTTAGCTTATTTCATCTGATGCTACTTTATATCTATATGCATGTATAGTTTAAAGTTTTGTTATGTATTTTTAAATACACTACAGAATTACTACTTCCCTTTATTGTTTAGATTGTTAGAAAAAAATGCATTTTTTCATGTCAAATAGTCAGGTCATACATCAGGTCTGAACAGTGGTGAGTTTCATTATTCTACTCAGCTCTTTGCAGTTCCAGATCCAACCGCTAGGAGCCGACGTGAGTTCACTGGAGAGGAGCCTGAGGCAGTTCAAGGTAGTGCTGCAGCACACCTGAACTGCCATTCAGATCTTCACTGTTTTTGTACAAACGGATACATAAACAAAGCATTTCAACTGGAGATAATGTATCACACAATCCTCTTTTAAGTCTTTAAAAACAGTGAAAGCGGTAGGACATTCTCCTGGGCAATCATCGTTCCTGATTATGTGCCATTGAGCAAGGCATTTTATTTCTGCCAAAGAAGAAGAATTATGGGAAGGTGAAACATTTTTCTGTACAAAATTCTTCTCAACAGGACCATGACAAAGCATATAGTAGATATGAAGCATATTCACTGAACTCATAAATAAACTTACAAATACATTCATATAGGCCATAGGCCTATATAAAATATAGAAAATAGTGAGGCAAGAGAAATACCAAATGCCTGCTCAGAAATGTCACGTTAGTATCAAGCAGAATTTTCATACCAGCATCAGCTAAAATTTTACCAGTATTCGTCAGTGATTAGGCAGTGTAAGAGCAATTTAGTAAAGACAATGCCTATATGTAATGCAACAAGTTTCAGAGCTATGAGTTTAACAGACATGTGTGCTGGTATGTCCCTGTGATGGAGCTGAAAGCAAACCGTCTGGAGATGGAAGCTCTGCCCTGAGGGGTCCTGAGGTCAGAGTTGAACTGAGTCTTCTGGTGCCTGTGAGTCTCTGTCTGGACCCTTGATGGAAGCTGTAGCTAGCTTGTTTCAGCCTGTGGAGGATCCATTATCAATGCCTCAGGTGCCAGCAAAGTTGACTTGTCTACAGTGTAAAATGAAAATATGTAACAATAAAGATTTATCAATTTGGAAAGGCGTTAACCTGAGTGAGCAAATGGACCGACACATGTTTGAGTGATGCACAATTTTGGAGCTTGTTTAAGCTCATTAAAGACTCATGTTAGTGTTTGGTTGTTATTTTGTAAGCTCAGCCTGTGAAGAAGAAAGTACATGTGCAGAAAAAAATGTGCTGCTGTTCTTGGCAGGAGAAAATATAAATATAAGGATCAAGGGAACATTTGTCTGAATACACACATGTTGCCACACACGTTCACTAAAGACGGTAGTTGGAAAGAAAGTTGGTGTATAGATGTGAGCAGTTAACAGGCATGTGCACAACACGCATCTTCTTTTTCCTTTCCATTTCTTTCCTGTTTTTGCTACATGGCCAAAAGGAGTAGAGGTGAAGAAAAGAGTGGAGTAACAAGGATGTGAGAGAAAGGAAAAAATTGAGAGGAGAGGAATGAGGAGGTAAACAAGAAAAGGAGAGGAGCGGGGGAGAGAAGGAACAAAAAGAAGGGAGGAGAAATGAGGAATGAAGAAGAGAAGTGGAGAGGATGAACAAGAAAAGGATGATAAGATGAGGAACGATGACAGGAAATTGGAAACACGGGAGGAAGAAACAATGGAAGGAGAGGAGAGGAAAGACAGGCAGAGGAGAAACCAGACGAGGAGAGATTAGGAAAGACAAGGAGGAAGGAGAGGGCTGTAGAATCAAGATGAAGAGATTTCAAACAAGAAAAGGAGTAGGAAAACAAAGAGAGGAAATGAGAAACAAGGAAAGGAGAAATGAGGAAAAGAAAGGGCAGAGGAGAGGAAAACTAGGAGATTAAAAGAGAAAGAGGAAAATGGAGGAGCAAAGTGCAGGAGTAATGAGGAGAGAAGAGGACAGGAGAAACAGGGAAAGGAAATTAGGACGTCCCAGTCACCGAATCCAGGCTGTCCTCTTGTTCCTGCGCCTCAGCACCAAGACAGGTCCTAACCCAGGCCAAACCAGCCAAAGATTTTCTCGTAATGTAGCTTCAGAAAGCTGTTGACTCATGGGGTTGGGGATGAAAGGTGAAGAAATGTTTCAGTTTTATTGTCAGTGTTGACAGCAGTTGTTAACATCGGATTTCTTGTCATCTTGTGGGTTTGATGTACACTTGAAGTTGTGTCATACTTGCACAGGAAAACACAAATGAATGAGTGACTGTGTTGCGGTTAACGGTTGTTCAGTTTTTGTCCAAGATGACAGGAAATGATAGACTCAGTAATCTGACATTGTGGTCATTTGCCTTCTTGATGATCCACAAGGGTTACTCCTTAATATAAAACAATTTTACAAATTCACACTAAAACTAGAACACAGTGTCATCAAATTGTAGTAAGTTGGAGGTCTAATTTTTCTCACTGGACTCTCACGTTTGCGGTCACTTCTACAATCTGTGACTACAACCAAAAGGGATCGTAGCCTGCTTATGTTATTGCCAAGCCCTACTAACAACTAAAAAGAAGACATGGGGAACTTTTCCCCGTCAGCAGCTCATATTTACAGTAAATCCAATATGGCAAGTCTGCATTTGCTCTTCCTTGTTCCATCATCAGAGAGCAGCTAGGTTCTGTGTCAGGGCAGAGCAGGAACTCAGAGCACGGAGAACATTTTTTGCATGAAGTAAAAGTTCATTTTGTCCACTTTTTTATTTTAGTTGAAGCAAAAATGCAAAACATTTGGTGTTGCAGTCTGTCAAACATTCAAATTTGTGGCTTTTGTCACTGTTTGTCAAAAGACACGATTTGAAGGTGTAATTTTGAAAATTGTCTAATTGTCTTTTAGAGTTGGCACACAGCCCAAAAAGTATGACTGCATGAGCTGACATGTGAAGACCTGGAGCTGTACACAGGTGCTGAAGAGTGTGTTTGTTCTTCAGCTGGGTGAGACGCTGCTTGAGGTCACACACTCACCATGGGAGATTACTGGTGTTTTTGCTGCATGCACAATACCCAGACAAACACACACACACACACACACACACACACACACACACACACACACACACACACACACACACACACACACACATACATACACAGCACTGACCCCCTGTGATTCTTCACGGCAATTAACCAGCACAAAGCACACAAATGGAGCATCAAGAGCTAAATGATGCCTGTATACATTCACTTGTCAGCATCGGCAGATTTTAAAAACCTTGCACTTGAATTGCTGGTTAATGTAAAAACCTGCTGGGCATTTCTAATGTCCCTTTTTGGTTGAAAACACTTAGTGTTTTTGTTTAAAATTCTCAACAATAAAGTGACCATTCGCTGTGTTGGTTCATATCATACAGATGCAATTAGATCTGATGCATTCTTGAGCTCAAAATCCATTTTCCGGCGACAGTGACCCACAGATGACCACCTGAGCGTCTCTTTCATTTGGGCCTCCTCCCTGCTCCCACTAATTCCTAATAAACTACTCATTGGAGTGTTCAACCACGACATTGCTGTGCCCGAGCCAGGACCATTAGCCGCGTCCTGCGCACGGGAAAAGACATTGGTTGCCACAGGCTCAGCCACTCTGTGATTTCTAAATATCTAATAGTGTCTAGGAATGTACATTTGATCCAGTTCCATCTCCAGCCTATTAGGAGGTCACGGTGTGCCAGCTTCTTTTCATGGGCTTCCATGGACAATGTAATTTGCATTCCAGAGCTCAGCGGGTTGGGGAAAAAAGACGTTTGGGTGTTCTGAATCATCTGATATAATTGCTGCTGAGAGCGTAACTGCCGATTCTGTTTAATTCTAATAGGCTCTACAGTGAAATGTTTTCTCCAAATTTGGCGAATTAATACAGAGGCCTGTCTTGACCATTAGCAATGTCGCAGCTGTTAACCAGCTGTTTACTGCTCAAAAAATATTTTCAGTGAAGTTACACTGGCAGCAGTGTAGGAATGAACTTTTTAATCAGTCTGCTTGTCATTTCGCTCAGTATATGCTGAATTAATTAAATATGCAGGACACATGCTTTTTTAATCAAAGCAGTGATGTTGTGAATCCACCACCCTTATTGATTTCACTCATTGCAAAATGATTTCCCATATTAAATCTATCTAGGATATGCTGTTAAAGAGGAGCAGACAGTTTACAACACACCATAGACTATATGTAAGATAAATCACACATTTTTCCACAGTTGAACTGCTTTGTTTTAACAAGACTAAGGGTCTACTGCTAGCAGCTCTGTGAGGCTGTACTTAAACACAGTGATGCTTTTAGCTAAATGCTAACATGAGCATGCTAGCAGGCTCACCATGACTAAGCTAACATGTAAATGTCTAGCCTTTTTCTATACAGTCTGTGTCTAGCAGGCATAGGCAAATGTTTATCATCTTCGCCATGATAGTGTGGCCTGTTAGGATGCTAACATATGCTAATTAGCACTAGACAAGTACAGCTGAGAGTGATGGGAATGGTGAATGAATATTAAATTAAATCAATTATTTAAGTAGATTAGTTCTGCAGGTACAAAAGCTTATAGTGTCACATGTTTCTGAGAGTTAACTATTGCAGTTCAAGCTGCCGCAGGACTGCAGATGACATAGGCCTTTATGTCAATTTATATAACTGCTCCTAATAGAAAAATAAACATATAAAGTAAATATATGAAAATACCATTCTTTGACATTGTTTTGAATTTCTCTGCACTTGTTTGCTGAGAAATTAACAGCAAAATAAATGGGAATCTATTATCACTAGTGGAAAATCACTTATCATTAGGCTCAGTACTTGTATATATAGGACCTCTCTCTCTCTCTCTCTCTCTCTCTCTCTCTCTCTCTCTCTCTCACACACACACACACACACACACAAACACACACACACACACACAAATATCTCATTAAAAACATGATTTTTTGTTACCGTAGACATAATTTGGGCGGAATTTCAAACAGTGGTCATCCTTCATGGCTCCACACACATTCCTCCACTAAACAAACACAAACTGTGGTGACCTGAGCAAAAGCAGCAATAAACAACTGTCAGCCGGCCTTATTTGGAAATATAGAGAGGTCACCTGCCACGTCCACATTCCTGACATACCACTTTAGCACACATAAATATCCTGGAAGCCTTGTTCCATATGCCCTGCCTGTTAATCTGTCTAAGAGCTGGACAGAAATCACTCTGATTGCCTCTCAGATCACTCAACACAACAAGAGGCACTACAATAGTCCTCCTTGTCCTGCGTCATCAGTGAAAGCATATCTGAGCTCATCAAGGATGTTTTCACAAAGCTGATACTGATGGACTTTGTATAAAAAGCCCGTCACATTCAGAAGCAGCACAGTTACACGGTTTTGTTTAGGAACAACTTTAAACTTTGTTTTTCCATTTACAGCAATATAAATGTTACAGTGTCCCTGAAGCTCCATCACAGAGAGGGAGAGAAAAAAAGCGAAATACTGGGTCATGGACAAAAGGAAGGATCTGTCCAGACTTGCACCGTCAAAATCAACTTACATACAATTAGATGAGTGTCTCAGATGCCAGCAGTTACAGAGAACAGGCGTGGATCAGGACCTGGCAGGGACACGCAAAGACAAAAAATAGCCTCTCACTGAGGGCTTGTTTGCACACCGCTTGCAGGTACGGACACTCCACACCCTGGCAAGGTACTAGTAATGGTGTTACTGAAGGTACCACACCTCAAGTGTCATACAGTCAAATCTGTCACGTGCTCCTGCCCTAAAGTTTGACCTGCAGTTCTTTTGTGGTTAAAAATATTTTCCGATTCCATTTCTCTGTGTTTTTTTTTATTTATCTTTTTTTTACGTTAAAAAGTTAGCAAAATATTTGTTTGACAAACTCTGATTGGACATCCAATATGTTTTCAATCAAAAACTTAATCATTACATGTTAACCATCATCCTCCTGTTTCCTTTGCTACAGACCAACGAAGGTTGAGGTCAAGGGCAAAAGACAGATGATGTCTGAATTAATTTAATTTTCTAAAACAATTTCTTTTACAACCTTTCCTTTGACCTCTATGTGACCTCCTTTGATGGTCACAGCCACCAAGTTAAGAACCTTTGAGTGAGATATCTTTCCATAACTATTTAGTGTATGAGTGAACAACTGACAGTTCAGTGAATCCTCTTACCACCTGTTCACTCGGGAGGCACTCATTGCAAGACATTAGTGTCATTCCAACAAATCCTCCAAAGTAAACGACAAAACACATCACTTGTTTGCCTCCAAACTGTTCATATGACTGTTTTCTGATATGTTTGGTTGGGTTCAGATACAAAACGTACTATGTTGGGGTGAGGGAAATATCATAGTTTGGGTTCAAAAACGACTGTCGGTGGGAAATGGGACGTGACATATGTAAAAGTCACACACTGTAATTCACACTACTTTTATGTCCAAAGGTCATTTTAAGTATTTAAACAAATGAATAATGCTGCTGTTAAAGCTTGACTTGTGAGTCACTCTGACCTTGAACACATGTTGATAAGATGTCTGCGACTATGTGTCATCTTCTGTCATGGTATGTGCTATAGTGCGATGTCAACAATATATATCATAATCTGGGAATTTTTTATGTGAAAAGTGTTTAATGTATTTTTTTTTTTCTTCTATAAAATCTTACTGGCAGTGTTTGGGTGATGGATGGCAATGTGCAACAAGAGATGAAGATCTCAACTTATTTACATGACATATGCTTTCATTCAACCCCAAACAAGCATTATTTAATAGCATTACATGCAAAACAAAGTTATTCAAATATGCTGATACGAAAATAATCTTTCAATCTCAATACCAGACAAATTCTGTATGTCTCAACTTTTATTTTGGTGCTGCATTTCTTCTTTGTCAACATACGTGCAAACTGTCACCCTCCATTCAATTTCAAGATGTTTGCTAGCTGGAGGCAACATCCTGGCTGTCATGTTACTTCATGTTATCAGTGAGATTGGAGATTCAGTGGGACATTGGCGGTTATGAGTACATGATCTGCAGTCTAATGTATTTACTAAAGGCTTATGCGAGGCGGGTTCCTTACACTGAGAACCTCTCAGTGCGTTTGGTCTCAGAGGGAGAAATCCTTTGTTTACCAAATCCATCTGACAAAACAGATGTTAAAATGTCTGTCACGGAGACATTCATTTAAGTGTTTACTCAAAGCTTCCCAATTTGTATTGTCATGTGTGGTATTTTATCCTCCGGCTTTTGCATTAAAACTGTGCTGCATATAGGCTACCTATTTCCAAAGTTGTTGTTTTTGTCCCGACTAGACTTAGTCAGGCACAAAAAGGAGTCCGTTTTAAAGATTTTGACAGATGTTGGAAGCAGCTATTCTTTTTCACATCTGCGACTGCCATGCAGCTTTAAAAGACAAAAACTGTTATTTTGGCTAACGTCCAGGCTTAAGGTAAAAGGATTCATCTGAGGTCTCCCATAACATTTAGAGAAACATGCACTGGCTTATTTAAAGGCTTGTAAGTTTATTAAATTGACCAAACTCCATATAGATGATGGTAGAGGGATAGATCATGATAATGCCTCTGCAGAATATAGAAGCAGTTTGACGCCATGTAGAAATGCTCTTTAACAAAAGGACGTTTCTCCTTACATTGGTGAATCAGATTTAAGAATAAGTACACTCCATGACATCCAGACCTATTACTGCAGCGCTTAATAAACACACCGTTGTCCACTTATTCGGGTGCTACTTACAGTTCTTTTGGTGCCAGAACTAAATGATCCATTCCAAGTGACCCTTCAGATTTCCCTTACTATTTTCATATAGATTTTTTTACAAGTTGATGCTTTTCCCTATGTGTAAAAGGCTCTGCAGCTACCCATATTAAAAATCAAACAGAACAAAATATATATGGAATATGTGCAACACATCATGTAACCTGATCATACATATTCATACAGACAAATACAATATTTAGTCATATATACATTATATACATATACACATATTAAACCTGTACTACAAACATATTAACAATGCAATAATAGATTATTAGGTAAAAACTATTATTTTACATACATACATGTACAAGTATTATTATGTAAAAATAACTCAAGGTTTGTCCAAAGCTTTGAACCACATCAGACACCATCAGTTCATCCTGGATCAGTTAAGTTTGATTTAACATTTTTATGTTTAGCTTAGTAGGAAAAAAAATCTTAAACTGCTTGACCAGTCGAATACTTCATCAACAGTGGTGAAATACTATTATAGTCTTGTCTCTTAAAATCATTTATCCTAATAAACAGCTGCTTATTTTGGCAAAATGTAAACATTTTCCTTCATAATAGTCTAAATATTTTCAGGAAATGTTACAAATTATTCCCAAAATATCTAATTTTCCTCCTCTTGAGTCACAGTTGATTTAGACCAGGCTTGTCTCAGCTGCTCTGTTGATGAGGTTGCCAAGCAGCAAAAGGGAGGAGGTACAGGGAGGGAGTGGGACAGGCTTTAGGGTAACATGGGAAGCTGTTCCAGGGTTATGACCCCGAAAAAAGGACACAACGCCACAGAGATATGCTGAGATGTTGACATGCACACAGTTGTCTTGTCTCAAGGATTATAAAACAGAGTTTGAGCTTGAACTCTGTAAACTCCACAGAGTTAAACTTCAACTCTACTTGAAATTCTAATTCATACAGTCTGTTTAGAAGATTTATTGTGAAAGTTAAGATGTGCTATTTTACTGACATGAATGTGTCAGTAAAATAGGTCCTTTTTATCCAGCTTCCTAAATGATAGTATTTACTGCTTTTCATTATAAATTAAATAACTTTGGATTTTGGATTGTTGGTCAGACAAAATAAGCAGTCTGAAGTTGTCTCCTTGTGTACTAATAAGCAACCAACATCATGACTTCTTGTGATGAAAATATATAGTGCTCTTATTAAATCCTGTTATTCTGATTATAACATGGTTTTGAAATCTCTCTCTCTGGAGGATGGGAAGAAACCCTAACCTTTAAATGGCATTCACTCCTGACAGTAATATTTCTTCCTGAACACGTGGGTGAACTTCAGAGCACAGGTGATGTCCATCGTCTGGTTTTAAGCTCCTTAACATATTTGGGTCTCAGAGAAGATGTTAGGCAAGTTGACATTTTACTTTCATCTTCTGCAACAACCTCCTGAGGATATGTTGTGACACCGAAATGGATGTTTCTGTTGAAAATCCATGTTTTAATTAAAGGCCAT
This sequence comes from Micropterus salmoides, assembly GCF_014851395.1. Lineage (NCBI taxonomy): Eukaryota > Metazoa > Chordata > Actinopteri > Centrarchiformes > Centrarchidae > Micropterus > Micropterus salmoides. The sequence goes on from NW_024040928.1 coordinate 21,391,194, forward strand.
AAATCTTTTAAATATCCTTTTAAAGCTGGGGTAGGCAACGTTGAAGAGACTGGCAAGAGAATGCTACATTGCAAAGCCACTCGCCCAAAATACATTTTCGTGCGCAATGAATGCATGGGAAGAATGCAGCAGGTACAGGCAGGTAGGCCAGCCAATCATTTCATTCGGGCCAAAAGATGATGCTTCTTACTGTCCTGTGAGACCAGCAGAACAAATTTTTTTCTATTTTCAAAACTCTAAAATTTATTACTTTGTTTCTTCAACGTCAACTGTCTGTCATTTCATCAGTTCACACACATCTGTCTGCCTAACACGAGTGTCAGATCTCCTTCTCAGTGGCTGCCTGCAGCTACACTTCTCCTGTCCTTGCAACTGCAACTTCCACTATCTTCCTTCATCTACACTTGAAAACCAAAAGGTGAAAAGAGCACGCAAGCATGTTACTTTGTGGCTATAACAATGTGGTTGTATGTCCACGATACCCTGCAGTCCCTGCTGCAGCCAGTAACAGTGCCCATCTGTGGGCAACACGTAAAGAATGTTTCACAACGATCCATATTTAATGTTTTATTAGGTTATAACTAATGAAAACTCAGACATAATTCCGGATTCGGGACAACTACCGTCACATGAGGTGGGGGATGAAACGCCTGCAGCACAGTGGACCCTGCCAATCTGGCCGGAACCTTAGGGACATAGCCTGGACAAGGGTGCAGGATGGCCCTGACCCTCCCCGGGGCAAACTCCAGGCATCGGGGAGAAATCGAAAGTGCCTGGAGATCCCCCACCCTCCTCAGAGGGGTGATAGCAAGGAGAAGGCCATCTTAAGGGTCAGGTGCTTGGCTTCACCCGACTCCAGGGGTTCGAAGGGGGCCACAGCCAGCGCTTCGAGAACCACTGCCAGGTCCCAGGTGGGAACCCTGGAACGAGTCACGGGTCTCATCCTCCGGGCTCCACGGAGGAAGCGCACGAGCAGTGGAAGCCTCCCCAAGGGCCCATCACTCAGAGTGGCGTGAAATGCTGCAATGGCAGCCACATACACCTTGAGTGTGGATGGGGAGAGGCTCCCGGAGAAACAGTGCTGGAGAACTCCAGTATCATAATTACCGAGCAGGTAACTGGGTCCACCGTGCGTTCTCTACACCAGGTGGCATTTTAACACGTTCCACTTACATCCTTCTCGTGGCCGTACATCCTTCTCATCTTCTCACCCTTTCAATGCCCGGTCCTCCGCCTGGGACAGCAGGTCTCTCCTCAGGACCTGCCAGGGCGGGCCCTCTAGGAGCGATATTATGTCCGAGAACCACACTCGGGCCGGCCAGACACGGGGCTACTGACAGTAGGCTGACACCGTCCTGATGGACCCCATCCAGAACCCCCGGGGGCAGAGCAACTGGGGGAAGAGCATACAGACGCAGCCTCGGCTGCGTCTACACCATGGCATCCAGCCCTAGCGGGGCTGGAGGCGAGAGGGAGAACCACAGGGGACAGTGCGTAGTCTCTCGAGACGCAAACAAGTCCACGTCTATGGGGCCGAACTTTTCACATAATAACTCCACCACCTCGGGGTGGAGTCTCCATTCCTCCATTCCTCCAGGTCTGCTCCCTGATTCTGAGTCCCAGGGACGTACATCGCTCTGAGGGACAGCAGTCTCTGCTGGGACCACAGGAGGATCTGATGTGCCAGTATGCATAACGGGCACGAGCGCAGACCCCCCTGGTGATTCAAATAGGCCACCACTGCCGTATTGTTAGTTCTGACAAGGACGTGGCGACCGCGGAGAGCGGGCAGAAAACTCCTCAGAGCTCTGAATACCACCAACATTTCCAGGCAATTTATGTGCCAGGAGAAACTCGGGAGGCACTCATTGCAAGACATTAGTGTCATTCCAACAAATCCTCCAAAGTAAACGACAAAACACATCACTTGTTTGCCTCCAAACTGTTCATATGACTGTTTTCTGATATGTTTGGTTGGGTTCAGATACAAAACGTACTATGTTGGGGTGAGGGAAATATCATAGTTTGGGTTCAAAAACGACTGTCGGTGGGAAATGGGACGTGACATATGTAAAAGTCACACACCTGGCTCTTGCCAGGAGCCTCTCGCAAAACGGCCGTCCATGACCGCGCCCCATCCCGTGAGTGAGGCGTCTGTCGAAATAATTGTTCGGCGACAGATCGCTCCCAACATGGGACCTTGGGACAGGAACCAAGATTTCCTCCATACAGACAGGGAACGAAGGCACCTGCTCGTAACCCGTATCAGACGGAGCGGATTTCCCCTCGGGGAGAATCCCTTGGATTTTAGCCACCACTGCAGGGCTCTCATGTGCAGTAGTCCGGAAGGTATTATACTGGACGCTGCTTCCAGGAGACCCAACACCCTCTGAAAGTGTTTTACAGTGATGGCGCGGCCTAACTGCACTCTGGTCACTAAGGATAAAATGGACTCGACACATGCGGGAGACAAGTGGGCCCGCATCGTCGTTGAGTCCCATATCACCCCTACGAATGTAGTCCGTTGGGCGGGCATCAGCACGCTCTTCTTCGTGTTGAGACACAGCCCCAAATGCGAGGAGGTGGGCGAGGACAGCCCCCCGACTCGAAACCTCAGGACCTCTTCCCCGAGCCCGCCGAGACTGAATGACGGTCCTCAGACCCGTCTTCTCGGGGGGCTGTGGGCGAGAGCGTCCCAGGTATGTTGAGAGGGACTACGGGAAGCGACGCTTCGCTTCTGGTGGTTGGAGCTAGCCTGGACCCAGACCGGCGGGGTAGATATTGCTCAAACGCCTCTCCCTGCTGATGACAGCATCCACTGCCTCACCAAACAGGCCAGTAGGAGAGAGGGGCACATCCAGGAGAAAAGCCTTCCCCTTCCCCTGGATGCCCGAGAGGTTGAGCCATGGAGCGGCCAATGGAACGGGCCGTCTCCTTGGTAACACGGAGTGTTAAGTCCGTAGCTCTACGGAGCTCAGTCAGGTCCTCCTCAGAGAGACCTCCCCCTAGGTCACAGTCTTTGAGAAGATTGGCTTGGTACGCCTGCAAGGTAGCCATAGTGTGCAGGCTTGAACCAGCTCGACCCGCTGCCATGTAGGCCTTGCCCACCAAAGTGGATGTCGTCCAACACAGCTTGGTGGGGAGCGCCGGCGTCTGAAGGAATGAAGCATGGGTGGGAGAAAGATAGCTCGCGAGCGCTTCCTCCACCCGAGGCATCATTCCAAAGCCGTGCTGCTTAGTTTCTGTCACGCTGCTGTAGTCCAGCAGAGGGGACACAGTCAGCAGTGCAGAGCAGCTCTTTTTTATTTTTTTTTCTCTTGGTCTGTTCCATGATTTACACAACTCATTGTGTAAATCAGGAAAGAATGGCGAGGATCGACGCGGGGGTGGCGCTCAGGCTGCAGAAAAGCTCATTGAGGTTACTGCCGGCCCGCGGCTCCTGCCCCGCCTCTCATAGCTGGGACTGATGACGTCGGCCCGGCTCCCGGAAGTGATCCTCCATGATGCTAAGCACGTCTAGCTCCTCAGAATCAGACTGTGCAAGCCTCTCCAAACCCATACCACGGGCGGGAGAAGTGCATGATAAACAACAGCACAGCCATAAACAACAGCACTGCAATGCATCGTAATACATCAACTTACTGTATTAGCCAGTGCAGCGTACATTCCTGGTAAATTACTCACTCGAACAGCAGATTTCTACTGTTTACTTTAAAGTTGTTCAGATAGAGGAAAATATCATTGATTTGGGATAACCAGAGTCATACAATCCTGTTCAACCCGATTAAGTGTTGGTATGATATGATAAACCTTTAATCTCATTTATCAATTACTCAAAATGGACCCTCTGAATCTTATTTCATCTCCTCCTCAGTATCTATAGAACCTCGCGCTTTTAGTGCAGTACTATTTTTGGTCTATGTTTGGTTTTTGGTGATTAAATAAAAAATGTTTTATTTGAATATGGCAGTTTATTATATATATATATATAAATTTGGAATAAATAGAAGAAAAGCCTGTTAGTTAACATAAGCAGCTTGTTGTGCATAGAACAATAATCATACACATATGTTGCACACTTCTTGTACAATAAGCACAAAAGGTCAGTCATTTAATCATTTTAATTACTTTTCATAATGACTAATTATCAGCCAGTGTATGCCCCAAATTTAATGAAAAATTTGTGAATATCAGATGCCACATAAAACCCCATAAGTTACATGTGACCTTAATAAGATTGTGGTTTATAAAACCAAGTGTTGCTGTTAGAGAGACATGCATTAAGCTATGTAAACATTTGTCTTTTGCCATTAAGTTGTCAGCGTGTTGTTCTTTTCTCGTGTTGGGTTCCTCTGTCTTACATTCCTGAGGAATGGCATTAGTACATACTACTGGGTGGGGTGGCTCTAATACCACTTTGAACTTTCACATAGAAACAAATACAACAAATCAGAAACTCATTAATTGCTGCTGGCGTGGATGCAGCTTTGAGCAACACTTTACAGCCTTTGGAACCAAGTGCTTCTTTCCCTCAGATGACTTTCCAAAGGACAATGCTTCACCATAATGTGGTTGTTAACAGTTTTTACTCATTTTCCCTTGAAAGCATTTTGCCTGATCTTTTAGACTCAGCATTTGCTAACCTTTCTGAGACTCATTCTTGGAAAACACCCAGTGGACACAACACTTGAGTACAACACTTGTCCTGATTAATTAATCTGTTTTTGTCACCGTAATAACTCATCAAAGAGGGAATGCTGCTCTAGCTACTTGGCTGGCAAACATATGGTGCAGGAAAGGCTGATCATGCATCAAAGATCCCAACAGTAACTTATTCAATGGTGGTGCAATTTAGCCATTAGGCCTTTGACTTTCAACAGTGTGAGTAAGGTTTAACTGAGAATTTGAAAAGTAATGCAATGTTTTTAAGTCATAGAATTTGAATGAGGTTTCTTTGGATTCATATTTTGTGCTTTAACCAGCAAAATAGAAGAGCCTCTGGAAGTTTTAGAAAAGTCCTTGAATATGTTTTGCTTTATAAAAAAGAGGATGCAGCAGATAAACAGCCTGACATGCAATAATATTGCCATCACCAGACACATTGAGATTGGACAATTCTGCAAAACCCCTGACTATGTTCAATGTCAGCGCTTTTATGGCAAATTGTGCTAAAAGTATGAATGGGGTTTGGAATCTAAACGCTTGGTAAACATTACAACTTTTAACTGCATGTGTGACACACTCACAAACTCGTCACCTTTACTTTCCACCTCGCTACTTAAAGTGCTCAGTACTTCATGCATTGCCACTGGACACTGGTACTGAACGTGAACTGCAAATATGGATGTAATGTCGCGTTCATTTCAAATTGGATGGATGGCAGAAGTGAGAAAAAGTCCCATTTAACGACTTGCGAGTGTCCACATCATTGGTCAACCAAAGATGGTTGGTCAGGCACTTCCAATCCAAGTTTCCCAGTCGTAGTTACCACTTGGATGTTGATATGAACACTATTTACAAGTCGAAAACTCATAATTACAATAATTCTGATATGACATGAAGTCCTACAGCAGTGGTTGGCAATAGGCGGCCCGCGGGCTAGAACTGATTGCTTTGATGGTAGAACAATAAAAAAATAAATTGATAGTGGCTGGTGCTGAAATAGATCTCAATATATAATCACTTCCTCTTAAGTGGTTGTGCCTCCAAAATAAAATCACTAGAATGTTTTTTTACAGCAATGCTTTATGTCAAATTTATTGAGAGCTTTTACTTTGAAAAGTGCTGAAGGACATTCAGTAGAGTCTCTGGCTTGCTTGACACAGCTCTGAAAAAGCCGTCAGTGAACGCATGATTGGTTTCCTCAGGGAAATTAATATATGTGTGCATAGGTTTATGAATACGGATCAAACGCCGGGACGCACACACACTGCAGCACATCCTTTAAATGTGAGCATGTGCAAAAGTGTCCTTATAATCAATGTGTTTAACAAGGGGGAAAAGAAACATCCATTGTATTTTGGGATCGATCATGCAACCCACTCCTACTGACTGAGCTAAACATAAACACAGGTGTTTAATGATTTGAAATAATTTGACTATGTTCTGAGCCACCATGTAACAGCTTGAAAAGAATTTGGCCCGATGCCAAACTTTTTTGCCGACCCCTGTCCTACAGGATACTGGGCTGATCAATGTCATGCAGTATTTTTGGATTCATCACTGGTAAAAAATTTTATGAATTTTTTTTTAATCACTCTTCATGGCCCCAAACAGCAGCAGAATCCTGAATGGAAATGTTTGCAGACGTGTATGACCCTGCCTCTCTGCTATGGGAGTCAGAGGGGTCATGTTTGTGTGGATATCAACAGGATTTACGGCACAATAGCAGTCAAGTCTTCCGCTTTGATCCAGAGGGTGTGACACAGGGCGCAGGTTGAATTTGTTTCTGCCAGGCTCCCTGTTGCTTTTTGTCAAGCCTCCTTAACGGGGCGGGAAGTTATTTTTAGTAGTGCTGCAAATGAAAAGGTAATTTAGTGTTTGTTATTTTTCATTATGTGGTTAGGCAGCAAACGTATCACACCCATGAACATTGTAATTCTGAAAACAGTCTAATAGAAACTGTATTTGAAATAGTAGATATTTACCCTCTGTGAAAACATAGTAAATAATCATTAAATATAAAGCTGTTTTTATCTGGCATACAAAAACATTGCATAGTTGTGTGATAGGGAAGTCATCGGATCAAATTTTCTGGGTTATTATCAAATTAAAGCTCTTGACCTGACCTTACTTGCAATAAGCATATTTGTGGATTCAAAACATTGATAGGAATTATTATTTTTCTTCCAGTGTTTGCCCAATTTAATGTTTTCAATGTCTTTTATTCATTCCATGATTTGATTTTGGTTATGGAAATTAGTAAGATTTAGTAGATACTTGGAATAAGTATTTAAAAGTAAATATCTCGAGACCAGTCAGTGTCCCTGACATAAAGTCAGTATGACGTGTTTGGAAACACTGAAGGCTGAAATGTTCCCCACTTCAAGTATTATTTGAGTCACTCTAATCTGTGTCATTTTTGTGTTTCACCATGGAAATGTCAAAATAAACAAACCATAATCTTGCCCCGAGGAGAAACAATAGAGCTGGAATAGCTTGACCTTGCAGTGATACAGAGGCAGTTTGAGTTGAAATACAAGTGGCTGATAGACTGACTGCACTGAGAATAGTCTGTTGAGCACACATTCTTTAAATGATGATTTAAAGGACATGAAAAACTTTTTGAAGTTTTGGTAACCTTGTAAATTACAGGCAAGAAATGTACCCCAAATGACAAAGTAACTGACCCAAAACCGTTCAGATATTTCCTTCTTTTTTTATTTGCTTACTAATAATTTATTTAGAGATTTGGGGCCATTTACATATGGGGGGATATTCTTCTCCAATTTCACTTCTTCAGATGAGGTAACCCTGAGCTTTGACAATCCTGTCGGTAACTCACAACAGAATCATATCACCTTGGATAGCATGTTCCAGGGTGTACCAACATAACAGTGTGATATGACAAGTGCCAAGATATCATGGAAGTTGGCAGTGTCCTAATTTCCACCACCATACTTTGCTATCAACAACAACAGGCTGCATGTTGTTGTGCTCTTCCAGCTGTAAATCTTGATCCAGTATCAGATCTTAGGCATGCATTTTGTATTTGAAATGCTTAGGTCGGTGAGTGTCCTTGTGTTTAAGTGGTCTAGATGCATACCACTTAACTGCAAAACCCCTTGTCTGCCCCTGTCTTTCCCCCCTCCCTCTCTTTCTGCTGTGCTGTCTGATAAAGCCCAAACAGTGAGTGGAGTATTTAAATTTAAATTGGTCACTGAAGCCATGGAAATACATTTCACTTTGTTCATCCAAGGCTGAGGAAGAGGAATATAAGACAGAGTAATGTTAAGAGACAGAAATAGAGACAGATCTCTGACTTGAGTTGATTTGATTTTTTATTGGACAGTAACATTAATAAATGCATAACAAAATGTCATCTACAGTGTCATATACATTCATCAGAACTGAGGATAACACAAGAAAGTTACAAACCTATTTCCATTGTGGTCTTTGTTATGTCTTGATTGGTATTTGTATTATAGTATTGGTATTGGTTTTCATACAAACAGCAAAACTCACAATGTTACAAGAATAAGTGGGTATGATGTCTGCCTGTTATTCTGTGTCTTTTCCACATGTCAGTTCTGCTTCTATTTATTACCATTTCATTTAATATCCAGTTCTTTTTTCTTTTTCTTTTTTTTTTAACCTACCTTGCTTTTTGTTAATTTGCTTCAGCGATGTTTGTATATTTATCCATATGGTTTTGTAAAGCACTTTGTAACTTGTTTCTGGAAAATTATATAATCAAAAGATCATATCATGTTTGTATTATAATCACTGATTATATATAAGAAGTTTTTACAAATATGGGAGCTATTGGGAAGCAAGTCGGAACCTGAAGACATGAATTTAGCCTTACAGGCCAACTGTCTGGGACACACCTCTATCTATGTCCACCTGAAAGGCAGCTGTTTACTTCAATTTCAAAATTGCAATGATCCGAGATGAGGACTTATTTATATTGTCAGTAATGGCATTTAAAGTACAGATAGCAAACATCAGTGTTTGTTCACAGACTGTGACCTTTGCTTACGTCTGAAGTCAGTACTTTCCTCTCTATCCACCTCCTTCCATTCCCACCCCGCTGTGTAGAGCCGGAGGAATGCCATATGAAACCTAAAATCATACCTTCTGCAGGTGTTTCAGCTGTTTTGATACACCTCGGATAAGGCCTTATCACAGCCCCAGCTTCCTATCTGCTTTCCAGCATCAGTTAAAGCCATTGTTTGTGCGGGGATGGAGCTGTGTTTGGCCCCAGGAGCCATCCTGATCTCTGTGAAAGTCTGTCACGGTCAACGCTGAGGAATGCTTGTTGACTTGGAGGATAGGAAAACCTGCTGAGATATGATTATTAACACAGTCCTGGGTATTATATCAGGTTACACCGGCCCTGATGGAAAAGATAGCAAATCTTAATACTTCATGGTTAAAAATGTCTTGTTTTTCACCAGCATGTATGGAGGGATTTTGCGTACAGTGAGGTATACATAAGGGATTGAATTTCCTCCTCTCAGACCTGTAGAAAGAAATCTTGAGCTTTAAATTGCCCATTTTGTGGATGTTTTACTTTGGTATATTTGTGGTACTGGTGGCCCCTTAGAAAACACACCCTTACACTGTCAATAAAAGGGCTTCCTTTAGTCATTAAAGGGCCACCCCAGTGAAAATATTTTTTTCATTTTTCTGCTGGTGGGTAGATTACTGTCACATTTAAAAAACTGTGAATGAACAAAAGCCTATTGATGGCACAAATCTCCTCATTGTGCAAGTGTATAGATACTTGTGAGACCCAAGTTACTTTTATACTGCTAAACTGAAATACTAGGAGGCATTTAGCACTATATTATACCTGGGTGGCCATTTGCACAAGTCAGAGAGGAAAATTTAATCAACTCATGTAATTATCAAAAAGCCGCTGTTTGTTATTCACAGGAAACATTAAATTTGATATGTTTTTATTTAGTATACTACCATCTGCCTCACACATTCAACACTGTGTACAGTTACAGACATTGTCAACCAAAGCTCTGGGATCACTTTTGTTGTTGATATTTAGTTATTATGAAATATACGTCTGGTATGGTGGATTTGTCATTATTTCGAAACCCATTTTTAATGATATTTATGGTCTGGATTATATTTATTCATGTTCAGTAAATGCCTCTCTTTTCATTGTTACTGATGGTGTCTGCCATTCTGGTGCAGGCTTAAAAATGCCTTCAGATGTAAGGGAAATTCACAGGAAATTATGAATGCATGTGCTTCAGTGTTACTGTTTGTAATAATATCTCTTTGACAGAACCCTGCCTGTTTACTGATAAATCTCTACAGCCTTATTAGAGCTGCAATAACACATTTTTTTGGCTGCTTGGGGGCAGCAGAATCTATTTATGAACACAACATTGACATATTATCACACTTTAAGTTGATATGGTGAACTTGTTAGCAAACACCACCTGTCTACCTGTCAAATGGAAATCCAATATTCACCCTGGCTCTTTAGCTGCTAAATGCTGCACTATGTTCAGCAGGTAGTGACTAACTGTGTCTGTCTGCTGTCTGGTGCTGAGCAGCTGAAAATGCCACATGATGAGAGCAGTGAGAGTGAAACAAATCAGTCAAGTTGCAGATGGAACAGCTAAACAATTAGCTGAATGTTGCTGGAAAGTTCCGCAAAGCTGAGGAGAGCTGCAGTTTCGGGTGACAAATCTCTGTAGGTTCATCACTACGAGTGACTCAGTGCACATTGTCACACATTGTTTTTATATTGCCGCTTTAAGCTACAGAACAAACCAAAATTTTTCTTCTAGCGATTCACATTAAAATTGATTAAATGGTGGACCACAGGGTGGTTTTTATTGTCAAGCTACCAGATAAAATGCACTATATTTGTCACTGATGACCATTGGTCATTCAGGGTTAAATATTACAAGGAAAAAATGGAAGCAAAGGTCAATAAACTCCTGTAACTGCAATGCTGTTGTGTGGAAAACTACTCGTCCTATTCACACAACACGATTTCAGATTGTGGTTGCTTACAGCATGATATATGATAAGAGCAAGTTTTCCATGTTAAAACAATGCAATGATGAATCCTCTCAGCTCATGATTTGTTTGGGTGCTCTGTAAACAAATGCTGTAGCTGCTTTTCTTCTGTTGAAACTTGAGTAGCTGCCTCAGTAATCAACATGTGTGGTTAAGAATTATAACTCGGAAGGATCTTTAAAAATTAACCTCATTTGCTCATTCATTTGATCTTCCCATCGTTTTTTGTCACTTTCTTGTCCATGTACTTTTGTGTGATGAGACAGCATTCACCCTGCATGAGCTGGTCAGGGCCATGAGTCAACAGCACAATATGGGTTCAATTTCTCCCCCATCTCTTCCTTTATTGGAACATCTAAAGACAAACCTACTCCATGTGCTAACTGCCAGGTCATGTCCTTCAGTCTGTCCACTGCCATTTGGCTTAAAGACTGTCCTCCGCCCAACTCCAACATCTTGAATCACCATCTCTTTTGCACTACTTGGCTCTGAAGAGCCCACACCAGCAATACCTTTACTGATAGATACCTTATTGCATAACCAACACACATGTGCCCCAGCTGTTCAGCTTGTTTTTAATGGTAATATGGATTTTCCCTCTGGAATATCTTGTTTGTACCTCTTCATCACTCAACACTGACTTTTTTTATTGAGGCACCTTGGGACACTAAAAGGCTATAGGTCACTTACAGTGGATTGTGCTCTATTTTAACAGAAAATGTACCAACTTTGCGAATTAACGTGAAGTTACTCACTGACATTGGCATTAGCCTGTTCTGCCAAGTTTTTACATGGATTCAATTCCAAAAGTCAGTGCATTGTTCAGTAAACTCAGTTGAAATTAATTAAGTGAGGATGCCATCGGCACAGTTCACCGAATCATAATTCCTTGAATTTGTTCAGCAGCAAGTAGCATAAAAAAAAAAGAATCCACTCATAGACGAGTAATTCCTGAGCTGTTGCAAATACTGTTTTTTGCATTGCTCTTGGTATATGTTCGCCGTCAATAGCTACCGCTGTCAATATTGTACATCTAAATCACACAAATTACAGAATGTTACACGTGTGTAAGTTAGGTCATTTGTTGTTCTACATAGGTAACGTTAGGCTACGCACACAGTGGCTAGCGTTAGCTCCTGAAGTAGCAGGATTAGCTTTTTTTCCTTTGGATAACATAGGCTATTCATACTGTATGAAGCTACTGTGTGTTCGTTTTTGTAAAGCATTTTGCAAGGACATAGGTTTGCATTTATCTTAACATGTTGACGACGCTCAGGTTAGTTATTTGTCTCAGGTTAGTTATTTGTCCAAAAGAAGATAAAATGATATTGTTTAGATTGTTCGTGTAGCTTTTCACACTTAATTTTAAACAGTGTGCAAAGACTTTGCTGGCTGTATGTATTGATATTAGTTGAATTGAAGTTTATGTACTACGACAGTGTTTCCCAACCCTTTCCTGAAGAAAGTTACCCCCTGTGCTGCATGATTTAATCTCTCCCTGCTTTAACACAGCTGATTGAAGCAGCTTCAGGATTCATAACGAGTTGATAGTTTGAATCAGCTGTTTTGGAGCAGTGAGATATTTAACACACACGGTTATATAAACAGTTATCCACAGAAAGAAACTCCTCCTCATCACAGTCACTGTTGGCATATCCTAATTTGCGCGATGTAGATGTACAAATATTGATAGTGGTTGATATTTTAATGTAACATTCCAAGACCCATGCATCAGACTTTTTTAAAAATGTTTTGGATCATGAAAATCAGTCACTGCTGTCAACTCCTTTTCTAACTGTGTAATCTGTGTGTGTACAGCGAATAAAGTAAAAGTATTATGACAGTAGGCTATTGTCTCCATTCATTTTTAAATAGTGGATATTTACAAAATTATCGATGCAGGTATGTTGTATTGCATGTGTGTTCATTTTTACGGATTGTACAGTTTGATAGTCCACATAGTCCAGCAGGGTTCTAGTTATGGTCTGATCTCTTAATCATGCATCTGTGGGGGTCAGTAATTCATTTACCAACAACCATTATTTTTAATGACAAATGTACATTATATTAATAAGATAAACACACTAAAAGAAACATGTTTCCCAAACGAACTATGCTGCGCACCGCATGAATGTCATTACGACATGATTAAAAATTAATATGATAGCATAAAGGGCGGATTTGCGATCTCTCCTTGAGCAGTAGTCTTTGTTGGTTTATTTTATTACTTTGTTGCAGTATCACACACATCTGGCGCAAGTAGTGGGCTGCTGTGTGTGAGAGAAAGTGTTGACTACGTAATGAGCAATGAAGTCTCTGTCCAGGCTAGAAATGTGTGTGTTTCTTTTTGGATGACTGGAAGAGAGGCTAAGTTTGTTTTTCTGTGAATGGATGTGGCTAGCTGTATGGGCGGAATTAACGTCATATTTTGACAGAATAAATAAACAGTGCCTGTAAAAAAGATACTGTTACTAGTTGAATGATTTAAGCGATATACAGTGGGCTTTGTTGCTACATTGGCACGTTAAGTGCTAAGTAGAATAGGCTCAAATCAATATGCTATATTTAAGGAATTAGCCTGCTAGTTCCCGTTACAATGTTGACTAAATAATTAAATATAAATCAACGACAAAAACCCTCCCCCTATGTCTACGTGATTAAACTTCCTGTCAAATCGCACGCTTTTATTTTGTAGTTTTTGCGTGTATTTCCTGTCCTGACTGACCTGACAGTCGAGGTGGCCGACAGAGGAGGTCTGCAGCGGAAGTGGCCTGACAGTGGAGGTCTGCAGTTGGACCCTCTTGGGACCCTCTTGTAGAAATCAGAGGAGTATTTCATTATCTTTGACCTTTATTAGCTTGGCCTAGTTGAGCAGTAGCAATTCTAACACCAGAATAGGCTTGTTTATTATACTGTGACTTGTGTCTCAATACAGTTAAACCATGACAGTGCGACAGTACCAGCCATCATTTATTATTTACTTAGATAAAAAAACACAATATTGTTCAGTAAAGAAAGGATCGGATCTATATTAGCTGATACTGATCTGTTAAAATATGCCCAGATTGGTCCAGATGCTGATCCTTTTTATAATTAAAACATTTGGCAATAGACTTTAAAAAATCCATATCACTGAGTTTAATCCAGGGTTTTGCAAAATCATCCAATGTTGACTTTAGATGACATTATTTGCAGAAACATGTTTCATTTGTGCCAAACCAACTCTACATTATGACAGACTTGTTCTTTGTGGCGATTTTAATATTCATGTTGATGACCCCACCAATGTTAATGCACTGACTTTTTAAATATGGCCACTTCTTTTAACTTCAAACAACATGTCAAAGGGCAAACCCATAACCGTGGTCATACACTGGACTTGGTTTTTACCCTGGGTGTCAGCATTTCCTCTGTGGAATTAGTGGACATGACCATATCTGACCACAGATGTATTGTTTTTAGCTGCGATTCGCCTGTTACTCATGCCGCCTCACCAAGCTCTGTGTGTTCTCGCATCTTTAATGAACAGTGTTTCAAAGTTTTGCGCATTCTTTCAGAGCCAAAGCCAACACCTGTCTGATTCCAACACCAACAATCTGGTTGATCACTTCAATCATATCTGCTTGTCGTCACTAAATATTACTGCTCATCTAAAGGTTACGCCTACGTCTAAAGCTAGTAAGCAACCCTGGATAAATGACAGCATTCGCAGCCTCAAAAGGGAATGCAGGAAAGCAGAGCGCAGATGGTCTGAAGGATTTATTAATTAACTACAATAACATGGTTAAGGATGCGAGAACACACTATTTTTCTGAACTCATTACTACCCATTAACACAATCCCAGGTTTCTGTTTAAGACTGTGGATCAGCTGGTAAACCCAACCCCTCCTTGTGCCTCAGCTGGAAGTAATGATGACTGTGAATTGTTTTTATCTTATTTTACCAATAAGGTGGTGTCAATCAGAGCCTCTATTATCACCGCGGCCTCTTACTCAGAGGTTCCTCACCAGCAACAAGAGAGTTTTAACCAGTTTTATCCCATCGACTTGTCTGAGCTTTTAAAAACAGTATCACAAATGAGAGTGTCCTCCAGCCCACTTGATGTAATACCTACAAAGTTTTTACTGAAAGTAATAGATTCTGTTGGGCCCCATTTGATCTCTGTTTTCAACAGCTCCCTATCTACTGGTTGTGTCCCTGATTATTTTATAATGGCTTGCGTGAACCCACTTTTAAAGAAACCTGGTTTAGATCCCTCCCTCCATCAAAATTTTAGACCAATTTCAAAACTGCCTTTTATTGTAAGATTCTAGAAAGAATTGTGTCCAAACAGCTGCTCACTGTACTGGAAAATAACAAAATATTTGAAAAGTTTCAATCTGGTTTCAGGAAGTACCACAGCACTGAGACTGCCCTGCTTAAAGTCACCAATGACCTTTTAATGTCTGCTGATGAAGGTATGTGCTCAGTCCTGGTACTCCTGGACCTTAGCGCTGCTTTTGACACCATTGATCACAACATCATGTTAGACAGACTGAGGCACTGGGTGGGGATCTCTGGTACTGCCCTAGAATGGTTTTCATCCTACCTGTCAAATAGGAAGTTTGTGTGTCTGTAAACAACTATGTCTCTTCGTTCTGTCCAGTTAAATATGGTGTGCCTCAGGGGTCGGTCTTAGGACCCATTTTGTTTTCCTTGGCAAAGCAAATACTACCATCTGCTGGTTCCCTAGTAAATCACATTAAGCCTGTTGCAAAGAACCTTGGTGTTTGGTTTGATAGTAATTTAAATTTCAAGCAGCACACCACAAAGCTTGTTCAATCATGTTTTTATCAACTTAGAAATATAGCAAAAATTCTATCTATTTAACTTTTAAGGACACCGAGACCATTTTACACGCCTTCATCTCATAACGCCTGGATTATTGCAACAGCCTTTTCACCTGTTTAACCCAAAAATCTATTGATCGACTCCAGACTGTCCAGAACTCAGCTGCCAGGCTTTTAACCAGAACGAAAAAATATGACCACATCACCCCTATTTTAGCTTCATTGCACTGGCTCCCAGTATGTTTTAGAATTGACTTTAAAATTCTATTGATCACTTTTAAAGCTCTTCATGGCCTCTCGCCTTGTTATATTTCTGACCTTTTAGTCCCATACACACCAGCACGTACCTTGAGATCCTCAGGCAGAGGTCTGCTGTCTGTTCCAGAGTCTCGACTGAAAACTAAAGGGGACAGAGCGTTTGCTGTCAGGGCCCCGAGGCTCTGGAACAGCCTGCCCGAGGAAATCAGGTCAGCTGAGTCAGTGAACTCTTTTCAGTCCCTTCTTAAAACATACTTTTATAGGAGAGCCTTTCCCAATCTTATTTGACTTTATTTTATCCCTTTTATTTTATTCAATTTTATTCCACTCAGCAGCAGTAGCTTTGCGCCAGTGGGGTTTGTACATTGCTGTAACCATGGAAGTTGTGCTAAGCCAGTGAACCCCAGTGATTTACTACAACGCCTTCGGCCCCGTTATTGTATGTGCAGGTAAGCCTATTTCTCTCCAACCTGTTATTTACACCCCAGGTGGATAAGCCCCGCAGGTATGCAGGGTATTTGTCACAGTGATGGAGCATGTAAAGACTCAGTTTTGAGGAATGTGCCAACATTAAATGACTTGCGTATCGTCCAACTTCTGAAGAAGGCTGGGCATGATTTACTGTGAGTAGGTGTAGCATGTGTATGGACCAGTACAAAAAGCAAATATTTGGGAAACTCCAGTGTTTTTTTCACTGGAGAAGTTATTACATAAAATGCGATGCCAATTGTGCAACTGCGGTCAGAAAACAGGCAGAAAAAACAGAGGAAGATGGAGCGAAAGAATGAAATTCAGAGTGCATGTGGCTCACATTTGTCTCCCAGTTTCAGTGTGTGTGGATTTGCATACAAAGCAGCACATGAAAGACCAGACAAACAATGCACAGATGACTCATTAAGTCTACGCGTGAGGCTGCTTTCAGAGAAAGTCAGCAGAAATCAAACACCCAACTGGTGTTTACTGGAAGGGAGCAGGAATGCAAAGAATGTCTGCTGTCTGAGTGTGTCCTGAATGAAAGGTGCTCAAAAACTGTGTCCCAGGCAACCTGTCTTCATATGAGGGGATAGATGCTGGGAATCCCCATCTCTCTATATCCCTTTACGGATAAAATTAAATAAAATATCCATTGCATGTACGAGATGGGATTAAGTAGTCCAACACAGAGGGTCTTAACCTATTGTAGGCTATGTGTAGACATTTGCAGCCGAGTTCCATTGTAGACGAAAAGTCAAAGCATCAACTGTCTGCCCTTACCCTCCAAAAATTATTTGAAAATAATAAATTAGTAAATGACTGATGTAATCACTCAGTCCTGACTGATGTAATCACTCAGTCCTGACGTACAATTAAACTGTCAAGGAAAAAAAATAAAATAATGCCAAGCTAGTGCCACCAGGAAGTTGAAATTTTTGGAAGGATGACTGGGATCAGCCAGGATGGCTCTCGCCTTCTTCAAGGATCTGACCTTATACAGGTCATGTAGGTCATCTAAGGGTGTGGCAACAATTTTGCTGCATACCTTCACGATACCTTGCATGCAATTTTTCTGTTTAATGGAAAGTGACCCGTGCCAGTAGATAAAAGAGAAAGTGAGAACTGATTTAATAAAACAGGAATGAAACATTTTCATAAAAACAGTGTCGACATTAAAACTGCGACGCTTACAAAGAAAGTGCATGCGTTGATGTGCTTTTTTACACACAGCATCAACCTGGTACTCAAAGCACAGTTTACTGTTGATCCCAGGCCCAAGATATTTGTACTGCTGCACTAGTTCAATTGGCTGGTTGTCCATTACAACAGGGGAAATGACCGTGGCGTTTCTACTGAAGTCAATGCACATCTCTTCCATTTTTGCCACATTGATATTTTAAAAAAGAGGATTTACACCAATCAACAAAATTATTCACTACAGGACCGTGTTTGGGGTCATCACTACTGAGGAGGGACACAATGACCGAGTCATCCGCAAATTTAATAATGTGACGCCGTTCATGATTGCTTTGGCATTTATTTGTGTATAAAACAAATAAAAGAGTGGAGAGGACGCAGCCCTGGGGGGACCCAGTAGAAGAGAAAAGGGCATCTGATAAAATACAAAAATAATAGTGTTGCCATTATAAGCGTGTTATTATGATGATGCTAGCATTTAGCTCAAAGCACTGCTGCATCTAAATACAACCTCACCGAGCCAGTATTGTCATAATTAGGCCTCGCCTCCTCCCCCTCCCTTGTGAGGACCAATTTTCCCTTCCCTGCTGTCTCTGTCAGTCTTGTCTGTCACGTCCTGTGTGTGTGTGTGTGTGTGTGTCCGGTCCTGGCTCATCACCACCTGCAGCCTCTCGCACCTGTGGCTAATGATCTGGTTCAGCTTCCTCCCTTCGCCAGTTCGTCAGTTTACCTCCTGTGGTATATTGATCCGGCCAACTCTTCTAGTTTAGTTGAGTAATTTGTGATCTGTACCTAACGTCTTGTTTCCGTTTGCCACAGTTATTCCTGTGTGTTGAGTCGCTGCCTGCCTGCCTACCGGTTACCTGCCTACTTGCCTGGCGCCCGCCTGCCAATCTGTCCGCCCTGAACAGCGCTTCAAAACGCCATCGCTGGAATTCTCAGCCCTCTCCCCTACCCTATGGCCTTTCCCGAGCACTTTGTCAATAAACCCTGCCTGTGTTCTAATCATTAGCCTAGTGTCCACTTCTGAATCCTTTCAGTAAAACCCAACAACTATAAGGCTATAGACTCTTGTTTCAGTTTGTGTTGCAGCGAAGCAGATAGCCACTCATATTCAGACAGTTCAGCGCGCTTTAAGCTGAAAATGTCTGGGGTTAAATCCACATCTAGGATCTAACTGTGCACAGTAGCAATTTACTTCACTTACTCTTCTTTGAATGATTTGTAACCTTTTGATGAACAATGTTGAAGCTAATAATACTTGCATATCCTTTATTTTAATAAGTGAAGACTGTCTCAAGCCCATATTTTATATTTAGTGTCAATAGTGTTAATCCTAGTGTGAAACGTAGGTTGGAAACGTCTCCATAATCTGTCTGCAGACATTTCCTGACACTTTTAAATGCTGCAAAAGTGTAGCCAATCAATTTCAAAAGTGCAAAACCAATGTTGAGATTATCACCGTGAAGGCTGTGGAAAGACAAAATATACATGCAGCTATCCACCCTGACACATTGGTCAGACTGCTTTGTCAGTAGGGGATAGGATGTCTCTCAAGCCATTAAATTAAGCTCATATTGAGATGAACTCAGTGAACTCAAACATAGACTGTCTGTCCCTCATTTGTAAACCAGAGTAAACCTCCCGGAAATACCTGGTGCTAGGAGCATATAATGTTGCCCCCTGATCCTCGCCAAGACTCTGCAGTCTTTGCTTTCCAAAATAAAGTTGGCCTCACTTGCCTCGTTTCATAGTTCAGCAACTGGCATGCATGGTTCGAATTAAAAGATGTCCTGAAAACAGTCACAGTTATGGTTGGAACAGTGAATAAGCACAGGGAAGCTGATGGGAGCAGAGCAAACCAACATCTAAAAGTTGAAAGTTTGGCTAGGCTTAGTGTTTCCCATAGTTTCCTCATTACAATGAACTGTAAGAAGCACATTTTACATCAAGACTATGAGAAATCCAGCCAATTGAAACAATAATCTGAGGCATATTCATATTAATAATTGTTCTTCTATTTGAAAGCTTTTGAATTTGCTGGTCTCTTTGCATCGTTCTTTTACTCATCATCATGCTACTTCACTACTTATTTATTTATTTACCGCAGTCACACATTCACCTGACTCTATTAGAGCAGAATAATGGCTGAAACTACAGCATGGTAGCATGGCTTTCAAATGGCGCTATTTAGGCTACAGATTAAAATTTAGCACACCGTGCCCTGTCTCATCCCAGGGCGTCCGATTCTAGCGCTTTGCCAGGCTTTCTCAAAGCATTGGTATTTGATGCCCTCGGATGAGACTATGTTGGTGCAGCGGGTTTCAGTTGTGAAGTCAGTAGGCTACACTGTGCTGACACTGAGCTGACAGAGAGCAGTGTCTGTTGGGTTAATGCTAATACGTTTAATAATAAATAGCCACACACAACATATCATGCTTAAAAATGTAAGCTAACTGTACAAGCAGTCTGCATTTAAAGAAGTGGTATGCTTTTCAGCTTTTTCACTCTCCTTTATTGAGTTATATATCTTTTATATTTTGTGCATGTAATAGGTTTGCAAAGTGAAAAAGCCCAAAGTCCAGCCCAAAGGGAGTTCCCATCTCCCACAGAAAACTCTGCTCTGAACTGCCTGAAAATAGCTCGTTTGTAGTCCAGCTGTTTCCCTTTCATCCCTGTGACGACACAGCAAAATGCACTGGACAGAAGCCATGTTCACCGTCTTCTGAGGGCCCATCCTACTTTTCTTAGTAGTAGTAGGCTAGTAGTCCTTAACTAGGAACTGCGTATTTGCAACTCCCAACAAAGATCCTGTAGAGGTGAGATGCATCACTGCATAGCTAGTGTTCAACACACAGGGAGTAAAGAGGAGCTGCAGCAATGTGCAGTATGACATAAAATATGGTGTTTTTTCAAAATGAAACCATATAAACCTGTTCTGGTACAACCCCTAAATAATATTATGAACCTGAATATTATTAGCCTATACCACCTCTTTAACTAGTCATGCTTATAGGTGTAACCTAATGAAGACATACAAAATTAAGCACACACACACAAAAAATATTCTTATTTCATGTGGATGTGACTGATGTAATGTTTCAACCACAAATTATCTTCCTCGGGTAAACATGTAGAAGTGAACACACCTGTATTTAATAGGCAATAAATGATGAAACATCACAGAATTATCTCCTAATTTGATTTGTTTGCCAAATCATAATTTAAAGATCGAGGACAACAAGAAAATAATTTATATCTTTAAACAATCTTTAGTTATTGGAGTACTAACAGACTATAATATTAATGCAATATTTTGTAATCACACTTGATGGATACACACTGGGAGGTTTTCCTGGTGTAAATGAGGCAGGTTATCTAATCAGGAGATGATGACTTGTCATTTTATCACAAATAAATTCAAGTGTATTTTCACTTCTTTACCTTTACCTGAGGAAGACCATTTGAAATAATTCTAGTCACATCCACATCAATTAAAAGACTTGGGGGGGAAAATGACCCATTGTTGTTTTTTCTTAAGTTACTCACTAACCACTTTTACTTCTACTTGAGAATTTTTTTTGTTGCAAAGTAACAGTACTTTCACTTGAGTACGAGTTTGAGCTACTCTACACACCTCTGTCTGTCACACAGATCAAGTCATTATGTTTCCTGCAGCAACGGCTGTGGTTTGAAATAAACAGGACAAGAACCAAAATGAACATAAGCAGCGGTGGCCACAGTGGCTGAAAAAAGAGAAGAGCTCTACATACAGAAACTCGCACTTCATCAACAAAAACAAATCAAGGAAGAAGACGTCACAGTACTGGACTCACTGTTTGACCAAAACGTTGGCAGAAAGAGGATTAAAGAGTGAGAGCTTTTGTTTTTCATACTTGTGGGATAGAGGAACTAATTGTTTCGAGCAGTGGTTCATGGAATGGGTTTCATGAGTATTTATATATGGCTTTTTGTCACATCCTTCTAGCCCAGCTAAACGGAGAAAATGGGGAATTAACTTGGATTGACAATTTAGTTTAAATTTAACTTTAGGGCAGAACAGCACATATCATTTAGGTTTCTTATTTCCTCTGCTGATGAGAAGTGACCAATTCAAATTCCATTTAAATATGCATCTTGTTTTAATTGGGTGAGATCTCTATAACATTCCTTATTTCTTTTTTTTTAAGGCATGATCCATGCACCCTGGTCACGTTGCTGGCCTCGTGACTTAGCATATTTTGAAGCATACAGTCAATTTAGCACGAGTTGGAATGCAAATAGCTCCTCGCCCACTTTATTTAAATGACTCAACTTGGTTCTCAGACTTGTCATATATCGGGAATTGCATTAAATCCTTGAGAAAGTTTGCTAAAGATGCCCGCACAGTTGCTATGCAAATTGCTATGCTGACAACAGGTCATTAATGAGAAGATGAGAAACAGAAGGAGAGAGAGAAGCAGGACTGGAAAGAGAGAAAGTCAGAGACAGATTGGGAGAAAAGAGGGAGTGAAGGAAGCTTCCCCGCTGATGACTCCTGTTTGTGGTATGCGTGACTACTGTGAATACAGCCTGGCAGACAGGATCAAAGATCAGTGGCCACTCTAAGACCAGAGCTTCAGTCCTGATATTACCAACTGGGAATGACTCTCTTGCTCGTCTCTGGGGGAATTCTGAAGATTCCCAAGCTGATAAAGTGTAGAGCACTTTGAATAATACTGTATGTAGCTATGCATTTGTGAATCCACAAATCCAGTTTGTAGTTTACGTGTACTGCCATCAACAACTCAGTTTTATGACTTGTTGTGGTGATAGTTGCATTGTATCGAATATGTTAAGCTCTTAGTTCATGAACTGAAAACCCAGAAACTGAATGAATGTCACAATATCTGAAATCACAGAGCCATGGTTTTTAGATGTTACACTCTGTACTCCAGTATATCTCCCCCACAGCTCCTATCACATAGTGAAAGTGATTATAGACCAACATGTACCGATGGGGATAACGTACACTACTGTGACCCCTGGGTCAGCATGACAGAAAAGATGCAGCATCTCTCAGTTTGAGGATGAAAAGTGATGATGGGTGAGAGTAATGCTTCTAAGAGTCAAAATCTATAGAATTGAAGATATAGAAGTAAAGAATTTCATTTGCTAGGGAATCCTGTAAATTTGCTAATGGAGCACATGTTGAGTTAGTGTATTGACAGGAATGTGAACCCATGTTAACCAAACCACCCAGATACTTGTTCTCCTGTATAAAATGTTTTGCATTTTGTTATGTTGTGTTAAAACATGACATTACATGTAATGATAAATGTGACTTGGCGGTGTCTGTACCTGCCCTTAACCTGCAGCCTCTAATGAGTTCTGGATTACTGGTATCCTTGTTTGAGGTTTTGTGTTGCCAGACCAGAAAGCAAGACTTCATCAACCTCAAACTGAACAAATCTATCAGATAGTTAGAGACCGAACTGCACCAATACACCATGTTTTCTTAAACTTGGTATGGTACTGAGGCTTTATTTAATTTGGCTAGTTTAGGGTTTCAAATTTGTCTTGCATTTTTGTTAAATTCTTCCTTCTCATTCTTTCTTTGACTTCCAAGATGTTGGGGATGATTGGCTTACTGAAACCATAGCAGCCCCAAACAGCCTCCAAATATCAGATGAGACAACTCTATGACTACAACTCATTCTGGTGCAATGTAATGTCATCTACATGCACTGCTGCGCCCGTTGCTGTCTTTTAGACTCTCACCACTAATGATAGTGGAGGTTCCCTCTTTTATAATTGTGTTTGCATTTAAATTACAGCTTGCGTGCCGCTACAGCGTTGGATCATCGTCTATAACTCGCTCCAGGGAGCAGCGGGAAACCACAGGTTCTGGGGAAATGTTATACACAAACATATCAATTTGGGATTAAATATAAATATTTGGATACGCCTTTTCCTTTTATTTTTCACTTAATTTTTGTGTGGCATCTATCATTTTCCATTTAAGATGTCAGCCACAGATTACCAGCTGCAGTAAATGTCTGAAACTAAACTCATTTTGGTTACATTGTTTGGAGTTCAGTGCCATGGCACAGTTGTTTCCATGAACAAGAGTTGAAGAAGTATTGCCTATAGACTCTGTGACCAAACATGTCACAAAAACAAAACTTCAAAGCTCAGTGTGTTTGAGAGTAGCAATTCACTATACACATCTACGTCTGTAGTTGTAGAGAATTTAAAGCCCATGCATGTTTAGTATCATTAAACATTAATTTAACTTTGCATGATGTTGTACATTACAGCAGGAGGTTACAGAATGTTGCTGTTTCATGGTTGTAGCTTCATATTTAGCAGACAGATATGACAGTGGTACCAATCTTCTTCAGTCTTCGAATAAGCGTATTCCCCCAAATTTTAAACTATTCCATTAACCTTTCTCTGCTGAAATGCAAACTGCTCCACTGAAGAAAGAAATAGACAGACAGACAGACCCCGCTGGCTTGCATGTTAGCGGTTATAGCCTACGTCACCACGCTTAGCCACCTAGCACTGCCTGTTTTACAGGGATGCAAGGATGATTCCTTTATCAAAAAAAATTCCATCTATGTGGTGTTTAGTCCAAAATCCTGTATGGTTTTATGATTATCCAGATTATCAGCAGAGCTTCCGAGTTTAATAACAGAACTAGAAGGCCTAGTTTACATTAGGGTTTTTTGTAAGTTTTTTTTTTTTTATTACACAGGACATTGAATGTATCAGATGGACAGTGCATTTAAGCATACTAACCTCTAGTGACCAGAATTTGGATACATTTTTTCTGTAGTGAAGTGGTAATGGGTCACTTTTCCTGTTGCAGACATTGCAAGATGATAAGGCCATTAAACAGCGAAGTTTCAATATCATTCAGACTTTTGTCTCTGCATCTCCCACTTTTTTTCTCTCTTTCATTTTCATATTTTGCGCTCTGTCTCACACAATCTATACCCATCTCTCTCTCTCTTTAATTCTTGGCAGTGCGTGTGTGTTTGTGTGTGTGTGTGTGTGTGTGTGTGTAACGATTTCTCAGCAGATCAAAGGGGTAGTCACCCAGTCAGAGGAAACATTGTTAATGTCGCTGATACCGTGCCGTCAGCCTATTTGCAGCATGTTCTCAATAACAGGAAGTCAGGAGAAATGAGTTCTCCCATAATTACTTCTGGCTTGTTTTTCCCTTCCTCCCCATATAGTATTCTCGGGGTAAACTAGCACCAAGATCAAAGGCTGGAATCTTGATCTTATATCAGAGGGGGCTTCCAGAGCGCAGTAGCACTAGTTTAATAAACACTAATACCACTTCATACATGGGGCCATCCACTCTATATGTATCCAGAGCTGGAATCTGCTTATTGCTAGGAGGACTAACAAAATTCTTTACCTGACTGCATGTTGTAGCATTGCTACATTGTGTAGGCAGCACAATTACATACAGACAATGGAAAGATGCACCTAGACATGAATTCACCCCTGGCAGAGCAAATTAACTCATGACTTGTGTTTTAAATGTAAATGCTCCATATTTGTATAGCCTTTTCGACTTACACTACATCATACACTAAGTGCTCAAACAGAAAGTAACATTCACACACATTCATTTGGGGTTCAGTACCGCGCCCAAGGACATTTCAACATGTAGCCTGGGGGAGCCGGGGATTGAACCGCTGACCTTCCCATTAACTGCCAACCCGCGCTACCTCCTGAGCCACAGCCGCCCATAGAGGAGGTTTAAAACCCAATAGAGGTTTAAAACCTCTATTACCTCTATTTAAAACCTGTTGTCTGAGCTGTGACACATATTACAGGTTAAAAACCCAATAGAGGTTTTAAACCTCTGTTGTATGAGCTGTGACACATACTACATGCGTCAAAATACACACAGCTGTAGTGTCAACAAATAGAAACTGCAGAGACAGTGGACAGCAGTGGTCCAGCTTTACAATGGATACCAGTTGGGTCATGGAAACACACTCGCTGGCTTGGAATTAGAATATCAGGTGTTTACAAGGAACCGTGGACCAGAAGTTTATGTTCTGGACAATCAAATGAAAAGAGCTGTGGAGCTGCTGAGTGATCACCATGTAATGGCGAGTTGGATCAGACATGTGCTGTTTGCCAGACTCAGTAGACCCAAATGTGTTCATCTCTGTTAGTTACGTCTTCGTTTTCACGTTTGTATTTTTGACGGCACTTGGGGATATGACGTCAGAGTGGACCCAGTTCAAAACTTCTATCATGTAAACAGATGCACGGATTTGTGGCCAGAGGGTGGTCATTGCTTGTCATGGCGGCAACCCAAAAACCTGGTGGTGGCCATGCAGATGAAATAGACCTCCCAAACCTAGTTGGAATGAGTGAGTCCAAGCTGAACACAGTAGTGCTGGCAAGCCAGAATTATACAACTGCAGTACTTGCAGAAGTGAAAGCCCAAAGTATGAGGAATTTAGAGAGTATTCCTGTATGAAGGATGTCTTCCAAAGTTGTGCACAAGGGTTAATGTAGAATACATTCAGGCAGCAGGCTTCTGGCCTTGCTAATTCTATTACCAGATTGTCCTCACCAAAAAAACAACAGCACTAGCCCTTTTTTCAAAATCTTAAAACAGCCTACAGTATGTTTGTGTTCCTTGAGCTCATACAGTAAATAGTGACTATCTTCAGTAGCAATGGGAGAAAGTTGCTTGTTGTTGTTAGTAGGTGGTCATGGATATATGGATGGCTGAATGTACAAAGGGTGTGGCTTGGGCAGTTTGCATCTTACCAACAGTCAACATTGTTTTCTTTTAACCATGATAGTGATGTTTTTTCTAACCGTAACCATGTCTGTGATCTTTCTATAACTGTAACCATGTATTTTATGAATTGCCTAAAGTTTACCATAAAAACAAAGAGTAGAAACTGACTCTGATCTGCTGGATAGGCCATTAAGTGTCATTTTTAGAGCTAAGGAAATTAGGTCCAGCCAGCATTCAGCAGGTCGTGTTCATGGTCAGTCATAATATTTTTACTGACCATTACAGCAAAAATCTTAATAAAACACCTATAAACTTTTCAAACACTTTAGCTATACTTACCTTGGTGTAGGCCATCTATTTAACACATATTTATCTGCAGCATTTTTGCTTAAGTACTAGTCACAAGGACAATGTGAGGCACAAATCACCATGTAGCAGGTAATGCAGTCAGAAGCTTGTGTTTCCTCTAGGGATGAGAAAGATTTAGTGGGAAATAGAGACACTGAATATGAACAGCGGAGGCAGATGTTGTACTAGCTGTAAGCAGTTTTCCCATTGATTTTATTGATAATAGAATCTTACAGTCAATATTCAAGGTTTGTATTTGCCACGTCTGCTCTCCATTATGTGTGTGTTTCTCCTCGCTCACAATGAAGTATTTATACGCTGATTAAATAATACAGGATAAGTGTCTCATTAGGACTGTGATTATCAGTCTTTGAACAGGTATCCTGTGCTGCCATGCAGATCTCGGCAGATGATTCGCTTCAGACAGAGCACAAAGAGAGTGTGAAGAATGTAAAGACTGAGGCTGATTGGACATTATGTTCATCTCAGCCACTGATATTTATCTACTGTAATTTGATTCAGTTTTTCTGAATGGAAATCATTGGGTCAGTTAATGCCATATTGGTTTTTGGGAAGCCAATTTCATCAAATCCCATCCTAAGATTCATGATGATGATTTTGCTTCTTCCTCATACATGTGAATAAAAAGATTTTTAAAACTATTTCTTTGGGTCATTTGTCAAGAATTAAATATTGGGGGGGCGTTTATGTATTTTTGAATTTGCATACATGATACTTTAGGAATATATATTTTTTTTAGTGTGAATGTATTATTTATTTTTTATATTTTTATTATTTCCAAAAGTGTTTGTTTAAAAAATACAATTTACAGTGCAAACACTCCACACACTGTAATGATTGCTGTGAATTTACTGTGTATTTTCAAGAGTATCTTACAGTATTTTATAATAATTGTAAAATCATTCACAAATTAACAGTTAATGCACAAATTAACTGTTAATGCGGCCGGTTAACCATGTTACCATGTTAGGGATGGTGATGACATGACGATGGAGAATTTGAAATCCGTCCAGTGAAATAATAAACTTTTCCCCAGGAACCTCGACTGCTCCATGACCTTGGCAGGACTTGACAGTAGATCACTTATGAAAGGTTGAATGACAATTTCTTGATTTACAACAGGCCAGCAACAACTCATAGAGCATTAGAGAAAAACAAAGGTTGAGTACCAACTCTGGCAACCTAAGCCAGTTTATTAAATTACAAGTTGCTTGGCCTGACCTGACACAACCCTCTTTTATGGAACATCTCATGAGCTCAGGACTCATAAGACTCAACTGGGGAGCTGACAGGGCTGGTGGTAGCTTTGTAGTACTGGGCAGCAAAGAGGTTAAGGTGCTGGGCAGCAGAGACACTCTGTATGTGCAAAAAATAAATTGTTGTAAAAGTCAGTATTAATCTGCTCCTTAATAATGCTCAGTTATGTGTATATACATGTGTATGTATATTGTGTATTATACTACTGTGTGCCTGTGCAGCACATTTGTGTTTGTTTATGTCTCCTTCCAGCTGAGTGAACAGTTATTAGGAGCCAATGGACGAAGCTATTAACAACTGACACTGGCTTGACAGGTGCCACAGGCAGAGTAGTCTACAGCGTCTGTGTGTGGAGACAGATCAGCCTCGTCTCTCTCAGGCTGTGCTGAGGAGTTTGTCTCAGGGATGCACTTTGGTGAAGAGGGAAGCTGACAGGCCGATCACTGCCTCTTCACCTTCTGACCTTCTGGTCTAAGAGGCTCCGCTGATAGCTGTGTGTGTGTAGATGTGTGTATTTGTACTTCGAGTAAGGTTAATCCAAAAAATCCATTATGTAAGTGGGAACTCTGAGCATGGGCTTGAAAACCCTCTTCCTCCCGGTGGTCCAACACAACTGTGCTAGTGATGTAAACACCAACACTCGCCCATTGCACAATCTCTCAGTCCTGGCAGAGACAGCTAAGCTAATAGGGCAGCTAGCTAACACAGCTAACTGAGCTAACTATAGCTAAAGGCAGCCACAGTTAGCAGCAATTAGTGGTTACTTTAAAGCTATCTATCTATCTATCTATCTATCTATCTATAACCTCCATAAACTCCAGTTTCACCAAAATCAGTGAATAAAGTAATAAAAGGTTTTTGTAAGGCAATGAGGCTGCCAGGCAGATCTAATTTGTGGACTGATAAACAGGAAAATCATCACTTTCATTGTCCTGTATCGCTATTTTCCAAGATAAGTTAAAACTGTCATAAAAGAGTAGTTTTGAAACAACAGCTGTATGATAAAACTGTAATTATGAAATGTCACAAGTTTGTCACAACCTCTTACTGGTGTCCTCAACACCAGCAAGAGGATGAGGCAGTGTGGCTCACAAGCACTGGGTTTATAAAGAGAACTAGTTACATTGGCTCACAAGCCCCTCGGTAGGCTTCCAGAAGTTGGCAAATCAGAAGAAAGTGGGCTTTTAGGGAGGGGGGATATAGCAAATATGAAGCAATTTTTTTTTAAGTCTGTCCTTTGTTGTACCTGGTTACAAAGTCAAGACTTTAAGGTCAGAAATC
Source organism: Micropterus salmoides (assembly GCF_014851395.1). Lineage (NCBI taxonomy): Eukaryota > Metazoa > Chordata > Actinopteri > Centrarchiformes > Centrarchidae > Micropterus > Micropterus salmoides. The sequence goes on from NW_024040928.1 coordinate 21,420,337, forward strand.
TTTGATATATTGAAATCTGACCTCCTGAAATAACTAAATTCTCAAAATATTGTCAGCTACCTTGATGCAGGCCATGCAAAAAACTGTCACAAGGCTTCCACAATTGTTTTACAGGTTTTGAAAACCCCACATCTTTTTGTTTCATGTATCTTAAGTTTCTAGGCATTAAGATTAAGGATGCAATCAGGATCTTTAAACCCTATTCATTTATTGTTATCAGTTGAATTACATTAGATAACAGTGGCTCCACTAAGTCATTTCACTAAATAGGGCTAATAATTAATTATTCAAGCTGTGTGGCCATGAAAGGCCTGCCTATTTTTTATGGATCTGCAATTTAACTTGGTGAAAACTTGAGAATTGTTGAGTTTCAAAGTTTATTACTGAATTTGAAACATCAGTTGACATCTGTGTTTGCACAGTAGAAAAAGTTGGCTTTTTTTTTGAGCACTTACATTGTCCATTGTGACTGGGCAAACTCCATCTGCTGATGAAGATAATGTGATATAATTGAAAGCTCCAGAACAGCTACTAAATGGACCTTGAGGTAAGATTGTTTTGTCACTTGAGACTTGTTGATCTGAAAGTTGTTACAGCAGTGAAGTCAATCACTGAAGGCTGAATCAACAGCCTTCTGACACAAAAAATGAACATTATACATTTTGCAAAGATATGATTTTTGATATGTTACTAGTGTAATTTGTATGTGTACTGAGCCACTGTACCATGTAGTAGTCATCATGTAAATGATGTTTGCTGCTCATTCTCTACAAAAATCCTTAACATATTTGTTTTCCCTGTCTCATGGCGTTGTAATGCCAGAAACAGAAGCCCTGGAATGAGATCAGAGCTTTGATAATACATTTATTTTAACTCCCACGGCTGCACAATTTTGATCCCACTAAGAGTTTTATGTAAGAATACAGTTTACCTTTGATTCAACTTTAATATTGTCACCAGAGCGATTTTAATACCTTAAATCTGTGATTAAACACATTCACAAGACTCAGAGGTGACATTGCTTCTCTTTGAAATCATTCACGCCTCTGTGCGTCATTAAAGCACTTAATGGCCTATCCAAGCTTTAATGCTTGGATAGGGACAGGGAGTAGAATGGACCTGTTGTGCAGCTGATCGGCATGGGAGAGAGAACAGACAGAAATAAAAGAAAGTGAGAAGAAGTGAGAGGAGTGATGGATGGTGAGAAGATCCACTGAGCTGTCTTTCTCTCAAATATGAGAATGGGGATTAGAAAGTGAATAGCGATTACCTCCACGTTGACCTGCCAGCCACTGTAATCAAGGACAGTGTGAGTGATGCCATGATTGTCCAAAAGGAAGAGGCGAATGACAGTAATCCTTGGGAAAATGTGGACCACAATGACAGGTTGTGCTTAGAGATGACGGCAGCGGCTCCATCACTTTTCAGAGTAGAGGAAAAAAACAGAGTAGATGTTGGAGAGGAAGGGGCAATAAAGGGCAACTTCCTCTTTCTTTCAACACTTTTAAACCTTTTGGGAATCTTCAAAAGAGGCCATGACGTCCTGTCAGCCACCATGTAACAGAAAGAAAGAAATAGGAAAAAAACTCAACAAAACTTACAAAGGTCACTTCATTACAGACTGCATGATGAAATACCTCAGTATAATATTATCATAATGGGATCAGTCTATGCAGCTGTTAATTCCTCTGACCACCCATGTGATTAACTAATTCCTATTGTGGCAATGCCAAGTCAACCACCTGCCCCCATACATGTTTTTTTTTGCGTGGACTAGTCTTTGCAAAGCTTCCATTACAGGTTTTGTTTGCAGGAGGTGAAAATGGATACTTCCTTCTGTTACACAATACTAAATACTTGTGTTGGAGTTCATTTGGAGTCACATTTCTAGAAATTGGGCTTAAAACGGCCACATCTGTGCATTTCAATGGAACGCCCATGGTTAGCAGATCCACTTGTGGGGGTGACATGAATCCATGTAAATCTTTTGTGTCAAGTTCAACTTGTGCTGAAGTACTGACCTTTGAGGGAGTGGAGAGTATAAAAAGGCAGAGGAAGCTATCAAAGCTCGTTAACTGGTGGTTTGCAATTTAGTCAGCAAGCTACTAGCTCCAAGAGCTATTGTGACTAACTGAAACAAGCATATCCCCAGCTGGCTGACATGTTAACAGATAGGCTGCCAGCTACAGTAGTTTGGCAGCTTGCCCTGCATATCATCATTAAAGCATGTCATCAATCTTGTAGTACCACGTATTTCACAAGGACATGCGGATGAACTTTATTGTGCCTTTCTGTTGGGACAAAGGCATTAGTCTACTTTTACTCTCCTTATAGCTTTGTATTGGTCTACATGAACTCCTGAGAAGCTTTAGCTGCTAGATGTTGCACTGTGTTTATCTTGTTGCTAACAGGTAGTGTAAGAGCCATATGGGACGGGTTTTTTGTGTTTGGTTCACAACGCTACTGGTTCCAGTAGGTGGCACCTTTCAGCTTTATCCATCCATCCATCCATCGTCAACCGCCTATCCTGCATACAGGGTCGCGGGGGGGCTGGAGCCAATCCCAGCTGACATCGGGCGCAAGGCAGGGTACACCCTGGACAGGTCGCCAGTCCTTTCAGCTTTATGTCAAACGCAATTTAAAGAAGAAACCTTTACTCAGGTGATTGTTGCTGGAGGGGGAGCTGGATGAGCCGCTAGGCTATGCTGGGCGAGCTGTACAGTGTTTAGTGAGAAAATGTATGATTCAATGAATGTTTGTGGACCCCACCATCACAGGTAAACAATAAATCTGAACAAAGAAGCCAAGAGCAAACACTAGCAGGCGATACGCGGCGAGCGTGTCAATAAGATGTTTACGCAATCCTCGCTTCAAGTTGTTTTTGCCTTCCGTTGCTGTGCTGCCAGTTGTGGAAAAAGGGTTGGTGAGAGTGGAATTTTAAAAATTCAGCCAAAACAACGAGCTGGTGGCAACGAGCTGTGAGTTCACCGTGTGCAATCCCTTTCACATTGTTAACGTTTTAAAAGTTCTATATAGAGCTATGCTTAAATATACGTTTTAGCGTTACCCTATATCAAGTTTGTCCAATGTGTCTTACTGCTCCTAATAATGGATTTCAGGTACTGAAAAGTTTGTTGTGGAACAGTTGATGGCATTTTTAGCTTTATGGGCTGTTACCATGAGTAGTCATAGCCTATAAGGCTGAAGAAAGAACAAAGGAAATCCAAGGGACAAGTCATCACTCTCTCTGACTGACATGTGTTTTCTGGATAATACTGGAAAGAAGCAGGGATTACTGCATGGGTTTAAAAGCAACCTTGACAGGCAAGTGAACTTTGTCACAAAATGTTGTGGCAGCAGGGGCACCGTTGCATAACTGTTAAGTGAGTCTTTGTGGGGGGTCAAGTTATCAATTAACAAACCTACACCGATACCCAGCTACCCACACACTCAAAATCCCTCTACACCTCTCACTCTGGGAGCAGTGCAGGTCTACTGGCTCCTCTGTTGTTCAGGGGCCTTGATAGGGAGATTATTAGAGACCAGCTTTTATGCTAGATGTCCACTGGGTTACACAAGAAACACTGCTTTATCCATTTTAATGGACTAAAGAGGGGCATTGTTCTCATGTAATCCAGCTTCAAGATAAAATCATAAGCAAGTAGAGAGAAATAGAGTTTTGTTTGCTCAAAATCCCTAGACACATAATTGTTTCCCCTGCAAATGTATTGTCTTAGATCCATTAAATAACTTCTGAGAGGTTATACAGCTGGCAAGACATTACAAGCCAAACTTTATGTCTTCTCTGCCCTGGAACTACTTCAGCTGTAATCTTAGATCTTGAAGCTGAAATGGATGAGACTGGACCAGACGTCTAGATTCCTGCAGTGAATGACAGAGACAGAGGAACAAAGACAAAGAGGAAGGGAGCTACACACAGACACAGGGAGTGATGGAGTGATGTGTCTTATGTGAGTGTGTGTCCCCATGTTTTTCTGTGGTTTCTCAGCCATTTCCTTCTCTGTTATTACCGCCATTAGCCCACCACAGAAGCCCCCACAGTTTACAGTAGAGTTTGACAGAAGACAAACACTTGTTGTTTAATTGTTGTTTAGTGACATCATGGTGTGGTCCAGAGATTTAGTCTGGAGGGGCCATTAAATTTTGTGCAGAATCAAAGGAAAAATGTGACTGTTCAAACATTTGTTAACAATGGGATTCTTGTACATGTTTATAGAGAATTTAAATTCCCATAATTTTCCCTGATTTATCATGGCTAAGTTATCTGTGAGGTTCATCACCACGTCAAAGGCAGCAAACAAGAAACAGCTTCTCTCTCAAATATCTTATAAGGCTTTGAATAAGTTAGAGAGAAAGAGAAATCATGCAGCATAATAAAAGCCAAAAGGGATAAAGAAATAAAGGAAAAACACACACAACTTGACTGGGGGGACTGATTACTGCATGTATACACAGGTTTCTGGTAACTAGGTTACTACAGATGTAGTACTTACTACTGACTAGTGTAACCTTATTTCTGTCTTTTGTTTGAGTGCCTGTAAACATATTAAATTCTTGTTCATCGTGAGACATAAAGCAAAAATAATACATTGATTTCACTTATTCACTATACACTACTTAACATGTTGAAAATATATACAGTATTTCATAATACCTATATAATAATCTCCACACTTATTAAATACTTTAAGTACTTGGTCAATGTATTATTGAACGTATTTCTGTTCTGTCTTCATTACTTTCTACCATCACAATGTCCTAATTTCCCTCCAGGGGCCAACTGTTTCCTTTGATCTCATATCTCATATTTCTCAACTCATTGTATTGATGGGGCATCTGATTGGCTTGTAATTACAAACCCCTCTTCCATGTCATCACACACAACGGAGCCAGTCCATGACCAGCTTTAGGACACCAGTTATCCAGAATCAACAATGCAAAATTCTGAAGCCAGGTGACCCAAAAAGAGCCTGACTGAGTTGAACTTGCTTTGTCATACAGGCTCCACTGTTTTAACAGCTCGAATGAGGCGGTGCCCTCACAGCACCCGATCACACGTTGCATTTCTTGCATGCTTCAAGGATCCCAGGTGCTAGCTTACATAAGATAAGCCACTGACACTGCCCGTTCACCAAACCCAGTTATGCATGGAATGGACTTTTTAATTAACTTGTACAGTCTGTCTTTATCTCAGTTCCTCTGCCTCCCTCTATCTGTCACTGTCTCATATGTACAGTATTGCACAAAGAAGGGTCAACAGTAATGTATTTATAGTTTTTTAGTTTTTATTGTTTATTTTGTTTCTTGACTTGCAGTACTTGCTTTCCTCTTTCTATATATTTTCTACTTATCTTTGGTGTTATCCAATATACCAAGACAAATGTGGAAGGCTACTGCGCGTTCTCTTTCCTCCAAACATTGCAGCTCAATAGCAGTTAGAAAAGTAATGCAAAGAGTGTGGCAACCTCAAAGGTCTCCCTCTTCTTGAAGTCGTTCATCAAAAATGAATAATAGTAATAATAATGAAAACACAGAAAACAAGAGAAGGAGGAGGAGAGGTACGACAAAGCACAAAACTACGAGAGAGGGAAGAAGTCGAGTTAGTAACATACATTAATGGGATAATAATAATAACTACCAGCTTTATTAAAGGGGAATGTCTTAAGCCTATACTCTTAAAGGGGCCATATGTAGTTTTTTAATGAAATCACTCATTATCACTTTTTTACTTTTGTCAATGAACTGTAACCTCACATAGAAATAAACCATACCTGTTTCCTCTGTTGCTTGAAACAGCCACTTTTCTGCTTCTTATGTGAAGGCACCGGGTCGGGATGTAGCTGCATGCACACTCTACACTCGACTACAGCAACAACACTGCAGCTAACGAAATGCAGTGCACTAACATCACAAAATGACTGGCTCCCAGCACAACACAAACTCAATGTAAGGATAAAAACCATCAACAAAGTTTTATGCGCTGGAACCCATCAGGCCAAATGAGTATCACATCAATGTTGGGTGAAAACACAATCAATATTAGAAAGGCTTTAGTCAGGGAGAGACCTCCGTTTTGTTTTGGAACCAACAAAACCGACACAAAGTTGACTTTCATCCTGTTGGACAGGTAAACTAACATTACTGCAAATCATGGGAAATACTGTATATTGTGCTTTAGTTGGCTCAAGTTAGAAAAGGTTAGCTCGCTGGCTAAAACGGTTAAACGGTATCGTGGTGCAAAATACCATGTTACTATCCTGTGTGCCACCGGTATTATGTCAAAGTGTTGATTTCGGCCTGCAAGAAACGATGTTACGGTACACAGCAAATTTGGAGCGATTTGTTTATACTAGCCTATAGTGATGAAATGCAGGGCCAGCCAGCAAACGTTAGCACGGATCCGCTGCTGTTTGCTTCCTTCTGTTGAAAGCATGTTGTGTCAAGCTATCTCCCTGTTATCCCTGTATGAAAGGTAATATTACAGAGCTAGAAAGGGTGCCTCTGAGACGTGAACGTTGGGAGTAACAGAGGTTTTATAGGTGAGCAGAAGGATTTTAAATTCTATTCTGGATTTTTCAGGGAGCCAGTGCAGAGAAGCAAAGATGGGAGAATATGATCTCCTTTCCTAGTTGTTGTTGTTTAAGTAGGCAACTGTTTGCTAATATAAATTCATAAGGAGGTGGTACATCAGGCCGGTGTTTGTTTTGTAGTCTTTGTGTGTAGATTTGATGGGTACAATTATCACTAACTCAATCGTGCTGTTTTCCTGTAAAAACTAGTGGTTCATGCATGAAAACAGAGAAATGCTTCACCTGCAAGGCAGTTATGAAAAGCTGAGCCAACAGCTGCTCACTAAAGTAACAATAAACTGTAACATCCTCTCATTGGACAAAAAAGAAGTGGTAGCAGTAAAGTATAAAAGATTGATGGCCCAGGTCATGCAAATCAGTGTTTTTGTGAGACAGTTTTATTTCTGTGAGTGTCCTCTGGGCATCTTCACCTCCACCCCCGCCTTAGTAAGCCTCTCCCCACAGTGTCTTAGTTTTCAAATACACATAACCTTAACCTTGTACTTTGTGGTGGGTCCCACAGCGGTGGGAAGCTGTTTTTTTTTTTGTTTAAGTGCGCACTGTTATTTTTAAATTTTATACATTTGTACTAAGTGGGGAATGGTGCTGATTAAAAGCAACTTCAAACCCATGCTTGGCTAGTCCCTAATTTTCTTGTTGTTTGCTTGCTGTTTATACAACTGTTGTCGTGAAGCCCAGAACAGAAGCCCCTCGTTACCAGCTGTGTGTCTACTTCCACCAAGAGGAAGTGTCAGTTGGAGGTTACGACACCAGGGTTAAACATATGCTATTTCACTTTTGTTTTATTTATTACATTTGAAGATTTCGATCCCATCTCTTTTCCCCAGCTGGCAGGGTGAATTACATAATATACAAAACAGCCGAGTACCTGTGACCTCGCTCGCATGAAGAGTTGCTTAGCTTCCCTGAACGACGTCAATTCCAGTGGAAACATCCACACATCAAAGACTGCAAAAAAAAAAAAGAAAAAAGTAGATTGACTCTTCAATAAATGAGCCGCGGTGGACAAAGGTGGGTTTTGTGTGATGAAAATGGTCCATAAAGGCCCATTGAGGAGCAGAGGCGGGAAATAAATGTGAGCTGATTGAAGAAGGCGTGTTGTGACGGGACGGAGGATGTGTTTGGAACAGGAGCTCAGCTGTGAAATGAAGTGTTTGCCATCCCAAGAGACCTGTGACAGGAGACACAGTTATGAAACATCTGTGTGTAAATATGTGTGTTTCTGTGTGAGCACCAGATGTTTCTCTGTGTCCCAAATGGTTCCATTTTGTCCAAACAGCTCTTAAAATACTGATAGACTTGATTGATGATATTCTTTAGAGTATGTTTCTTGTTTGAACACACACTCACCACCTTCAGCAGTCAACAGTAGAAACCAATCTCAAGCAATCCTTCCTAAACTGATAAACACTTAAACATACCCTCTCGAGCTTTTTTACATTAAGTGTTTCTGAACACATTCTGCATCTAATAAACATGTTGAATGCTTTTTCTCCATCGTGAAACATTTGAAAAACCCATTTTTTAAAAATAATTTGGAGCCAGCATTGTTTGTGCGTACATGTTGGCTAGCTGATAGTCTTCTTCTTCCTCACCTTTATTGGTGCATTGCTACATTTCATGGTATGTTACTGACATAAGCTGTTGATCAGTCGAATAGATTGAAAAGGAATTTGTGTAGCCATGGGAAAATTAAACATAACATAACAATATATAGTTGTAATTAAATTGTGTTCTTGTCAAACACCTAATATTGTGAAAATGATTTGAAATTGAAGTAAATATTAATTAAATATCCTAACATACCAGCTTTGACATAATGCTGTGATTATGACCACCCAGAGTTTCACTACATCATTACTATCATCAGCTCATATCGTTCTCCTTGCTTTTAAAAAAATGAGAGGAGTAACATTCTCTCTGCAAGCAAGAGCCAGCAAGAAGGGATCTTTTTTGAGAATACATATACTGCATGGACTTACGCAGACAGATTGCTGCCTGATATAACTTCACGTCTTAGTCCCATTCCTGCTGGCCACATTTCACCACAGACCAAACAGTACAATGTCTCAGTAGGATCCCTCCATTCACAAGAATCAGTAGCAGGAAATCAAGTGCTTTCCAACTGTTTTATTAGCCATGTGAGAGTATCTGTCATCCTCCTCCTGCTGCTCTGTGATGAGAAATAAGAGCTGTTGAGGCGAACGGCTGCCCTCCATCATCTTGGAGGGCTTCAGCCAAACTATACACTCCAGAACAGAAATCTGGCAAATACGGCAACACTGGTGGGAAATTAATGACATTCCCAAACCTAAGTGGCTGCATTTTACTGATTGAAATGGATACAATTGGCCTGCTCCTTCACTCAATCCTTGGATAAATAAAATATTGTTTTACATTTAACAATTAAATGCTGTATGGTGTCCTATCATAAAGATGGATTAATGCGGAATACATTTTTGTATTGGTGTCCAAACAAGATATGTCTATATGACAGTATTTAATACCACAGTACAACAACCATCTGACCAGGTCTCTGTAATGAGGAGACAAGGAGAGGAAGAAGACCATGGCCACGGTTGAGGTCAATAGGTTGAGGCATGCATAGGGCGAGCACATGGAGCACGACTTTCTTTGCGGGAAGGAAAAACATTTGACAGACACAACTTGGGGATGAAGATGGATCACACCAGGAATAGCACAGACATTGTTCCAAAAGGCCAAAACGCTCAAAAGACTATTTATCTTATATACTTAAAACAGTTTAGTGTTACATTTTTGCAATTACGGAACTTTCCTAAGCAGCTGGATGAATGTCTTATTATCACAACAACAAAATGTATTTGAATGTTTTTAGTCATGCGTGGCTCTGTGGATAGCAATGTCGGTCTGTCTGTTGGTTAACTGACCCCTTTGGCCCAGACTAGAGATGCACCCTTAAGGGATTTCGATAATGGTAACTGATAATTATGAGTTTCTTGTAAGAGACACCTATTCGATAAGCAGTTATGAGAATCTTATGAATGCAAAAATGTTAAGTGGAAAATATATATTTTCAGATTAACATGTTTATTTTTCTAATGCAACACCAATGTTTACATTGCGTACATTCACTTCAAACTTGTTTGTAATAACATTAATCTATTCATTCAAAATGTGCACTTATTAAAGCCAGATCTTTTCTCCTTCTTGACAAGCACATATAGGCTAAAAACTCAATTAGACTAACTTTGCATACAGTTGGACTGATTAATGGTTCAATGAAGCTATTGGAATTATTTAGAAAGCAGACCTTTTACAATAAACTGTCCAACAACCCTGTGGCATTATTCATCCTCCCTCTGCTTCTGATATCAAGGGTAACAAATTTTCAGACACAAAACTAATTAGGCACAACCGTTACCCCAATTAGCGTTTGTTTCTAGCTTCAAAGCAATTTGTTATAACCAGAACAAGCTCTGTATGGCTGTGTAAAATATACCGGCAAGTTTACGGTCTGCTTGTTCAGTTGTTTGATGAATCACCCGTACCCTCTCTCTTCTACATGGATTTTGTTGCACTTATGGACACATGTAGAGTTGCCGTCGACTCGAGTAAAATACAAGCAAAAGTTCATGTTCATTTTATTTGAGAAGGGACAATGCACATTCATTAACATGAGCCAACAATGAGCACTTGGATCCATTGTGTAAATGTACCAGATTTAGCCATACAGGCTAATTTTCATCTGCAGTCCCTGGCAGGTTGATTGTATTAAAAAACATACATGAGCACATAAGCACAGGCAAATAGTAAAACAATGACAAAACCATACCCCAGATTATGACAGCTGATTTGATTGTCCATTAACCACTGTTTTATAGATGGAGTAGAGAGATGCAATGTTCCTTAGTTGTGTGGGTACAGTGTTGCAGGTAGGTGCTCTTCAATAGGGTAAGTCCGTTTCTGCTGTGGCCCCTCTGCTCTGCTGCCTGCAGAGGGGAGTGAGGCAGATAGGCAAACATCCCTTTCAGAGCTGAGTTTTCAATGGAATCCTGGTCGGCAGCCAAACCCCCACATTATCAGCAAAAATGTCTGTATCGGAACAATATAGATAATAATATAATTTAATAATCATTGAATTTTCTTGCTGTATAAATAGGTTTAGTAAGTTTCTTGCCACTATATTTAACCTAATAATATATTGGCCACCAATTTAGCATGCCTTTCTAGTCCAGACTGAAATATCTCAACAAATATTGGATGGATTGCCATGATACTTGATACAGATATTCATGGTCCCTAATTTGTCCAATACCTTGGTTTATGACCAAATACCTACAAAAGGAATGATATCAGCTGTATTTTGTGTTTAGTACCAATTAGCAACTGTCAGCACACTAAACCTAGATAATGAACATGATTAACATTGCACCTGCTTAGCATGTGCATGCTATTGATAGCATTTAGCTTATATTAGCGGTGCCTAAGTACAGCCCAGCAGAGCTGCTAGCAACTAGTTAAAATGTCAGCAATGAAGTCTGCGTGAGTAGTGATGCCCAAAATAAAAGTTTCTGTAAACTAAAGAGACTACTGGTTGCTGCATTTTTAACAATTTTGTTTCCTAAATTAAAACTACCCCTTTCTATAATCCCTATTGCATTGTTTTTTGTCAAACAAAGGATGTAGCTACTTGTTCTCAGCACCAGAAAAACAGTGACCTCCTTCTGTTTTGCGAAACATTTGTGCTGTTAACAATTGTTAGCAATGGTACAACAGATAAAGGAAAATAAGCCCATCACAGTATCAATTGGTTAATTAATTTGACATGTTGTTCTCATATTTATACCATTCATCCCCAAGAACAAATGTGGAAGAAAACAAGCTACACAGATTGGCAGTACAAAGACTGAACTTCAACCAAACCACAAAATTAACTTATTTTGAAAATCTGTGCATACCTTTATTGATACAAACACAAAGACAAGTAGAGAGTTTGTCTTAAAGGCTAGGTGCATCGCTACAGTCCTGTAATTATCAGTACACATATTACATTTTTCTCAACAAGTTGTCAAGATGAACAGACCTTCTGAATTACATTGCTATGCTACATTCTGCTGTCTTTCAATATCTTATCATAGTTGCCCGTTTGCCAAAATGTTTAGCTATCATTGCCCACACTTAATAAATTCCACAACTGCTAAGCAAAGACTCCTTTGTTTTCTCATCTTTTGTTGGAACAAAAATATCCACCATCCAAGTCATTTCTGTCTTGCATGGATTAACCACTGCACAGTATGACTCATCATCTTTGCAGCAGTAATGAAAAACACTCACCATGGAAGCAAGCAATCAGAAAAGTCATCAAATTTGAAATTCTTTTGGCAGTTGTTTTTATGTGGTAAAGACTTGGATGGATAGGTGTTTCAGCTGTGAGGATGTGCTACCTGAACTGCTGCGCTTGTTCGGGTGCATAGTGGCAAATTGATTTTATGAAAACTGCACAAGATGCAGCAAAATCTACCCCTAAAAACCATGAAAGACAGCGCAGACTCTTAGCTTTCCTGCTCACGCTATCTGCTTGTCTCACATTTACAGTGATTAAAAGCACTTAGCTCTTACAACCTCCCATGATTCTATTCCCACTGCTCCAACACACAACACAAATATTTCTAGCCACATCAGAATTATTTTCACTGCCATACTTGCAGCTCTTTCATCTTCATTTCAACAACGGCTCATCAAAGACTGCAAACAGAACATACTGGCTGAGGTTTGAGGTTTGCATGCAGCACAAAATGTGATTCATAGTGTGAAAAACAAAAACACAAGATAATTAAAACATTTTCCCCAAATAAACATCTGTTAACCAGACAAGTGTTTTGCGAGTTTCACTTAATCCACAGTGAAGTAGCTTGAAAAGATTATTGGGAGGTCAAAGTGCTGGAGGTTTATTGCGCAACAGTCTCTTTTGCCTAAATGGCATCTCTAGCGGCTTAATAAAGTTTAAGGAATGGTTTTTGTGTGTTGAAGTAAATAGGCCGGAGAGGAGAGCAGTCCAGCAAGTAAACCAGCTGGTAGAACATTTCAATAAACCACCTGTAACTTTATTGAACTATAAATGTATTTATAGTCCTTCATTTCACAGCAAAAGGCACTTTACTAAGGGACTTGCCTCTGCTGCTACTGTAGAAGAAATCCGTGGCATCTTATAAAAGCCTTTTACGCCAACCAGTGTGCTCTTATATAATTGTCCCACAGTGAAAATGACCTCGTCCACAGCTAGCCACACATTAGCCTCACATGCCCTGTTGTTGGTATGACGTTCAGACTGTAGACGTGGGGTTAAGTTAGTCTAGATCATATCTCCCAATGAAGCCTCGGAAGCACAGAGGAGCAGCATATTTCAGTGGCAGGCAGGCGCAGATAAAGCTAATAACACCAGGCATCGAAGAAATCACAGCAGCCCCCCGATTAGGCTGCAGACGAGGAAATGTGATGGAATGTGTGCTTTTCAACACTCCCAGTGTGATTCCATCAAAACCAAAACAGCTACCAGCATTGGAGCCATTACTGAGCAGCCTTCACTCTCTCTTGTTCTCTGCTTCAAAGTTCACAGCATAATTTAAAAAAGAAAAAAAATCTGATGATTTAATTTAGATCAGAGGATAATGGAGTCTGTAAAAGAAGGAATGATAAGACTTTCAAGAATCCTCACGAACACCATTGGAGAGGTGCTGGGAGGAATACCGGCAGCTGCTTAAAATACCTTTTGTTAAAAATCAAATTTTTAAAAAAGTTTAAAAAAACAAGAAGCTTTAAATCTGTTGTATTGCAGCTGGTCTTGCCCCCACTGCCATGCCAAGTTCAAGTTACTGATTTTATTGTATATTTGAGCAATACAGATTAAAAGGAGAATGTAACAGAAAACTACAGAATGACATATATTGAGTTTATGATATATCTGGTTAAATCATAAAACATGTCGTGGCAGTCACTGAGGCCAGCTCCAGTTTCAGGTGTGTTCAGACAAATTTCCTTTGAGCAAAAAGCCACATGATAAATAACTTTCCTGTTTTTTAGCTGTTAGATAATGAAGAATCACATATTAAACATGTGTAATGTCAATTTCAATAATGTAATAAATGTGCAGTTTGGCAGAAACAGTAGTCATTAGAGCACACTATGCAGAATGGAAGGTATAAAATGTCTTCCACTCTGGCTCCAAACAAAAAAAAATGTTTCTGTTGATGTCCATAAACTGTCTGTCAAAAAACCACAGCCCTGTCACAATTTTGCCTGAAGGAAACTTTATGAATTCTTCAGAAAGATTATCCAGGATAGCAACTTGAGCTGCAGCTACAGTGATGGCTGTAAAGCATTACACCCACTCGTCCCTCACCAAACATCAAGGGGTCTGTGAAGGTCTACTCCACCTTCTACCAAAGTACAGTTACGTTTGTCCTTTATGTTACAGAATTTTTTGGCAAGAGTGTGCTGCATTTACAGTTTTCTGCAATTGAGACATGCAACCAAAATGCACTTCTAAATGAATGAATGTTGTCAATAATAACTGATGGGAATAATACTCTCAAATTTCATCTATCCTAAATAAAAATTTAACATCAATTGCTCTCCCTCCACATACATCTCACACTTGCCTTTAATAGCAAAAATCTAAAATAGCAAAGGGTTCCAGTCTCACTCTGTATGAGCCAGTTCTTCTTGTACTGAGTCTCCAAAAGGTCACCTTTGATTTTATGTGAGTTTTCCACTGGTCTTTCTTCATGTACAGTATGTACCCACAAAAATGTGTTACGTAAATTCTGTCTTATACACTGGCAGAAGATTCCTTATAGTAAGCCTCTCTCTGTGAGTTAATTGGCTCATTTATTTTTCACTCTCAGAGTTTCCATAGGAATTGCAGTCATGAGTGTCATATAATTAGCTTTATTATCGCACCATTAGGCATCACAGAATAAGGCTAGTAGGAAGGTGTTGTTGGCCCTTCAGCAATGATTTTCATGGTCTTGTGTGGATGACTCGAAGAAACAGAACCCAACAATAACTTTCTACAGCCAAGGAATGCGAGTGATTGAGAAAATAGATAAAAGCCACTGTCACTTTTAATGAATGACTTGCGTTATATCATCCTGCTGGAGTAACCATAATCCCCAAACTACAGCTTCAAATGAGACCTACTACGCTTGCATAATTTTTGGCCTGTTTTGATCTTAAAGCGGCAGTTACGCCATCTTTTTATCATTAAATCCCTTCTTCCATATTTGTCGACACGCTACAAGTAATTTCCAGACCGGGCTGCAAATTGCCTAAATCATGATGTTGGAGAATTGTGTTGTACATTCATTCATAATATAACCAGGCCCTTAGTTATTGAAAGCCTCTCCATAAGAATCATTAATTTTCCTCCATCTATAATGAAATGATCCAATTCCAGGTTTAACAACTTAGCCAAATCATCCACTAAACACAGTGTGTTTCATTTAATCCTCTGCCAATAATTAAAATTGTTCACTGCTGTATAAACCAGGTGATTTAAACAAAGGTATAGCGTGTCCACACACTACTGTATGCATACTCTAGCACATTTGATAATAATCTCACTCAATAAACAAACTGTTTAGTAAAAAAAAAAGTTAATTCATCTGTGGTCAGAAGGTGATTATTATGTAATCTATCACAGTGTGTAAATATTACATAACGAGGAATGGGTTGAGGTTTAGTGGACACACTTCTGAGATTAACCAGATGCCGTCTCATTTAGTTTTGGGTAAACACTGGATTCATTAAGTATCGAGGAGGTTCCACATATCCTACCCACAGGGGTGGTGTATGTATGTGTGTGTGGTTTATCTCCACAGAGCACCAAAGAGATCTCTCATATCTACCAACTGAGTGAACTTTGTAGAGTGGCTTTCTGTGATTATCTCGCCATGTTGTAGCTTGGAATCAACCGTTGCCTCTCCTGTATCGTATCCAGTACAAACAAGATTCTATAGATTTATAATATAAATGCCGCTTCTTCCCTTTCATCATAAAACCCCAAATAATCCTACTAGTTTGAGATAAAACCCTCATATTTGCAGGTGAGACTAAGTGATGGCGACAGGTCAGAGCTACTGAATCAGGCTGTGTTTTGTTTTTCTGACAAAAAATCTGTCCTGATTTCCAGTTAGTGTTATACTTTTACTCTGCTAACATTTTCTTGTTGATATGCTGATTCAGATTAAGAGCCCTTAATTGACCATATCAGTTCAAACAGTTTCATGCTGTTTTTAAAGAGTCAGTCAAATTCACTGTAAATAGCACAGTAGACAATGAAACGTGATGAATGTTGGTCTGTGCATGATGGCGAAGTTGCATAACTGCTGAATAAATTGTTGCCTCTGTATTGCTTTTTTAAGGAGGTAATATCACCCCAGCATTTCCCAGGTTGTTACCCAGCGGCCCTCTGGTGCACGTGCAGGGCAGGCAGCCCATGAAGTCAGCTGATGGTGATGGGTAACACATGGAGAAACAGACTCTGAGCAGGGAAATGCTGTGTGTTGTTAGTCATGGATGTATTACAAGAACTGGATACCGAACGCAAAGGTGGCACCCAGTCACTGAAATGCAAATTGTCAGAAAAAACATTTTCTTTCTTCTGGGGTTACTTCTTAATTGTGCACCCCACTACATAAGCATATTACTGTTTCCCCCACTGACCCTGTCCATTGACTTTACATTGAGATGACATCATCCAAATACAAATAGCTCTTTTAGGCTCCTACAGAAATATAACTGTCATGGTTTAAACATAAGACAAAAAACAAAGAGTTGTAACTTACCTTGTTTTCAGTTCGAGGTGTTTTACCGTTTTACAGACATCTCTTATAATGGTGGTCTATGGGGAAAAGTGGCCACTGGGACAAGTTGGCATCAAGGCTAAGCGCGCAGTATCCAGCTATCTTAGTACGTCCATGGTGGTAGTAGGCCTACAGTAGTACAATAAACGAGTGGGACAATCTGCAAGAAGGCCTCTTGGAGCTAGAGGGGTTGATATTGTTTTTGAACTGATGCATGTCAAGTCTTGGCTTGACTTTCTAACATCAGTTTTATGGTAAGGTACATGTTATTTGTTTATTATATGACTAATAATTATCATTGTATGTTATGATTTTTACAGTTGTATCTCTTTGATCCCATTGTTATGTTGCAACGTACATTGACAAGAGCAGCACAGAAACCAGCAGGACTGAAAAGTGAACCCAAACGCGGAAATGCCTTAAACCTGCATTCTTTCTAATGGCCAGGAGGGGGAGACTCCACTGGTTGCAAAAGAAGTCTAATTGCATTAGACTTAATGGCAAATGGCCCTACTTTCCACTTAATTTATTACCTGAGGAAACACTTTCCTAATGTGTTTATGATCTCAATCGTTAGTTTCAACTCCTCTTCAAAACAACATGGTCCCAGGTCCCATTAATTGAAAAATATGCGATGAAGGAGGGTATTCTTGTGGATGGGGCTACCTTGTGATTGATGAGTGGCTACCATTGCGACCTGTTAAACAGGATAGAGACGACAGTATCCACTGCACTGTGTACATTTGACCAGCGCTGTTGAAAAAGCTTATTATGAGTCGGCTGATAATTTTTCCCGAACATACATTTGATAGTTTTAAGCACGTTTTTTGCTAGCCAAAATTAGCATCCTGGTTAATATCACAGAAAGTTAAATACAGATGCACCTTGCTAAACAAGCTAGCTAGCGCTACCCTCTTGTCCAAATATCATCATGTCCGATATCTGTTTCCAAAAAACCCAATGGCGACGGCCAAAATGCCAAACTTGAGGCTTTAAAATGTTAGTCAACAAACCAATGGGTGACGTCACGATAACTATGTCCACTTCTTTTATACAGTCTATGAATAAGATGTAGCAATGCCAGTCTACTTCCTGGTAAATCCCGCAGTTGCTTCTAGGTTGATCCTTAGTCTGGCTCAAAGCCACATTCAAACTAGAAGCTTTCTATTCTTTTTCCTTTGGGCAGAAATCTACCGAGCTTCCCTTAGTTCTGTTTTCTGCCCTTTTCAAAGTTATATCTCTGTAAAGCTTCTTGCTCCAAGACAGGCTCACATATAAGTGACTTTCCCTCCCACAGAGACGCCCTGTGCTTTGGGGTCTTGGGTTTGTTGAGTTTGTTGGAAGTGATGTTCAGTAATGGTGTGTCCGTCCATTTTTGTGTTGTTGTGAGAAGTCACTCTTGACGTTTCTTCAGCTGAAATGCTGCTTTCCAAATATTTGTATGTCAGTGTGTTTTCAAGCATTTGAGATTAGATACACTGAGATCTGCTACTCATGTGCACAGTTTTTCCTGCCTTTTATGCCAAGATGTTACACAATTGCTTTCTCGCAGAGACTGACACGCTTTAAGGGCTAAAAATATTCCATTAAAACAGCCGGGAATCTGCATTATGCACATTCACCTGCAGTAAGACTACATGCACTGCACTGGGTAAATTTAAACACTGATTTAAAGCAAAACAGAGGGCAATCTTTGCTTATGTTTCAGCTTGCTGTGTTTTCCATGGCCTGCTGTGATAAGCCACTGGGTTTCAGGGAATGTGTGCTCTGGACCCAGAAAGCTGAGAGCAGTGAGACCATTATTAAACCTCCAGTGCAGCCAAAAGGCAAATTAATTTGCCATCCAGAAGACTCGGCGGCTCAATCAATCCAGAAGCATGTCTAAAGCAAACCAATCTGGGACAATCTGATGTCTCATCCTTTATGTATTTAAAGTAGATCTTGTGTTTCAGTATTCATTACACAAGAGTGTGATCTGGTACTACCATTTTGTGCTCAAATTCAAAAGGCAGCTGTTTTACTTATAAGGAGCAAAAACTTAAAAGAGTACCAGGAGAATTACTCACTCTGAAAACAACTCAGGAGTGTGGCACCAAATTACAAGCTAGCTAATTAGCATCAGCTAGATAATGAGGAGTAACAAATGCAACATTATTGAAAAACAAGCAGGACAAAAAACTGTATGCCTATTCTGAAACAGATAATGTGGTTACAAAATATCCTCCTTAGGAGAAAAATAGTAGTGTGTTATGATCAATTCCAAGAGATTTCTATATATAGAACCTTTTAAGAAGAAGAAAATATCAGCTTTATTTATCCAAGAAGGAAAATTACAGTGTCAGAGCAGGATTGCAAGATAAGATGCATAGTACTGATGAGTAAATTATTGCGATAGTTTACCATTTTGGGAAATACGCTTATTTTTCTTTGGAGAATTATATGAGATAATCGATAATGGTAAATAAGAGAAGAGTGCTATCAATCTTCGCATCTAACTTATTATCTAATCATCACCACATCTAAGAAAGAAAATCAGCTTTTTTCCAAAAAAGTTTAATTATTTGTTAATAATAAAGATCACAATATACATTAAACGCATCTACTATACACAAAATTATGCTAGAAAAAATAAAAATAAAAAGCACTCATAACTATGTAATAATAATAATAATAATCTTTATTTGTAGAGCACTTTTCAAAAACAAGTTACAAAGTGCTTTAACAAGTGTAAAGACAATAATACCCAAGAGACAATAATATAAAAACAATACAAGATAAAAGCATGAAAACATTGAAAAGACTAAATTACACGTTTAAGATAAATATAAAATTAGTTAAATACAATAAAATAAAAGTGATAAAATAAAGTCAAATAAGATCGGGAAAGGCTATAAAAGTATGTTTTAAGAAGGGACTTAAAAGAGTTCACTGACTCAGCTGACCTGATTTCCTCGGGCAGGCTGTTCCAGAGCCTCGGGGCCCTGACAGCAAACGCTCTGTCCCCTTTAGTTTTCAGTCGAGACTCTGGAACAGACAACAGACCTCTGCCCGAGGATCTCAAGGTACGTGCTGGTGTGTATGGGACTAAAAGTTCAGAAATATAACAAGGCGAGAGGCCATGAAGAGCTTTAAAAGTGATCAATAGAATTTTAAAGTCAATTCTAAAACATACTGGGAGCCAGTGTAATGAAGCTAAAATAGGAGTAATGTGGTCATATTTCTTTGTTCTGGTTAAAAGCCTGGCAGCTGAGTTCTGGATAGTCTGGAATCGATCAATAGATTTTTGGGTTGAAAAGGTGAAAAGGCTGTAAAAAGTTAAAAAGACGGTTAAAATCTGATTTTGTCAGCTCAGACTGCTGAAGAGCTGTGTCATTTGTTCCCACATGGACTATCACTCTTGTGATGGAGGACGGGAGTGATGGCATTAGGTCCTGGAGTTTTTTTAAAATGTCTGCCGTGGTGGCACCGGGGAAGCAGTGAGTGTTAGCGTTAAAGAAACGGAGGTTTCTGGTTATGGAGTCACCAATTATTAGTGTGGTTGGGGAGAAAAGAGGACGAGCAGAAGCCGGTTGTGGGGTTCCAGAGCAGGACTGAGCAGAATCTGCTTCAACACTGCGTGCGGACTGAGGATGGAGTGTGTGAGCTGCCGAGTGTTGTGTTGGAGTAGCAGTAACAGACCTGAGAGAAGGGCTACCCGACGGTGCAGGGTAGAGACGGCCCCCGGAGCGTCTGAGCACAGCCTCCTTCAGGATCCTACGTTGGGAAGCAGAGGTTTTTGACCGGGATGACAGCCGCCGATCAGGCCCAGCGGCAGACGCAGCGCGGGAGATGTAGCCGGTGAAGGAGATGCAACAGTGTCGGCAGGCACTGTCCGCCGAAAGAGATCCGTATCAGGGAGACTCAAAGCCCCAGGTGCATCCGCTGGTTGGACCGGAGTGTCGTCAGACAGGGCTGCATAGCGGTTGGAAAGGCCGATGTGCAGAGGAGAGGCAGCCCCATCCGAGCCTCTCTTGCAGCCACGGACCACCACTTCAGCCCAGGTTCACTGATGCTTTGGAGTCGAGCAGGAGGAAAGCCTGGGAAGGGTAGAGAGGTCCCATAGCACGGTGTCCTGGATGTTAGCGGTTGCGCTAAGAGAAACAATCTGTTTGGCTTGTACTGAAGCCACATCCATAAAGCCAGTCAGCAGGGAATCTTTCTCTTTGAGTTCCTCTGAAAGTCGTCGGATGTCTTCCATAAGGAAGCAAACAGCAAATTCTGATTGGTTGGCCTGAAATGCCTACAGTTTGGAGCAGATAACAAGTATTTACAGTACAAAACAGGTGCATGCATATTTAAAACAAAGTCCCATCATGGGCAAGTTGAAAAAAAATTCTAAATGCTTTTCCACTGATTATCCAACTTAGGCGGATAATCAGTGGAAAAGCATTTAGAAATGTTTTTCAGCTTGCCCTGTTTCACTCCTCTGGTTAGGCAAATAAATAGAGATGAAACTTTGAAGCCGAAACTGTTTGAAACTATGTGATTGGCTGCTACTGATTTCTTCCTTCATGACTTGAAACTTTAAGGTCAGTATGTGTTGGGTTGAAACCGAAATCCAATTATCATAAACTCTACAATCACGGCTCATTGTGAGTTATCCAACACAAATCAACAGACTTCCTCTGGGCTGGCACAGAAGCTAAAACAAAATCACATATCATATGAAGGTGCCATTTTCTTCATTCTCTCTTTATATTTTATGACTGATGAGAGCAGTGCAGTTTTTTAAGGCATGATGACGGCTGCAGTGTGCCAGGGTAATGAGATGCTAGGCGGTCCACACCCTCTGTTGTCCCATGAGTGCTCATTAGTGATCATTCTCCAGTGGCAGTCTGGGTTTATTGTAGAACATTTGATAATATAACTACACTGGATGTTTTAATGAAACAAAGCACTGAGCCAAAGAGTGACACGATACAAGGAGTGGCCAGAGTGACTTTGTTCTCTTGTTGGCTGTAAAACAGATGAATGGGGGCTTGTTAGCACAGCTTGCCCTCTGTCAGTCTGCACATGTACAGTTACATGTGAACACAGATATACACATATTTCTTTTGTGTGGGAAAGTTTTTTTTAATCACTGCTCTTATAAACTCTCCTTGTTTGTCACTCATTCGTGTTTTCTTTTAGTCTTAACTTTGTTTGTCTGGGAAAATATTGTTTAAAGTGTAGGTTTAGATTAGGAAGAGAAGGCACTCACTGACTCACAAGTACAGTCATAAAATGTGTGTGTGTTGTGTGCTTTCTACGTGTGTTTATGTGTGTGATCTCCTCAAACTGAGCACCAGGGGGGCAGTCCAACTCGGCCATTGACAGAAGAAGAGCGGGCCTCCAAATATTGAAAAAGTGTTACATCAGACTTCCTCAGGGTCAGACCTCACAAAACCCCAGTGCTCCTTTTAAAAATCTTAAAATAGCCCACGACTGCATTCCTGTCTCACTCTTGAGACGCGTACGCCAGACCGAACAGCGTTTTGACTGTGTGTATTGGCAAAAAAGGCACTATATCCATATCAGTGCTATGTGCATATCAAATGTGGGTGTACAAGTTAACATTAGCGGTTACTCATTAACCGTTTCAATAGAAATGTAAGTAGGCCCAATTATTATTCACTGAATAGTTGGTTAGAATAAACATACAGATAAAGCTGCATGGTGCATTTGTTAACATTTTCTCAGTCGTGTTATTCCTGTGTACCTGCCTACCTGCCTGCTGGTCTGTACCTGCCTGTAAGCTCATTTATGCTGCAATAAATCATTGAACTCCACCATTTGGGTCAAATCCCCATTCCATTGCATTACATTACATTACATTTACTCATTTGGCAGATTCTTTTATCCAAAGCGACTTACAATTGAGAAACAACATACAAGCATCAACAAAGCATCAGCACAAGATCTACAACTGACAATATATAACAGTAAGAGCTGCAATAAATACTAGTAAGAGCTAATAGCACATGTCGCATCAATGGGGTAAATACCTAGGGAAAGAAGTAAGAGTTAACAAAAAAGTGCTATCAATACAAGATAATTGTGAGGGGATAGAAGAAGAAGAGCACAGGACGTGCATGTTAGAGGTTAGGAGTTAGAGGAAGAGATGTGTTTTCAAGAGCTTCTTGAAGTTAGAGAGGGACGCCCCTGCTCTGATGGCTTGTGGTAGCTCGTTCCACCATCGTGGTGTCACAGATGAGAACACAGATGGGATTGCTTTGTGTGAAGGGATGGCAGAGCCAGGCGGCATTCGTTGGAGGAGCGTAGTGGGCGAGGAGGAACGTAAACTTGTATTATGGAGTTTAGGTAGATTGGTGAAGACCCATAGTCACTTTGTATGCAAGCATTTAATCGAATTCTGGAGGACATGGGGAGCCAGTGGAGGTCACACAGTAATGGAGTGACATCAAAAACCAGACGCGCTGCTGCGTTCTTAACCATTTGTATGGGTTTCACCGCACAAGCTGGAAGACCTGCTAGGAGGCATTGCATAACCCACTGTAACACACAACTTGTTTCCGCTGCCCGAAAGTGGCCAAAAAAATTAGTTATTGCAGGTTAACGATAAGTAACAATTTCATATGTTGACAGCGTGTTGCCAGCAAGTCACAGGACTAAATTACATACATAAATGTATCTCCAAGGAATACAAAAAGGTT
This sequence comes from Micropterus salmoides, assembly GCF_014851395.1. Classification (NCBI taxonomy): domain Eukaryota; kingdom Metazoa; phylum Chordata; class Actinopteri; order Centrarchiformes; family Centrarchidae; genus Micropterus; species Micropterus salmoides. The sequence continues at coordinate 21,443,485 of NW_024040928.1, forward strand.
AAGGTACAAACTATTTTTAAGCGTTTCTTTAACCATTTTAACTAGATAATGTGACTGTGTCCATTAAGAGTCAGACCACATCAAAACAGCTGTCTGCGTGACGCATGTTTAAATTCCTCAGGCTGTGTCACTTGGTATCCAAAATACAAAACACATTTGAATTTATTTTAACAGTCATCTTGGCTGTCAGCACATCATTATGTTTTGTTGCTCTGAACTAATCAAAACATTGCAACAAAGCATTGACAAGTGGCTGCAAAAAAAAAAAAAATCATTAGTCAGGAAGATAAAACAGGAACGTAGTGTCTGACAAATCCGTGTGTGTGCTCAGTCAGTCACAGAATAGAAGATGAGGCTTGTCAGCTCATGTCCATTGTCAGCTTTGCTTTCTCTCAGATGAAGTACACCATAACAAACATGTCCTTAGAATACTTTTCACCCAAAAATCATTAGCACTTTTTTTGCCTTTGCTTGTCTTGGGTTTCCTCTTGCTTTCGGCGTTTGGAAAGCTTGTTACACTATGATGTTCCCTGTCGGAGTTAAAACTAAAGTATCTCCACCTCCGGGGGTTAACATATTTGTCAGATTTAATATCTCCCCTAGCATCTGCGAGATAAAAGGGTATAATGATGGGTGAAGCAGCTGGGAGATAATCTCCAGCACCATCTCCTTGCACGCTGTTTACTGCTCAGGGCATCACATCTTGGCTGTCATTGAACATACTGTACAAATTAGCATCCAAAGGCACACTGAGTCAGACATTTTGTGAGATTGCTACTGTTACTTAGCAACTGCGTACAAGTGCCTCTAAAGGTTAAGGAAGAGCACTTTATTCTCTCTGTAATCCCAGAAATTACTAAAGGTGCTAAAGTATTATTCTGACTGACAGAGCCATTTGCCTTTTATAGCGGTGCCTGTACATTTCTCAACTTCATGACATGATGCTCTGATTACCGTAAAGCAAACGCACAATATGACCGATCTATCACTGTTACCTGCTGAGCTGAGTCTCACACAATCTTGAAATATGTAGTGATCAGCAGTGTTGCGTGAGGTTATGTTCCAAGTCTGGGTTTTAGTTATTAGCTTTAGTGCAATGTCAATGTGATTTTAAATGTGTTTTTCTTTCTTCTGGAACAGAACCTGGGAGTTCTGGTTTTATAGTTTTTCTAACGTTAGCGTGGGTGGTTTTTTTGCTCTAAGCCTCAGCTACGATCTGCTGTGGGAAACCCCTTTATCATCTCTGTTTCCAACTGGCTAATTCATTTGGCACGTGAGCAACAAGGGGATACCGAACTTCATAAAGCTTTGCGTGTTGTTGTGGTCATATAGGAGACCAGTATCTTTTAGATTAAATACATTTTTTAGGATTGACAAAACTTTCTCTTTCTCTTGTTAAATTCAGTTTTAACAATCATGGTCTTATGCGTTTCTCTACGTTAGTTCACAGATGATAAAAAATCAAAGAAAGGCTTTCCACCTAGGATGGTTATACAGTCATGTCATCTGAAAAGTGATTGATGATACGTCAGCCTCTCAGATTCTTAGAAGTTAAAGGAGCCATTCTGGCCTGGTTCACTTTCAGCACTAGAATGTCCTTGGCAATCCTTAGACATTTCCAGCATCTCACAGCAGAGGTCCATGAATGAGCAACAGAAGATGGAAAATACCATTGCTTATCTTCTTGCTTTTCCTTGACCCTTATAAAAAAATAATTTCCACATTTCAAATACAAATTCATACTCCATTTTGGCTTATGTGTCTTGACCCCAAATCTGCATGAACTTCAATCCTCTGCAAGTAGACAAATGAGCAAAAACACAGATGTCATGATTCCACCTTTCTGTTTTTAAAGTTTTGTTTTGAGTCTGAACCACACATGCATACATCAGGCAGCTTTGTTTTATGATTAACAATAAAAAAAGACAACAGCAGACTACCACCTGTTCACCTTAGCAGACATTTTCTGCTGCCCACTTTCGAGAAAACCTCCTAAATATTATGTGGTGCACCTGTAAATCCTTTAGATCAATCCATGTTCAGTATTTGTGGGGTTTTAATTTTGATTTTCTGACTTTTTTTTTATACCCAGTTTGAATTGTTTGAGGGGGTGTCTGGGTTTGTAAATGCTTGAATGTCTGCCCCTGTGAGACTGATACTCATGGGAATAGCAGAGAATCTTCAGCAGATGAAAAGCGCCATGTCCCTGTGGTGATGCTTAGACTGTCTGGCTCTGTCTTTGTCCCTCTGACTCATTGTCATCACAGTCATCGAGCCTTTCCTGATCCACTGTCCCACTCCAAGCTTCTGTCTGGAGCCGTGCATGGCTTAGCTTTACTTGGGTTTGAACACATCTGAGTTGTCAGCACTCACCAAAGTGAAATGTACTGGAATCCAAGGGCTGACTTCCAGTTAACAGTCATCAAAGCTTTCCCACTACTTGAGCCAATAAACAAACAACAACACGATCAAGAGTTCGTGTAGCAGATGTAGCCAGAACTTTTCTCTTAAACGGAAATATGATACAGAATATTCTGGAGCTTTTAATCTTTTAACACGTCAGTTTTCAAACCCATGGCCACAAATCAAGAGGAAACTGTCTACTGAATTGTAGACAGTGAATAATCTGGGATGTCATGGTTCAAGGAAATCTAAGTGAAATCTTGACATTTCCCTAAAACTTTCCACAAAGACTTCGTTTTGAAGCAGCTCTACTCCATCATCTCGCCGTAGTGTTTTGAAGTGGAACTTAATGCCGGTGGCTGAAGCTGCAGTGGAAAAGCAGTGATGCTGTTGCAGAAGGACGATGTCCTTTCTGGTTACAATTAAGTGATTTATACTCTGGCTGCTCCTCTGCTGGGTGTCTGGGTTTCTTCTTCCTTTTCCCCTTTCCTCTCATTCTTTCCTTCACTGACCACTGTAAAGTGGATAAGAGTGGATCTGTGTACTTGCCAGTTCACACACTTTTTTATCAACTACACAGATAATTTTTCAGTTAATGTCCATTTTCCAAACGGGACACTGATTAAAACATTAAGGAATGACTTGTGGTAACAGGCAATATATCTTGTTTTGTAGTACGAAATGAAATTGGACCATGTTGTTCAAATGAGTGTGATTGTGAAGTCACAAACATCACAAATATGATGTAACCATTTGAACAATTGCATATTAAACAATGCTTGTGAAAATGGATGCAGTCAATTCATCTCCATGCAGTCGGATACATAATAGGGTATTGCTTCCACAAAAAGGTCATTAAAGTTTAAAAATTTTCCACTTTAACAAGAGGATCTCAAAGCTCTGTGCTATGAATGTAGGTAAGTTAAATTTTAGCTCATTTCTGATAATTGTTGCATCCTCTGAAGTTTTCTGCATTGGGTTACAACCTGTCAGTCACAGTCTTATACCAACAATGTTTGAGGTCAGCAGCAGGAAAAGGGATCATAGATGACCTTATCTTAAGCCTCTTTTATTCCACCTCACCTTTCTGTATAAAACGTACAAACACGGAACGGGGGGTTGGGGGACATTGTTGCTCCACCGTTAAGCGGCCTGACGAATTGATGTCTGCGTAAAATTGGGGAGCCGGCAGGCCAGGACAGGGGTTTGACATGAGATGTTGGGTAAGTGTAAAACAGCTATGCCGGCGTAATGACAGGTCTTTATTACGACAGTACTGTGGGATCTCTGTTTTAAAAAGGGCTTTAGGTGCACATTGGAGGAGTCTGGCTTTCGTGCATTTTTTTCCATAGGCCACAATTGAGTCATTTAGCTCTTCCTTGATCCTGACCAGAATACTGAGTACTTAGAGACTGATAGGTTCTCACTCACTATCAGATTCAGCCTAATAGCTCTATGGTTATTATTGTCTGATGGATAACTGCTTTGTCAAGGCATATCAATATTGATCTACCAAAGCAGCTTTGCTCTAAATATGTGGCCAGCAGGTTTTGCCCAAGTGTGATGATGTGGTAAAAATGTGTTAATTTAATTCTCAAGGTCCTTTCCTGAATGTCAGAGAAATTGGTTACACGTCCCACTCGTTTTGCTTTAATATCTCTTCCATGATTGTAATATATGTTCTTTAGGGTGTCCAGATCCACCTTGGCCTGGTTCTGTCAATCAGAATTAAAATATGTTGGAAACCAATCCCCAAGGAAGTAAAGATGCTGTGGCTCAAAACTGGGTGAAATTTCCTTAAGCGGTATAAAGTGTTGTTACATAATGGGCCTAATGCATCACAGGAGCCAGAGAAAATCACCATTTTACTGCCCAGATTGGACAAGTATGCCTTTGATCGGGGGAGGCTGCCTCTGAGAAAAAGAGAGGCTTCCGGCTCAGTCAGCACTTTAACTGATATGCCTACTACAGTATTATAAAACACTCAAGACTTCCTCCGCAGAGATATCCTCTTACCTTTTCATTACTGTCTATGAGTTATTAATATTCATTTACTGTATGAGCCTAGTTTAAAAATTAAAATGTTGTGTAGTTTGTAATTATTCAACAAGATTAAAACTGTAAAGTGATCCAGCAATAAGAGCTGTGTAATAATTATCCAAAAGCAGCCATTGTGATCTATGGAACCATGATTAATTTGTTGAGCTGAAAACCTAAAGAACTGGAATTAAAGATCCTATGAAACTGTTGTTAGATTTTGTTTGGGCCTTTACATTTCGGTTCATTAAAACTCACTAAAACTTTCATATAAACACAAAGGAAATCAGTATTCTTCTGCCCAGAGAGCCTGCCCCTCACTTATTATAAGCACCAGTATGCACAACTGCTGCAACTAAAGATTGTATTTTATTAAAGGTTTGGTCTAGAAAGTGTCAGGAAACTGGGAAAAACTGCCATCACAATTTAAAGAACACTTTACACAATATCTTTAAATATTAAAAAAACATTTAATACACAAAGATGTTCAGTTTCTTATCACAGAAAACAAAAAGCAGCAAATCCTCACATTGGAGAAGCAGGAACCACTGAATTTTAGCATTTTTGCTTGAAAGAAATACTTGAATTATTCATTAATTGTCAAAACTGTTGCTGATTAATCTTCTGATGATTGACAATTCAATTAATCGACTTGTCATTCAGCTCTAAACTGCACAACAGTGAATCTCACACCTCCCAGCTTGGGAATGGGGATACGTTGCTGGCTGTTCAGCACGCCTTTCTCTTTGCATGACAAATGTGCAAACACAGTACAGATTGCATGCACTGCTACAGTATTAAACAACTTCAGAAACAAAACCAGAACAGGACAGACCATGATGGATCATTATCGAAGTCACTGTAACTGGTGGGCAACCGGAATTCAAACACACTAATTTGCTCCCAGTGGCTCAGTCTCCCAGCAAGTTCTGCTGTAAACTAAATCTCTGTCTTTCTATTCTCTCTCACTAGTGGACTCAAACACAAGTCATACATTAGCTCAGTGGTTCTCAAAGTGGGTTCGGGGGGCCCCCAAGGGACCTTGAAGAGGTTCCAGGGGGTCCCTAGCAAAAAGGGAAATTATTTCTTTTCACTATAATTCCATCCATGAGTATATAGTGACCGAATGTAAGACTATTTTGGTCATGGATTTCATACACTTTCTGGAATAAAACAACTAAAAGCCAAAATCCTATCAGATGGGCGATCCTGGGACAAAATCTTATCAAATGGAGGTCGGTGGTCGAATTTTTGTCAGTTTAGGGATCCTTGACGTGAAAAGGTTTGAGAACCACTGCATTAGCTGATAGAAAGGCAGTCTGAACTTCAAAAACAGACTGAGCTGTTGTGATACTCCCTGTTCTCCCTTCACAAAACTCCGAAGGAAGGAACAAGTAAACTTGATGCAGCTGTCCTGGTCTCCCTTGCAAATGAGATTTGGAATCTCAATGAAATTGTACCTGGTTACGTAAAGGTTATTTAAACAAAAAATGCTGCAGCTGGGTATCGACATACATAGAAAGTTATGGTGATTGTTTGGATTCTATTTTGTTGTTGTTCTTTGCACATACAAAACCCATTCTTCTCTGAGCAAATCTGTGTACTTTGTTTTGAAAAATGGTTTGTATTGTTTATATTTTTGCAATCTTGTTATGTATGTAGTTTTATAAGAAGGTCAACCCAAACCAGACAATGGCACTACTATGAACCAAGCTAACATGCCACCACTTATAATACATGGAAGAAAGGCTGCATATAGCCAAGGGGGGCCTTTAAAGGTCCAGTATGTGAATGATAAAATCTCATCATTATCCAATAATAAAACACTGGAATATGTGTGTGTGCGTACTCGTCCGCCTGTGTGTGTGAATTTTAAAATGGATCAAATTGGAGTAATTCTTTCCACACCCAGATGACTCCATGTCCATGTGGTAGTCCTTGCCTTTCAGCTCCCCAATGGGGGCCACAATAAAGTGTCTATCTCTCTGTCACATAACAGACCTTGAGGAGGGCGAAGCAAGCCATGCATGTGGAAACATGATCATCATTTTGTGTTCAGTTACTCTCAGGAAAACTCGAGCCAACAGCTAACATCTGTGAAAACCATGAGACAGAGGTGCAGGGCTGCCAGCCAGATAGTAGACTTTCTTGATACATTATTGATCCCGCTTTGACGAGAAGGCCAAAGGTCAAAATCTAATAGAGCAGGGCAACAATCCTGGAGCTGCAACAGATCTCATGTCTAGCTAAAGGAAGAGATTAAACTTTTAGGTATTACAATGGATAGTAAATGATCATGGGCAATGCATATTGATAAATTGGTGAGTAATATGGGAAGAGGTCTTTTAGAATGTTCTAAATTTTTACCAAAAAATGTAAGGGAACAGATTATTAAAGCTTTAGTTCTATCTTATTTGGAATATTGCTCAGTGTTTTGGTCCAGTGCCTCGATCACGCAGATGAAAAAACTGCAAGTTGCTCAGAATAAAGCAGCACGTTGTACACTTCAATGCTCATATAGGACGAATATAAATACAATGTATAGCTGTTTTACCTGGTTAAAGGTAAAAGATAGATGTACTGCCTCTTTGCTTTGTTTTATAAAAAAGATTTCAGTTACTAAATTACCAAGGGTATTACATAGACAGTTATGTTGGAGCTCTGATGTGCATGACTATTATACCAGGCACGCTACTGAGGGTAGATTTACACTACCCAAAACAAAAACCAGTATCATGAGGAAAACTGTAATCTATAGAGCTATGATTGCATGGAACACTCTGCCTGAGCATATTATTCTGGAGAGCAGTAAAAATAGCTTTAAAATGTCATTGAAACAGCATCTCCTGATTGCCTCATCCTAGGACGCTTAGACTCCAGATAGAGCAATGTATTGTCTAGATAAAAGTTTTTCTTATTTCCTTTTTCTTCTGTTTGTTCTGCTGAGTTATTTGTACTGATGACAGCTGGGTTATGTAGTGTGTTGTATTGTGATTGTGTATGGTTGTATTGTCTTGATCGTGTTAGTGTGTGTGATTTTCTGTAATTTTGTATCACACTGTATAGAGTTTGGTGTCTGTGTGGACCCCAGGAAGAATAGCTGTAGTTTCGGCTACAGCTAATGGGGATCCTAATTAATAAATAAATAAATAAAGGACTTTTAGTCACTTCTTATGCCTTATATAACATTTTAATAATTTCCACTTTGCAACAATCTGGCATTATTTCATGTTGCAATGTACGTGAATTGGGTTTGAGGCTGATGGAGGGAATTAAAGTGACTTTTTTATGTATTAGTAACTTTTGGAACCTGGTTGGATCACCTACTCCTATTGCTCAGTTTTTGTGTCTGAGTAGACAAATCAATGTGCAGGCCCCTGAAGCAACACTGGGCCCTCTCATTTTCACTTTTCTTCATAGAAAAAAGAAAGAGGTGGACATGTTACATAATTTTTTCCATACGGAAATGTATTTCTGGCAAATTTGCAGCTTTTTTCTTTTAAATCCACTTCCCACTGCATCCAAAGGTTGGACAGCCTTAAAGTGATTTTCCTTTTTAAACGTTCCGGACCATTTGCTTCTAATTTGATGGTTTCTAGCACCTCCTGTTCCCACTCTCTGCACTGATTGTACTGTTTATGATGTACGATAATGTTCACTTTTCTCTGGACTTTGGGGAAAAACCCTGGAGAGGAAGGCATGACATTAATTATGAAAGAATAAACTTCTCGTTTGCTCTCAAATGCAAAAACAAATGACTAAACTTGTAGTTGGATTTGGTCTTGAAAGGTATTTTGTCAAATGGAATTATGCTGTACCAATTCATTGATGTAAATACCCCGAGGATGACATGGCTTCCTGTTAAAAGCACTCTATCACACAGAAATATTTTCATGCTGGATCATTTTTATATTTATAATATAACAAAAATTACAGCAGTCGTGTACAACTGTTCTTTCACAGATGTCATGAACCGTCTGAGGAAAAGTTTGAGACTCACATACACAAGGTGTTATTTAACCTTTGTTTTCCAAAACTGTTTGTTGTTTGGGCAGATCACACGCGATGTGCCTGCACATCTGGCTCTTGTATATGCCACTGTTCGGATGCCTTTTGGCGATGGCTGCAACATTTGCTTCATGACCAAACCAGCATACTTTGTAGTCATGCCATTACACTGTTATAAAGTGATAATATGATGGTTAAATATTTTGAGATGGGTCTTAATTGCCCATTTAATTATGATTCCCCCAATCTGTAACACGTTACATTACCCCCAACTATTATAATGCAGTGAGCATAATGAGCACATATAAGTGTTTATTAATGTATTTGTCAACAACTATACATCCTCCTGTGGGAACCCATACGGTAATTGGAGGTTGGCGTATTAACAGATGATGAACGATAATATAAAACACAGTTCCAAACAACAACAACCAAACAAAGTACCGCTTCTGCTCTACATCCACAGCCTGGAGGCAAAACTGCTGTAGGGAGTAGCTTATAAAACCCAGCAAGAATTACTTGCTAACTCCATGATTTTTTGCTTCATAATCAGAAGAAATGTTTCATTTCATGAAAATCGTAAACATGCTAGACTGTAAAAGTGGAATTTACGCCAGGAAACATAGTCGGTGGTCAGTGGTTGGAATGCTGCCTGATTTAATGGAGATTTATGAAAGTAAAATAGATGTCATGGAGCAAAGGCTTGTGGCTTTTACTTTTCTCAGCTGATAACAGCACAGCCAAGAAAGGATTTCTAACCATCTGTTAAAACGGATTTTAAGAACATAACCTTTATTTTGATTACATATGATAACTATGTTTTCAACATATAACAGGATCTACAGGATCTACTGCACAGATTTCTTAGAAAAGGTGCTGCACAAATAAAATCCTCTACAACTCTACAAATGATGTAGTGATGGTTTTTCAAGTGAGATGCCACTACAGTAACAGCAGCATGTCTACTTCATACATAGTGTCTCTGCATAAAACTACATTATTGTGTGTTATAAACCACTTATTGCTGTCCTGTGAAAACTAAGCATCTCAAAAACTTTTTATGAGCTAACAGCTGGCTGAGCTCTGAACCATGTGTGCGGATGAGAGAACTGCCAAACGACACCGGCAGGAGATAAAAGCTAATGTCCAGACAGATTGTGTGTCCAAGGTCACAGAGAGTACATAAGCCTGTCAGATGCCATTTTTGTGTCACATTAGTGCTTATCAGTGTGTGTGTGTGTGTGTGAGAGAGAGAGTGTTTGTGTACATACTGTGCCTGCTTTATGACAATGGTTTTGTATGATATTGTAATGATTTTAAAATGGTTTATTTTGCTTCAGAAGTAGGATAGTTTTCACAAACCAAAAAGCCTAACTGAAGAATTCAAAATCAACAAATGTGGAGGTACATGGTTTTCATTGAACAACAATATAGAGCTTATTATTACAATACAATATTGATACCTGTAAAACTTGGATAAAGTCAAGAATATCTGAAGACTCAGTGCTCAGTGCTTCCAGTATTCCCAAAGCACCGCCCTCCAACCAAAAATCTTGTTTCTTCACATCATCCTTTTCCATCTGGTAGATTCAATCTTTTGAAAAACAGCCTCAGGTAAAATGGCTAACAGTGTATGTGCCAGACAAGGATGCCTTGCATTACAGGCAGCTGCTGCGTGAAAGTCTACTGAGTGTCTGGTCTGGACAAAGCAGAGGGAAGGAGGAGGAAAACAAAGGAACAGCATAAAACTCTCTCTTTTTTATTAACGTCTCTGGCTTGAGATGAAGTGTGACTGAAGAGCATCTTAGAATTGTTGCAGTTAAATTGTAATGTTTGTCGTAATCTATCTATTTTTATTCTTCTATTTATTCTATTATTCTTGATGTGTGGGCATACAACCAAACAGTATAGAAGAAAGTTGATAACATTACAAGAATGTTATTAAATCAACTTAAATAACAGTTTTTGGACAACAAAGTTCCACTAATCAATATTTTCTGTATTCACAATCAATCATATGACTACATAGTGACAAACAGAAAATGATCCTCTGACTCTGCAGTGACCCTCGGCTCTGCTGAGCTTTTTTAGCACATTTTAGCTTGTTTTGGCTGTATGGCAACTACTGCTCTCACCAGCCCTGTCCAGAGCAGTAGCAGAAAAAAAGTATTGGCAAATCCACTACAGAAAAAAAGAAAAACAACATTAACGACTAGCTAGCAAGGAGGAGTTAGTGAGCTAAAGAATTTAATATTTTCTCAGGAATTGATGGGCACTAAAACAGAGCTAAACAGAGAGTGAATGTAGGACTTACATTCATCATGTGGACAGAAACACAACACGATATGACGGCTAATGGAGCTCCATATCTACTGAATGTGTAAATACTGTGGGTAGGGTTTTTTTTTTGGAAAATATATTAGCTGTACCCATTTTAGAAAGCAACAATTTTGTTGGAATTTTTCAAGTAGTTTTGCACCCAAGTCACCAAAGAAATTAACAGCGGTCATGCAATTTAAACTTTGTATAACCATACTCTGAAACCATTTAACTGCGTAACCTACTTACCCATGATAGAAGCACAAAAATCAAGCAAAAATTACCAATTCAACAAATTCAGGCAGGCAAAACGCTCTGCTTTTGAAATGCTACCCATGGGGTATGAAGCCGTGCGGAGGACAGAAGAAAACTGGGTTGCAGACACAGCATTATGGAGGCATGCTCGATGGAATCCAGGGGCAAGTCTGGTGATATTCTATATTTTTCTTATCATAAACAAATGCTTAAACCAACAATGTATTTGTCCTACTGCAAACAAGACTCTTTTAAAAACGATGCCCTTTTATATAATTTTATTTTCAGCCATTTCAACAAACAAATATTAATTAAACAGAAGTAAATGGTGCATTTGTTGATAGTCATGGATTTGGTGCGTTTGTGAGTATTTATGGCAGCAGGACGGTGTATGTGAGATTGACTCACAATAAACTACAGTGACCATGTTCATGGTAATGAAGGAACTTGTCACCCGGTAGAACGATGTGTCTCATTTATGTGTTCAGTTTTGGGACAAGAATGGAGCTCTATATCACAGAGGAATAAAATCAGGCTTTGCCAACACAGATTATACTTTACTACAGACTATAAAGGTTTGTTGACTATATCAAAAATATATCACCACATTTATCCTATTAGAAGACGTTGGCACCAATGCCCATGTCAGATATTGGATAATAGACCAAACTATCTCAGCTTTCTCTTCATTTGATCCAAGAGTAAAGTAAAACATTTAGCAAGAACACAGTCTTCATTACTTTGAAAACCAAGCAAACACATCTTTTTCACCATGCTGAGATAATTGGCTGAGGGTTTGCGGTATGGAGCCAAAAGCAAGAAACTGTCACACTGGTACCAGCGTCTGACAAAGTTGGGATTGTTTGCCGGTGCAGTGGTTGGCCCGAGCATGGCGCTATGAGGGCCAGGCAGAGCAGACTGAGCTCTGAAGCATGTGTGTGGATGAGAGAACTTCCAAACAACAGGAGATTAGAACGTAAGTCAGACAAACAGCGTGTACGAGGTTGCAGTACATAAACCTGCAAAATGCCACTTTTGGGAGCACAGTAGAGAGTATCAGGTTCTGGTGGCATTGTCAGTGGTGACTTAGTTGTTATTAAGTTAGGGTTAGCTCCCATGAAGGGATTTAATTACAGCAATGCTAAACATGCAGCAGACAAAATCTTTTCCAGAATATTAGAATTTCTTCAAGTTGTTTTACACTTTCACATTCAATCAGCCTGACATTGTTTTCATGTTAGCCTATTTCTTCATGGAGGGCATTTTGTTTTGATTTGTCCTGATTGATTGAAAGCGACTTGCTATATATGTCATTGGTGGACGTGTCACATCTGTCACACAAGTGGAGAATTGAACCCAGGCATCCCACACCAAAGGCCAATGTCTTATCCACCATGCCATCAACAACCTCTTTGCACTTTGAAGGGGTGGCTGTGGCGAGAAGAGTGGGTCCTAGTAATCATAAGATTAGTGGTTCGATCTCAGTCTGCATATCGGCATATAGCCTTATCATTTACATTTATTCATTTAGCTGACGCTTTTATCCAAAGTGACTTACAGTTGCTATATATGTCAGAGGTTGCACGCCTCTGGAGCAACTAGGGGTTAAGTGTCTTGCTCAGGAACACAATGGTGGATGTGTCACAGTGAGGAGTTGAACCCGTGTCTCTCAACCAAAGGCATGTGTCTTATCCACTGAGCCATCACCACCCCAGATCAACCGGACCAGGCACCGCGGCAGGTGCGGTGATCGCTTAGAGGAGAGGAAAGAGAGCCATGTTGGCCAAGCTTGGACTTAAGACTGCTCCTAAAGGTCCGGTCTTGACAAAACGGAACTCATGTTGGCCAAGCAATGGAAACCAGAGACTCTTCTGCCCACATCTTTACAGAGACCTGCACCATCAACATCCTGGATCAGCGCTCAGGTGGTCCGTGTTCCAAGCTGGTCCGTGTTTCGAGCTGTCAGTGCAAGACTCCAACAAGATGAGAGAAAGCAGACTGTATTTTACGATGATCCTTTGTGCTCAAACACAGTCAACTCAAATGTCAGACTTTTTAATAAAAAGACGAAAACCATTTTATCATATTGTTGCTGCTGTTTGCATTCACCACAGACACAAATTCAAAATACACACTGCAGAATATTTTGGGTGTATACGCGTATGTATATAGCCTTTGTATATAAATAACTGTATATAGCCAACAATTTATATAATTTTATTTATTTTACCAAATTTTAATACACATTTAATTAACAGTTCTGTGTGTGTAGCATGAAGGGACCATAAACTTTTTACACAACCTTGTGTTGTTTAACGACAAACAAAGAACTTTGTATCTTGTACAAGTATAAACCATTACAGTTATTGTAACCTTAAAACTTTTTCCTGCAGTTGAAGTTAAATTCTTTATTAGTAGTGTGTGTGAAGTCATTTTTCTACTTGTACAATAATTGTGTGTGCTAGTTTACGTATGCTCTCATTTGTTCTGTTGTTACTTATATAAAAACATTATTCTCCCTGTTTTGTTCTCTGTCTGTCCTCAAATTGGATTTCCACTGGTTTCCCTTAGTGCTCTTCCAGTGCTGAACCCGGGCTTTGTCTCAGCTGCATGAAAATGTGAAAGACTGTTTTCTTTTCACGAATGTCCGGCAAGGCCACGCAGAATTTGGCAGGACCCTTAATGCTCTCTCCCGTTTGGTCCGGTTTCCACTCACTGCACTTGGCTGCCCCTCACTGACAAGCCGATGGAAAGGTCCACGCTGGACAAACTCTTCAGATTGTCAGCATCTGTCAGAGAGAAAGGAAACAAGCGCTGTTTCATACGTCTCTGGCCCAAACGTGGCTCCACTTACTGTCAGGAGAATTTCCTCACTGCGCGTGATGAATTCAAGGAGGATCAGTCGTCTCACTCATGGGGATGGAGGCCATCTGAGTACTGCTACCAAAACAGTTTTCCTCACCCGGAGAAGAGAAGGATCAAAGACAAGAGGAGAAAGGAGGAGCAGAAGAGTAAATGCAGGGAGCTCTATCTTTCTGAAGGGATGATTAGATTGTGCCAGGACTTTGTCATCTAAGTAAACACAAGTTACTATAGTGACCTGCATGGAATCTTCACCACAGAGCAGTTTTTTTTGGGAGGGGGAGACTAAAGTTGTTTTTAAGATGGTGTGAGGATAGGGATTTTGTAGGTGTTTAGCAGTTTATTGAAATCTACATTTGACTTTTGGTCATGACAAGACAGTCATCAACAGTCTTGCTGGAGAGCCTTAATTTAGCTATTCTAGATGAGCAGTGAAGAAAAACAAAAGCAAGGAGTAGAAAATTTCAACCACCATGACATTGTCTGACCTCAGAGATGCACTCTGCACATTCACCGATTTTACCTTACTTAAGATGATTCTTTAGGGATAGCAATGTTGGTTTGTCGGTTGATCAGTCTGTTTATTGGTGCAACCCTTTGGCCCAGACTAAAATATCTGTAAATTCGTGGACCAGACTATGTATACTAATTTAAAACTTCAATTAATAGCAGAGTTAAGCCGCCTACCCCATTTACTGGCCTGGTGTGGGAACACATTTTGACATTAAATGCCTGGTCTGGTTTTTCTTTGGCTGTATAAAACCTCTTAAACCCCACTGGGTCGTCCACTTTAGCTGCTTCTAAGCTGCTTAGATCGTTAATACAAATATTAATGTTTAAACTTATGATCAATATGTCAGTGGGGACATGCTATACATCGTTAGACTGGTTAGATTAATTTGTCACATCACATTTGTGTTGGATTTTATGGCGTAAGATCATCTAAAGTGATGTATTTTATTTCCTTTATTTGAAGAGGATTTTATGTGCTGGAAAACAAGTAAAATGGCTTTAGAAGCGTGAATGGTTGGCCTGCTGTAGCAGCCTCCCGGCAGTAGGTGGCAGTGTGAGACTGTGGTTTACCCTCAGGGACCATGATCAAGAGCGCATGCTCCGCTGTTTTCTCTTCCTCAATAACTGCGGAGATTTCAGCGAGGAAACACCACGTCTCTCTGTCTCGCCCTTTTTCCTGTATTTCAGGACACATATAGCTGCCTATGGGTGCCTTTGCCCGGTGCCTGCAACAGTTTATTGGGGGCTAGTCCGGGATCACTCCCACCTGATGGTCCGGAGCTGATCCAGTGATACCAAAACCTTGGACCAAAAAGTGACCTGATGGGACCAGCGAGCGAAATCCAGTGTAAAAGTCTACTGATACCATCAGCCCAGTCTATTTGTTGAGAAAGGCCGTCTACTGCATCTGATGAAGAAGCTGCGTGCCAACCATGATGGATGAAGAGTAAGGACTGTATTGCGCAGAAAACACCGAAAAGCAAGAAAAGAGACTGAATAGGAATCCTAGACTGTGTGACCAAGTGCGAGGAATAGGGATGCAGCTATGGTGGACGGTGAGAGGAAAAGCTTGGTGTGGGCCATCAATAAGGACTTGCTCACTCTCTCTGCAGATAAGCTGTTCCAGATTGCCAAGTCGGTCGCTCTAGTGCCAGAAATGGACCAGTCTCGCCTCAAGTTGGGGGATGAGGAGAGTTGTTTTAAGTATATCAGCAGCTTCATGTGCAGTAAGCCCTTGTTAGAGTCTGTTGATTCAGGTATGGCACACTTATTAGAGTTGAGAGATGTTATTGATATGGCCATTCAGGGTCATGTTTCTGATTCACAAGTGCATGTACCAGGTGAGAGTTCACACGATGTGTTCTCAAACCTCCAGACTGATGATAACAGTATTGAAGTAAGTCATAGACATAGTCATAGTCAGAGTTATAGGACTTAAAAAAAGGATCCTTTTGACCTCAAAACATGCAGATACAGATGTCAAGATGTTTTCTACAGATGGTGTATCAAGGCCTGGGGCATAAGCACGATGATGTCCGCAGGGAGCTCAAACCATTGCTTGTCAATACCAAAGTAACAGATGAGACCATTTTAAAACAGAGGAAAAAGATTATGAGTGATGAAAGTGAAAGACAGCGACGGTTGGGTCCAACTACCCACCAGAGACTCACAAATGCACACAGTGCTCAGCTTGAGAGTGACGCTGCTCAATGTCCTAGTATCGAGGAAAGAGAGAAGAAACCAAAAACAGACACAATCCAGCAGTTAACAGAGAAAGTTGAAAAGCTTACAAGTCTTGTGGAGCTCATGAAACAGTCAATGCAGACGCTGAAGCCAGAACAGATCAGCCACCCCTGGAAAGGAAAAGTAGATCAAAGGAGAGAGAAAACATATTCTTGTGACAAGTGTGTTGAACTGAATGGTCCTGATTGTTCACATTGTTTTCATTGCAGTGAAGAAGGCCACAGAGCAGTGGGCTGTCTGAAGAAGCAACGACGTCAGGGAAACTGGAGCCAGTCCCTGTCGGGGGACAAACAGTGACCGGGTCCCACCTGCTGTCCCAACCTGAGACATTTCATGTTAGTCAGCCTAACAAAGAGAGAACCAGAGAATGAAACAACCAAACGAGACAGCCGCTCATGACTTACCTAACAGTAAAGGCAAGCACCTAGCCAAGCTTATAGGAAGCAAAGCCCTCACCCATTGCAACCTAAATGGCTTAGCAGTCAGTGCCCTGCTAGATACAGGATCTCAAGTAAGCATGATTGACAAAGACTGGAAAAACGCGAAATTATGGATGATGAAGAAGAGTTAAAGGTCAATGCGGTAAACAGTGATCTTCTTCCTTTTGAGGGCTGGGTAGCCCTTACAGTCAACTTGATGGGGAACGAGGACCCCAGTCTGTCAATAACTGTGCCTTTTCTTATCAGCAGTCTTGTTTTGGAGAGACCACTGCTTGGTTTCAACATGCTGGAAGAGATCATGCAAGAACAACCTGAAAAACTGATCCCCACCCTCACCAGTCTGCTCAGTAACTGTCACGCTCTGCCGGTCAGCCATTCTTTGTGTTGCACTTTTGAGTTTAGTATCTGCCTTATAGTATGTTGGGTTTTGGGGGTCTGTCTTGTCTGTCGTCTAGTGTTTGGTAACCCTTGTCATGTCTGTTACCCCAGTTATCCCCCTGCATGTCTGTCTCTGTTTTCCCCTGCTCTCTCTCCCTGCCTGTGCCTCATTAGCCTCATGTCTTTCACCTGTGTTGCTCCCGCCCTACTCGTTAGTCCCTGTGTGTGTATATATACCTGGTGTTTCTGTCTTGTCTTTGTCGGGTCATTGTATGTTGTCACCCTGTGTAGCAGTGTGTTTTGTGTCGTCAGCCTCACTCCTCGTCTCTCCCTGTTTCTCTGCCGTTATTGGATTTTGTATTTTGTATTTCTGTTGGACAGCCCTTGTTTTTGGACTCAGTCTATCAGCCACTCTGTTTGTAAGTGTGTAAGTGTAACTCGCTTTTTGTTATATTAAAACCACTGAACTATACCTGCTCCACTCTGTGTCCTGCGTTTGGGTCCTCCAACCTGCTCCACCCTGCCTTCACCACAAAACCGTGACAGTAACGCCATGTTGTAACAGCAGAAAAGGCAGCACTCCTTGTGAATTTCATCCAGACCAACAAACCCACTGTGTTTATGGACACGCAGGTCAGGTGGCTTGGGTCAAGTGTCAAGTGTCACCCAACATGAACATATCTGACCCAGTCTTCCTGTTTGAGCATGATGACAACGATGTGCAACTGGCGCAACTGGATGTGGGTGTAGGTCCGCTAGAGGTTCATAATCCAAGAAAACCCCGTGTAGCTGTACCAGTGGGAAACAACACAAAACATGCAGTCATTCTACCAAGAAAGACCGCCCTTGGCAGCATCTGCTGTGTTGAAAGGATGATGACAGCCGACTCACCTAAAACACACGAACCCACAGTGACCGTCAACAGTGCTGTTTCTTCATCTGCCGACACCAACACAACCCCCTGGCAACCTCCCATTGACCTCAACCACCTTAATGAAGAACAAAAAGCAAAAGTGAACAAAATGCTATGTGAAGAAGCTGGGGCTTTCGCCCGTGACAGTAATGATGTCGGATGTCTGATATCGGATCGGAGGTGAAGAAGTACATACAGGAATTGCTGCTAAAAGGATGGATAATCAAATCCAAGTCCCCATATGCTGCTCCAGTTGTTTGTGTCAGGAAGAAAGATGGCAGTCTTCAACTGTGCATTGAATATTGCCTCCTGAATAAGAAGACTGTTCCTGATCGACACACACTGCCCAGGATACAAGACCTAACCGACACCGTCGGTGGCTACGCCTGGTTTAACATCCTGGACCAAGGGAAAGCCTACCACCTGGGCTTTGTCGCTGAGGGTTCTCACCAGTTTACTGCCTTCACTACTCCACGGGGTCTCTACGAATGGGTTCGTATTCCATTTGGACTCTCAAACACCCCTGCAGCATTCCAGCGGAGCATGGAGGAGATTCTAGGTCCCCTCAGAGATGAATGCTGCATCCCATATCTTGATGACGTGCTCTGTTACGCAAAGACATTTGACAAACATGTTGAGACCATTCGCAAAGTTCTGCAGGCTCTTCAGTGCCATGGGGTAAAGCTGAGACCTGAGAAAGGTGAACTTTTCAGACAGGAAGTCCGGTACGTGGGTCGCCTTGTGTCAGCCGAAGGAGTCAAGATAGACCCAAGAGACCTTAAAGCTGTACAAACCCTGACAACCAAGAAACCACAGACAGTTGGTGAAGTGAGGAAACTAACTGGGTTCTTAAGCTACTAGCGGTCACACATTCAGGATTTTTCAAGGATTGCAAAACCAATCTATGAGCTGCTCCAGACTAAACCAGGGAAAGCCCAGGTTCAAACCCGTGGCAGGAACGCCCACAGTTGCCATCCCGAGAGCCTGTTGACTGGACCGCTGTACACCAGGAAGCCCTTGAACAACTGGTCAACCTTCTCACAAACCCACCTGTCTTGGCCTACCCCGACTTCAGCCTACCTTTCAGACTACATACTGATGCATCAGACCAGGGCCTAGGGGCTGTGCTTTATCAGCGCCAGAATGGGACCATCTGCATAGTGGAAAACTAGAGTTTCTTGCACTCAAACAGGCTGTGTGTGAGAAATTCCGCGATTACCTCTACTACGTCCCACACTTCACTGTTTACACCGATCATCAGCAGCCTCATTCTCACCTGCCGACCATCAGCTGTGACGATCTCGTAAGAGCTTAAAGAGAGGATCAGGCTAAGACTAAGATGATTGAGTTGAAAGAGTCAGACACAAAACTAATAGAAGAAGTACGCAGAACTGTAACTGGAGCCGCCTGGAAGCTGCTTCATGAGTGGAACAAATTATACATGGAAGATGGCCTCCTGTACAGATTGGCCATGTTGACATGGAAAGGGTGCACCACCTTGCCAGGGAGAGATTCTACTGGCCCCTTCATGGCCAAATAAATTGAGGACTATGTCACATGAAAGTGTCCATGCATGAAGTCTAAGAAGCCAGTGACACACTCGAGCTCTCATGGGCAGCATCACATCCAACTTCCCTTTAGAACTCGTGTGCATCAACTATTTGCATCTGGAAGCCAGCTGTGGAGGGTACGATTTACATTCTAGTGGTGGTTGATCAATTCACTAGATTTGCTCAGGCATATCCCACCAAAAACAGAGTGGAAAAACAGCGGCTGAGCGCATTTTCAATGACTTCATACCCCGGTTTGGATATCCATCCAAACTACATCATGACCAGGGTCGTGAATTTGAGAACAAGCTATTTCAAACATTGCAACAACTGTCTTGAGTTGGCCACTCGAGAACGTCACCGTGCCACCCACAAAGCAACCCGGCTGAGCGGTTGAACCGCACCGTACTCCAGATGTTGAGGACATTGACTGAAAATGAGAAGCTGGGGTGGAAGGATCACCTCCCTCATGTGATTCACGCTGTGACAGTTTGGCTACAGGTTATTTTGGGGTGCCAGTCAGGTTTCTCTCCTGACACATTAGATATTTTTGATTGTATCTCAGAATAATATATTAACCCACCAAAGGACACACAAGGATACAAACACAATGTTATGGACCCTCCCGTTGAATGAAAGAAAATGAACAATAATGAAAAACCACAACTCGATAATGATATGCAATCAAAGTCAAATGTGTATTTAAAAAATTTAGTTCCACAAACAATAAACACAACTTAAATTTCCACTTAGGGTTCAGTTCAGTTCTATTCAGAAGCAGTTCAGTTCATTGCAATTCAAACACAGTTCAGTTCAATTCTTCAGAAGCAAGAATGAAAAACTGTCCATCAAATAATGAAAGGTTGCTCCGTTTCTCAATGGTAATTGTTCATCACAAAAAAAACACACACTGCTCAGAAATAGAAAGCAGAGGGGAAGGGGATGACATTTTTTCAGCACTTACAACCTGCCTGACTGTAATGGATTCTGGACCGGTTTGCTGACGGCGGTTTTAGTATTGTGGGTGGCTGGTTGATGGGAGGTTATTGCTGAGTTGAAGGTAAAATAAGGTCATATTGGGGAAAAAACAATTTACTTGGTGAAGAAACAGCTTGCAGAAAGTCCAGTGTATATAGTCTGTCCAGAGACTGGAGACAAACAGAAGACAAGGACGCTACACCGCAACCTCTTACTGCTGGTGAATGACTTACCTGTGGAGGTTACTCAGTCCCATGACAGACCTGTCCCTGAAGGAAAAAACAACCACAAGCAAAGACAAGAAAGAATGGGAACCACACAGCAACAAGCAGTCATGAGTGACAGCTCAGAAAGTGATTCAGATGGTGACTGTAACTCAGGCTACTGGTTAAGGGTGCCTGTAGAGAGAACAGATGAGGATTTTATGTGCTGTAAAACAAGTAAAATGGCTGTAGAAGTGTGAAGTCCATCACTTTCTGTCTGCTAACTTCTGCCACACTTCTCTCATCCTGCATCATGTTGTTGTTTTCATTACGTTGCTGCCTACAAAATAAAAGCGCAAAAGCCGTCTGTCGAAGCTAGATCAAATGAATAATGTATATTTGATATTATTTGATCATTTTTAAACAGATAATATTCTGTTTGAAATAAATAAACTGTTTCATAGTAGCCTATTTCAGTTTTGTGCGAGAGGAATTAAAGGCCTGTCCCATATGGACGCCTGTCCCAAATATAAGCAGGGTCAATTTAGTGATTTGAGCAAATAAAAGCCCGGCTATTAATCAAAGTTTTACGGTATAATAACTTTGGTGATCCCCTCTAGTAGTGCTGTGGAACTGTTTCCCTATGAGTGCATCCCCATTTAGTTTCTGCCATAGGTGTCATTTACACTGGGGACACTGGGTACCCACCACTTTTTGAAATGGCTGATTTTGTCCCCACCACTTTTTGAAAGTAATGTTTTTGAAAGATTTATTTGCACAATAGCAAAACATGCAATGCAATGTAAATATCTAAGAAACAAATGTACATTGTCCAATTTTGTGTTTTGTGTTTCTATAAGTAAACCATTCAACCATAAATTAGTGTGGAAAATATCTTCAGAATGCAGAAAATGAAGTGTTAAATGCTCAAAATCTTCTGGGGGAGGACCCCCAAACCCCAAATCACATATCGCACCTGTGAATATTCATGTTAATATCTTCTTGTCTTGTTCTCATGACCCCATTATTGTGCATCATCACATCTGGTAAACTAAGTGCATCACTGCACCCCTAATCTGAGCCCTTAAATGTCCCCACCACTTTTCAGCACAAAGTGACGCCCTTGATTCCTGCCAGTGTGCAGTGTGTTTCAGTGTCCCACTGAAAATAGGCAAATGCCAGCAAGCGCTAGATGTGACATAACATTAATATTCATTCCCCCAAAATTGTTCAGTATGTTTCACAGAATGTTTTTACCTCTGATGTCAAGTTTCCTTATGGACAGATCGCTTTACCTGTTGCTAACACTTCAGTAACCGCTAGCTGCTGCTAATGGTAGCTGCTGTTATCTGCTGGCACTGAACCAGTGGTCCAAATGCAGCACTCCCTTTATTATTCTTGTCAAAATCAGATGGCTTGAAAAGAAAGAATCACTGACATGCATTGTTTGGTCCAGTTTCTATGGCTTAGTTGTATGGGTGTGAATAATTTGTGTATCTGTTTATGTTTCTGTCGGTGTATGCATTTGTTAGATCCAAATCCAAGAACATGATTAAGACCAGTGATTTAGCTCATTTAAAAGGAAAAGTTGTGTTTTTCTAACACTTTGTCACAACAATCAATATTTTACTGCTGCCAGAATGTAATTAACACAAAATACTGTTTCACTTGGAATCAAAACCGAGAACCGTCAAGGGGCAGTCAAAACATTAATTTTGTCCTCTGATGCTTGCATGTAACCCTCAGTCATCATCCAAGCTTTATCTTCTGACATTATGATTGGAAGTTTGAAATGTGTGCGTATGCTTGTGGCACATTTCACTGTAAAACAGCATAAACAGGAAATGTTGGTTTCCAGCCACATGGGGATGATTGGCAGAGGAAGTTATCATTCACAAGTTGACAGGAGCTGCAAACTGTTAGCAGACATTCGGTCTATGAATGCTGAATTAAAAACAAAATGTCAGTGATGCAACCAAACGACCATAAAGTGGTCTCCAGAACTAAAGCCTCTTCTCTTCTTGTGGTTGCTTCTCTAATAAGTTATTTCTCAGATACACTTCTCAAGAAAATTAAGGGAACACTAAATTATCACAGTATAACATCAAGTCAGTTAAACTTACTGATATCACATCAAGACAACCCCCAAAAATGATGACAGACGATTGCTCTGTCCTTCCTGACTGATTGTTCTTTAGTTTTGTGTTTTGCTAGTGTCCTTGTCACTACTGGTAGCAGGGAACACAAGAATCGGCAGGTCCACTGTTGCTGCCCTGTTCTCTTCACAGATGAAAGCTCACTGATGCCCAGATTTCGGTCTGGGAGAAGATCCCCCAGGACACCATCTCCTGTCTGGAGCATGCCCAGATGTTGTCAGGAGTGCATACAGGCACGTGGGGGCTATACACACTACTGAGTCAAATTACGAGTTGCCATGATGAAATTCACACAAGTTAGATCAACCTTTGGTTAAAATTTTTTACTTGAAGTGATTTTGAATCACACATCAATAATCTGTTTGGTTTCCACTGAAAGTTGTTAAGTCATTTTGTTCTCAATGAATTATAGAATGTACAGTAAAGATTTTAAACTTTCGTTCATCGAGATCTGATGTGTTCCCTAAAGATTTTTGAGCAAATGTTAGAAGATTTATTTAAGAGTCAAAGGATGCTAACAAGACTATCTATGAAACAAGATTAAGTGAGAAGTGAAAACAAGTGAAGATCAAGCTGTGGTTTGACAGTAGTGCTTAATGGCACAATTATCCATGCAATATGCTGGTATTTTGTTTTGCTCATAGAAGTGTATAAGCTTTCCAGTAAAAAAAAATCTGGTGTTACACTGGAAATAAGGATGCAATTTACAATTCTGGTTTGTTTGAAATACAAAGAGGAAATGAGTAATTATCATTAAACACTGATAGCTAGTGTGTCAAGTGTATGCTAATTGTCCGGGTGGAAAAAGTAGAGAGAGAGTTGTAGGGCTGTACAGTGCCAGAAACAGTAATGAAATGGACATAAAGTTGTGAACATTTGTCATAAATCGGGAGAAATACGGGATTAGATCAGACAGTGCTTGTACTAGACAGCTCCACTTAAAGCATTCCACATTCACACTGTATTTTCCTGAAAAAGAAAACATTGCTCTCAGTGAAACTTGATTAGATAAGTTTAGAAAAACACATGCATCCATTAGAGCACCATGTATTTAGTTTTACTGAGGCTATTTGGGCTGCAATAATTAAATGTAAGTGAATTCAATCATCTAAGGGTCCATCACTGTGTGTGAGTAGTCTGTAATTAGAAGGGATTTAGAAAGATAAATGTTTTGTTGAAAGTTTTTCCTCTCTGAGCTGTAAAAACACGTTGACGTCAGTTATTTCTCCGAACTAGTTAGCTCGCAGGCTTTGGTTGTTCTAATCATCAATTTGATTACCATTCACACCTCTGCCAATTGTAAAATGAGCTTTGCCTGTATTTATCATACCAAGCTCATCTGTGGCTTTTCCTTTTAGGATGACCTTGGCATTTATTTCACATGAGGGCAGCCGCATGTGGAGGTTTTGTGTGTATTTCTGCTGTAGTGATTATAGGATCTGGAGAAGACATGACATTTTCTTATTTTCTATGTGGTTCTGGATACTAATACAATTGTGTTTTTTAAACTGTGGTTGAGTTATATAAATTTTAGTGAGTCAAATAAAAAGCAGAGATCTTTTTCCAAGAGTCCTCATCTTATTGCATTACATTTAAATGTCATTTTATTTGCGTCGTGCAGAAATGGAAATTATTTCCTCTTTTACTATGTGTTTTCCTTTCATTCACTTTCTCCAAAAGATATTAGGAGAGCCAGTCTGTGAAGCCAAGCTTTTGAATTAGTTCCCCAACTGTTGTGCTGTGAAAGTGCACACTTTTTATTGATTTATATGTAAATCAGATGAGATTAATTAATGACAAAATCTCATTTAATGTTCACCCACATGCTCACAAATTGATCTGCCAAGTATGTAATACAAACAGAGACTAAACGTGGTTCACCTTTTGCCCCTCACCTTTCTTTCTAGTTTTCTATCTGTGTAAGAATAGTAGCTCTAAATACAGAAGTAGTTTTAATCCCGTGTGTATTTCCTGGAATGTATGGCAGGCTCCGCTCAACATATCCTGGACAGAATGATGTCAGTCTGTTAATCAGTGTTCAGACCATTTGATCTTGCTGTGTGGTCCAAAATCCATATAGAGGTTTTTATTTTTCATCATACAGACTTTTCTTGGACTCCCTGATACGGAAGATTGGTGCTTTTTGTTTTGTGTTATTCTGTTGTTGTGATTAATTGTTTGGTCTATTAAATGTCACAAACTAGTTAAAAATCTTGTTAAAAAAATAAAATATCTTGACCAGCAGTCAAAAACGTAAAGATGTTAAGTGTCAAAGACAACAAAAACCTGTAAATATTCATATTCGAGAAGTTGAACACAGTGAAATCTTGGCCTTGTTTGAATTGTTAAAATAGTTGCAGATTCATTTTCAGTTGATGAACATCAGCTCTCCACCTAGTAGTCCAAAACACACTAAATCTTCATATCTGAAAAGGTGGAATAGCGTGTTGAACTAATATAATATTGTCCTTTTGGTAATGGCCATGTCAAGTGTAGGGAGGAGGAATCAGCACAGGGAGACATCTGGGCATGTGCAGAACACATTAACGGCAACGTCATCAAGTATCATGAAAGTATGAAGCCACAGAAACCGCAGGGTCTGAGCGAGGACTTTATGGACCAGCCTGTAAAATGTGTCTACTGTGTCAAATGCATTAGAGCAGACTGTAAGCTGATTGCATTTATTACATGCTCACTTGCAGAATCAGCAAATCTGAGATCCTATGTAGCAAAGCAACACCGATGTGCTCTCGATGTATTACATCCAAAATACTGTAATTCATAAAAAAGCCAGTTGTCTGTGTAACATTTCATGGACTGATACAGACTGCTAGTAGAGAGAGCGGTAACATGGTTTTCTCCTCCTCTCATTTTACAACTCCTCAGTTGTGAGATGATCTTGTGACACCTTGAGGGTGGTCTGACCCTCAGGTTGGGAACCACTGCACTCACACACTATTCAACATGTTCCTGAATGTCATGGGAATCCCCCTGATATTCAATACGTGATAGCACAAGCACTGGCAAAGCAGTGAAGTGGAATCTTTGAAAGACTTCACATCATTCTCCAAACGTTTGGCAGCAAAGAAAACAATTGTTTGTTTAATGTCCAGAGAAATAGAAGGGTTTTCTTGCTACTGCTTGGCCTTTGAAAGCAGTCTGTGGATTTTGGGTGGTGAATATAAAGCTCAAATCAGCACAAAATGTATTCATGAGCTGTTGCAATGACAGTTTTAAACAAGGCGTACTTACAACAAAATAGATTGATTATAAGTCGTCCAAAACGACATGTGTCTGTCGGAAGGTATGACATATACTATATGACCGTTCCCCAAAATATACTATATGACCGTTCCCCAAAATGACATGTAAGCATTGGCAAGTGAGAAGATTTGATGAGATAAACCTCATGAGTCAAAATTAGTAAAAAGGAACTAATCTCATATTGCAAGTTGCAGCTTATACCATGTCCTAAATGAACACCACATGAGCGAGCATCAGCAACAAAATCAGTTAGATTGCATTATTTTCTATTGGAATGTCCTAACTGGCCGCGATTGATGCACTGCTCTGTTTTGAGCTTGGACGCACTGTTTCTATTCATTCCTGACACTCTTGTTGAAAGCGTTGTATCATGGACAAGGAATGGTTGATTCTTTAAGTTGAAATGAGGACTATCTATATGATACCTCCTCATTTAATTTCAAATACCTAAATAAGGTGGTAGCTGGCCGGAGGAAGATCGCCAGTGAGGGCTAGAAGCTTCCTTGTTTTCTGTTTAAAAAGTACAAACGTAGGAAGATAGCAAGTACACACAAATGTTTTACTCAAAGGGTTATATCTTGTCACAATCCTGGTCTCAGTCTGTCTGTTTGTTATTTTGCCTTGTCTTTTTGGTGCTCTGATTCTTGTTTCAATATGCTGATGATGTTGGGTTTTCCTGTCTTGTGTTAGGGGTTTTGTTCCATGTCTTGTTTCCTCTGTTCACCCTTGTTTATGGTATTTAGCAAGTACAAGAATAAGTAAGATGGCGCCGTTCAGGGCAGCCGTGGTATTTTGGTGCTCTCTGTTTGTTTTGTTTATGTTTGTTAACTTTGCATTCTGCTGTGATACCCAGAGCCCTTTCACCAGAGAAGAGCTCATAAACATCAGGGGAACAACGCCAGTGGATTTAATTCTGACTTTTCTTGTGTCATCAGTGGAATTATTGGACATTCTGGTCAAGGCTTCACTATCCGCTGTTCATGCACCGCAGGCCAACATGCAACCAGAGAGGGGAACACTTTGGATCACTGCTACACCACAGTAAGCAGGTCATATCACACCATCCCTCAAGCTCCACTGGGTCACTCTGACCACGCCATGGTTCACATTCCTGCAAACAGACAACAACTAAAAATCTGCAAACCTGTGGTGAGGACATCAAAGCAGCGGACCAGTGAAGCTGTAGAGATCCTCCAGGTGTGCTTGGACTGCACTGACTGGGATGTTTTCAGGACTGCTACCAACAGTCTAGATGAGTATACAGAGGCTGATGTCCTACATCAGCTTCTGTGAAGACAGCTGCATTCCAACACGGACCAGGGTGAGTTATAACAATGACAAAACCTGGTTCACAGCTAAGCTCAGAAAGCTGAGGTTGGAAAAGGAAGAGACGTTTAGGAGCGGCGACAGGGCCAGGTTTAAGGAGTCAAAGTACAGGTTTAGCAAGGCGGTGCGAGATGCTATAAAGCTGTACGCAGAGAGACTACAACACCAGTTCTGAAATAATGACTCTGCTTCTGTCTGGAGAGTCTTCAGACAGATCACCAGCTACAAACCTAAATCTCCCCAATCCATGAACGACTCACGCCTTGCCAACGAGTTGAACCAGTTTTACTGTCGCTGTGAAAGACAATGGGACAGACCTGACACCATCCCCCGTCACACCACTGATCGGCCACAGTCCACCATCTCATCATCACCTCCTCCCCCTCTCTTACCATCCTAGAGAGGGATGTCAACAGACTGTTCAGGAGGCAGAAACCTCGCAAAGCTGCTGGTTTCTGCTGGTTTCTGTGTGTCTCCACATCCACCCTGAAGCACGCCGCCAATCAGCTGTCTCCTGTGTTCACAGACATTTTTAACACCTCACTGGAGACATGTCATGTGCCAGCCTGCTTCAAAGTCTCCACCATCATCCCTGTCCCCAAAAAACCAAGGACCACTGGACTAAACGACTGCAGACCCTCGCCCTGACATCTGTGGTTATGAAGTCCTTTGAGAGCCTTGTGTTTTCCCACCTGAAATCCATCACAGACCCACTCCTGGACCCACCTACAAAGCCAACAGGTATGTAGATGATGCAGTAAACATGGCCCTTCACTACATCCTCCAGCACCTGGACTCCCCAGGAACCTACGCCAGGAGCCTGTTTGTGGACTTGCTTTCAACACCATCATCCCGGCCCTGCTGCAGGACAAGCTCTCTCAGCTGAACGTGCCTGACTCCACCTGCAGGTGGATCACTGACTTCCTGACGGACAGGAAGCAGCACGTGAAGCTGGGAAAACATCCCTCTGACTCCAGGACCCTCAGCACCGGTTCCCCTCAAGGCTGCGTTCTTTCCCCCCTTCTCTTCTCCCTGTACACCAACAGCTGCACCTCCAGTCACCAGTCTGTCAAGCTCCTGAAGTTTGCAGATGACACCACCCTCATTGGGCTCATCTTTTTGTGGGGATGAGTCCGCCTACAGGTGGGAGATCGACCATCTGGTGACCCGGTGCAGCGAGAACAGTCTGGAGCTCAACGCTCTGAAGACAGTGGAGATGGTCGTGGACTTCAGAAAGAGCCCAGCCGCACCCTCCCCCATCATCCTGGCAACTCCTATGCTTAGTCTGTCTGTACTGCTGAGCGGCATAATCATCCTGCTTCAGGATCTCGGCCAATCAGAACACAGTGGGCTTTTTTGGGGCGGGCATCTACTGCTTGTTTAAGAGTGAGGCTGAAATGAGAGCTTGCATGAAGTTTAGCAATTCAGTTTAGCATTAGCCTCCAAGACCCAGCATTCAAACCGCAATTTCTCCAGAAGTTGCACTGTCTAGTACTATTTATGTTATGTGTAGTGTAAGCACCAATTCATACCAAGGTAAATTCCTCGTATATGAAAATGTACCTGGCAATAAACCCGATTCTGATTCTGATTCTGATTTGCATTTTATACTTAGTTCAGTTATCGGTTCCGTCTCATTCTGTGTTCCTTTTTTGGTTATTGTGTAGTCAGGCTTCTGTGTCAGTTCTTTGCCTTGGTCCTTAGATGTGTTTACTAGTTTCTTCCCGTTTTGAGTCACATGTGTCCTGTGTTTTGTTTTACTTGTCCTGGTCCGTTGCCAGTTGTTCTGGTTTTTGTCCACTCATTGGTCTGTCTTGTCCGTGTCCTCATCTTTGTATGTTTTTTGAGAGTTATATGTTCAGTGTTGGTGTCAAGTTACATTTTTTGTCAGAGTGCTGTCTGTTCAGTCCATGTCTTGGTGTCATGCTCTGTTTCCTGTTTTGTTTTTGAGGTTGTCTGCATCTGTTTGGATCCAGCTTGTTTCCTGCCTTGTCTTGATTACACCTCATGTGTCTCACCTGTGGATTCCCTCCCCGCACCTTAGCCAGTGTTTAAATGTTTGTCATTCCTGTTCTGCTCTTGTTGGTCCATTGTTTCTTGTCATGCTCTGTCTTGTGTCAACCCTTGCTTGTTCCCTGCCTGTTCCTGTGGATATTGGATTTTTGTCTTTGGATTAAGTTGTATGTTTTTTTACTTTCCATGTTTGGACTTTGCTTTACATTTTTGGATTCTCAGTTTGGATTGTTTTATTTGGACTTGTTGGAACTCCACTACGCCACTTCCAGTAGTGTGTATGCTTTTTGTTAATAAATCTCTAGAACTGTTCCTGCTCTGCTCCTGTGTCTTGCATTTGGGTCCTCAACCTGTCCACACACTGCAAACCCTGACACATCTCCAGTCTGATCTCAAGAGCACAGCTGATAGGTAAGTGTTTATTTACACAATGTAACAGAAGTGCATATTTAATGGAATCAGCTTGGACAGAGTGTGTCCAATGTTAAGCTTTGTGATACCATAATCGCACTCGCTTGCTGTTCAGACACAATGTTAGGGTCCCAGTCGCAGATTTTAACTGGAAAACTGTCATCAGAATAATATTCATAACACCTCATCTGAGATCTTTTGTGTCGTTTGTGCAGCCCCCATGTCAATTTGACAACAGTCAGGAACTAAAATGCCGTGTAGTGTGAGCAGTTCAGTGATTTTGAAGGTCATGTAGTCTGCACCAGCTTTAAGACATCTTGAATGTCTATGAAAATAAAGTTGGGGAAAAAATTGGTAAAGTGGTCCTTTAAGTCCCCCATGTCCCAGTGCCACTGTTATAACCTGCAGCTGTACCCACAAAAACAAGCCAAGGAATGTCTAATTCTGTGCAGTAGTAAACAAAATGTAGGATCACATTTACTTTGGCATTGGGAAAGGTCAGATTCCGGGCCCACTGACCTGTGAGTCCCCGCTGCCAGCTGCTAATCAGCCTCGGCCAAGCCAGCCGCATGGCAGCTACCAGCGCCAGCACATCATCAGCGATGGGAGGCGAGGTTTCCACCATGTTAAACGTCTAAACGCTTTCAGATGAGAGAGTCCCAGACGTGGGCAAACTCGTGCACACGCAAATTAGGCTGCATTCAAGGCTCATGAGTGTTTTCCATCTGTCTGAGTACACCACTCTGAGAGTTCAATTCCTTTATTTTCTGTCAGGCTTTTTAGAGGCAGATTCCCACCCATGGTGAGTTTGCTGAAGTACTCTGTTCACCCTATGTAAAATGAAGCTTTTGTCTTGGGCTGAATTTGTGGGCTGTCAGGATAGGAATGATAAACGGATGTTCTACGGTCCTTTTTATTCACAAATAAATCATGGTCTTGAATATGTTAGAGTTGTTGCTTTGTGTTCAACAATTTTGAGAAAGAACATGTTGTGTCTCATGAGCCTTTTAATAAAGTCAAGCACAAAATAAATGTGATAAATTACAGGGGAAGGAAGTGTGGTAAGAGGCTTGGACAGATTATTTGTGTTTGTTTTGACTTAGCATGACGCTCAGAGCCTAACAATGTATGCAAATTGTCAGTTTTGTATGGTAATTTTGTACGTCTGTGATTAGAGCTGATAATTAATAATAATTGGGATCATCGCTCGGGGTGCTCTCAGTTCTAAACAAAAACAGTCTGTTCCAAAACAACATGGGGAGTGTGGAAGGCAGCCGCTCGGATCACAGCCAGAGGAAACAATAGTCACTTTGTGGTTCTGGTTTATCATGGCCAGTCTCACTGTTCCTATGGTCACCTCCTGCAGCTCCTGTCTATGTGTGACTGCAAGTCTGAAGTTGACACGGGGCTTGTTTGTTATATTAAAGTTGAATATAACAGTTAGTTCTTGCTTATAGGCAGGTGTGTTGGATTATTAAGATCCTGGTGCCATGCTGGAAACTTTTATTTAGTTCCTGCTGTTTGAAACTGAACCCAAAATGCATGCCAAAATATTTCTGGATGCCGCCAAATGTGCTGTCCTACCCGCTGCAACACAATGAGGTTCGAAATGAGTCACGAAACCGACATAAGCATGAAAAACAAGTAAAGCTCATCAATTCATGTCTAAAAGTAGATCTCACACATACTGTGCAGCCTCTCTCTGCCAGCTGTGACATAATTGTCTTCCTCTCAGCACTGCCTGCCTATTTGTTTGATCACACTGCTCTCATTCCTCAGCACAGCTAACTGGATGTTTGGGAAACCCTCGTGTCCATATAAGTACAGACCCAGATGCCAAAAAGAGGAGCTGGCCATTTTCCCTAAGGAGGTCGCTCAGCTGAGATGGCATTTACTCAAAAGGAACTTGAACAAACCCACTGTCTGCATCTTTGTCAGAGCAGAAAGAATGACTGTGCTGTACAGTTTTGTTTTTGTTTGCTCTTGAGTTGTCATCTTACAGTGATTGTATTGTATTTAGCATCGAGTCTGGGGGGAAAAAAGTGACAACAAGACCAGAGACGACAGGGGAGACTTTCCTGAGAGAGGGAAAGCTATCATTGTGATTTTAGTTTAGAGTACTTAGTCTTTTCTTAATTAATGTCCACTCTCTTCATACAGCATGAGGTTGAACAGTTGATAAATTTATAAAGGTAGGTTGGTAGAGTGCACGCCCCATGTGCAAGGTTTAGTCCTTGCTGCAGCGCGCTATATGCCATATTAACAATCCACGCCTCCCGTGTAGGTTTGTCATTTGCAAAATCAGCTGGATCATGTCAAGAGTGAAGAAAAGGTTAAAACTGGATGCCACAACATGTTATTGATATGGCAAATCTTGTGGGCCATTGGCATCATGCCGGTGGGTGCCTTAATGTAGCTCAGTGTCTCGGCATGAGATGGAGACCAGACTTGCCTGTTCTTTGCTGTCTACTCACTGTTAGAACCCTCAGTGTCCTCTCCACTTTCAGAGGAAGGGACAGAGACACTCAATGAAGGGAAAGACTCCAATAATGAAATGACCCCTCAGCCAAGCTGCATGTTTATCGTTGGCTGTGAAAGTAGCCAGGTGCATATACAAACTAAGGGTTGTTTTTGTTTTTGAGTACAGCAAAGGCAGGAGGCCATGGTTTTAGTCAAGCACCTTTGCAAAGACACATGAACCACATCCCACAAAAGATGCCTTTTTTAACCACTGAAATCACACGTGCACACACACACACACTCACACACACTCACAAAAAACCCTCTTGGGGCATCCTGGTGGTCACATGGCTCCTTGATACGAAAAAAAAAATTAGAGGGAGTATCTGATACTACATAAAAAATACTAATGCAAACATATCAATTTTGTTGCTAATCTTTGACATAACCAAGACTCTAATCACCACCAAAGCCCCATCCCCCTACTATTTGTTATATGGAAAATAAATAATTGTATGTGTTTTTTGTAATAAATAATTACTAATTAAAATAATTAATCTGGCATTTAAAGAGTTAAAATCTTTAAAATGATTTAATGTTTGGTAGTTTTGAGCAAGTTTGAAGTTCTTTAAGTGATTTATGAAAAAAATATAAATTAATGATTTAATAGTAATTGTTTGTACGTGTATACAAAGGTTGCCACAAAGTCCAGAGGGTGCAAAATACATCAATAGAGTATAACATATAAGAGTAAAATACATACAACAATCACTGAATCAAAAAAAAAAAAAAAAAAACAGTTGGGGAAAATGTACAAAAATGCCCAAGGAGGGTTAAATAAACCACAATAGAAACACCTAATTTAGTTTTAAGTGGCTACGTTTTGGATCACAGTGGTCTTTTCTGTGCTGTGCTGAGTAAAAGCTCATTAAAATTGGACTTTTCTAGTATTCTACTTGAAAGTAAGGTTGTTGTTTTTTTGTTTTTTTTTCAACCTGTCCTGCCCAGCAGCCTGGTATAGAGTATGATGAGCTGGATACCATATTGTGCCACACAGATTTTACTTTATCAAGAGAGTATTAATAAACTCCTTTGTCTGTTTTATTATTTATTTAATTATATACTGATTTGTCACCGGGCCAGACAGGGGGGCGGACGTGGGGATGGGGGGGCACAAACAGACAGCACAGAGAAAGGACAACACCTGCAAGAGAAGGGGGATGGAAGGTGGGGATAACAGAAAACAGCAGAGGGAAACACCAATTGCAGAAAGCAACGAAACCTGCAATAGAACAGAGAGGGGGGCTTGGGGAGGAGAAAAACAACAACAAACAAAAACAAACAAACAAACAATAATAATAATAATAATAAAAGAAAACCATCCGAACAGCAGCAATAAACAGCTGACATAGTAAGACAACTAAGAGAAAAATGAAAACAAGAAACAGTCAAGCACAATAAATAAGCAACACAGCACAGCCATGAGAGCTGGAATAATAACAATTAATTTAAATAAGTAACTGAAAGAAAAGCATCAGGAATAATTCTACCAGGGACAACCTAAATTTGTTTGTGTCTATGTGTGAGACTGTGTGTGTCTGTGTGCGTGTGGGTGAATGTGTCTGTATGTGTGTGTGTGTGTGTGTGTGTGTGTGTGTACATGTGTGTGCGCATAAGCCTGTTAAAGAATGTAGTTATTAGTGAGAGTGGGACGTCACGACTGTGCCACACCGACCCCAGTAACAGGCAGGCAAGAACCCCAGTAGCCAATAGGGGTGGGAGAAAAAAATAAAATAAAAATAAAAATATGACTCCCAGATGCACCGCGATGCCCCCCCAAAAAATAAAAAAAAATAAAAACGACCATGGTATGACATGGTATGGCTTGGATGGTGAAAAAAACCCAAAACAAAACAAAAAAGTAACACAAAGCATCAAGATGCATCGACAATCACCCTACAATCCCATCGCAGCCCTCCAAACCGCAACCGGATAAACCCACGCAGCGCCCAGAGACCCCCACCCCTAGTAACCAGGGCACCAGACCAGTCTGCCCTGAGGAAGAACAGCAGAAAGCTCCCCGACGCGGGAGAACCAGGCCACCCCCCCACGCCAGGGGAGCCATGCCCCCCCCACCGACCCACCCAAAGTTACCATCACAATAATAATACAATAACGCCGAGTAACGTCCACTGTCCTCGTTTCACCACCTTCTTAAAGATGATGATTCTCTACTTTATAGCCCCCCCCAAACCCAATGCAATAACTCAGTTCATAAACCATTCAGAAGCCAAGTTCTGTGTAACATAAACCCCCATATATTTACTGCCATACAGAGCTTTACTGGCCAAATTGGACATAAACTGTACATACAGTATGTACTGTACCAAACTGAAACTGGCAATAATGTAAACATTGTGCACAGCTGCATTTTATGATGATTAATAAATGTGTTTATTCACATTAATCACAGGCAGGCTTCTTCTCTGGAAACCCATAAAATAGTAAAAGTACCTTATGGATGCACTCTCCCAGGTCATTGGGTTTCTATTGACAGTAAGTGCCAAAGCACGATCTGGATAAAGCTCAACAAAAATGAGAAAACACGTGATCACAGGTAAACCCCACACAGCGTTAAGCTTTCATGTCACTGTTCTTGTTTCAGCAGGGGTTCACATTCCCAACAGCTGATTCAGACACCAAAGCTGATTTCCACACCAACTCACAGAGTGTAGTATCGGACATGAGCAGTATTATCCTTGTGAGACAGCAGTCAAACAACACTACCTCAAGCATGTCACCAGCTGAACTCTTAGGAAATGATTACACTGATGGCTGTCTGGAACTTTCCTTTTACAGTTTTACACTGAACTGGCTGTATTTGGAAGTCTGTTAACCAAATGATTCATACAAACGATAGCATCAAAATCTGCCCACAAAAATGCTTGGTTAAAGTTACACATTCAATGTGCAGCCAGACCAAAAATAAATTGATGAAAACCTGACTTTCAAGTCCAAATAATTGCTTTGCTAATTTTATTTTCTTGTTATATTCAGATGGTTGGACAGAGATCAAAATCCAAATGAATTCAGTTTGCTTTCCTGGAATAGAATATTTTTATTATATATTATTAATATAGAATACATTTCTGGGAAGAAGCACTTCATTATTCCAAGTCATATCAAATCAAATCTAAATGAATCAATTAATGCAACATGCACATGTATGTGCACGATCATGACCTTGCAAGCACAAAACAAGGAGCCACCCGACATTGCTTCATAGCACTTCTAATGGTTAAACTCCACGAAGTACCTTTAAGATGATCTTTCAAGCAAACCCCGGAAATTACATAATAAAGATCGAGCACCAAACTTGTTTTCATTTCAGGAAAGAAAAATCTTTACTTGGTTTGACTACTGATTTACAGCCTCCTTGTGACTATCACTAGCCTTGTCTCTGGCTTGAGGTCCATCTACTGCATGTAAATTCTAGCAACCAATCCAGTCTATATGAGCTTAATATTGGCTTTTACTCTCAGTGAAGCCTTTAACCGTCCTCCCAGACAGACCTGTGCTTTAGCAGTTCCTCCATGCTATATAAATCCTTCCTTTAACAAAGGAAATAAATAAAATGGTGGACTGACAGTGCAGCCTGATTTTGATGATGCTGAGGTTTGTAAATGTGTTGGGTGCGATTCAGACATTTAGTAGCAGCACGAGTCACATTGTATTGACTGCTAAGCAAATATATAACACCAACTTTAGTTCCAAGTTTTTTTGAGAAAGTAAACTAAAACTTATTTGTAGTTTTGGTGTTCCAACGGCATTAGTTACACCATGTGAGAAACACCTAGTCCCTTTTATTTGATATATACCAAAAAAACCCACTAAAATT
Source organism: Micropterus salmoides (assembly GCF_014851395.1). NCBI lineage: Eukaryota > Metazoa > Chordata > Actinopteri > Centrarchiformes > Centrarchidae > Micropterus > Micropterus salmoides. The sequence goes on from NW_024040928.1 coordinate 21,479,615, forward strand.
GCAGAATTTAATGCCAGCATAATGACCTAATGGCAACTTTTAAGAACATTTTATCGGGAAGATTACTCAAGCTAAGCTGGATTTCTATGAATAGTTTCATATCTCACATCACCAGTTTCTGGTATTCACAACTCCAGAAGGATGTGCACTTCAGCTCTGCGAAGTGATCCTTCATCTTATTTATAAATCAAGGTCAGTATTTTTGGTCACAACCCCACCCTGCCCCTCTTTGACATTATTTTTCCTCTTACCTACAGTGCCTCCTGTGTTCTCTCCTCTTTGAAGCACTATTTTGATGAGGAATGGTGTTTTCCGTGCATTAAACATTTCAAAGCCAGGGTGGCGAGAGCGATCAAAGCAAGTTTGTGGGCTCATGACTCCCCCTGCCTCCAATCTCTCCCCTCAGCCTCATAAACCTGAGAGGAAGATGTTTTGGTCAGACGCTTAAGACCTTTGTTCCTCCTTGTTTTTCAGTGGATGTGACCTGATCCAATTTTGATGAGACAATGGTGACGACACCTTTTGATAGTAAAATCAGGGCTTTCCTGAGGAATCTGGCAAGGCAGGGCTCTCTATCCTGGTCTTTGAAAACGCAGCAGGTTCCCATTAGGAAGACTTGAGGGGGGTGATGACGAGTGGGAGAGATGAGCCCTTAACTTTGAGGCCCGCTCCTCATTCTATTGTTTTAAGATGATGCAGGGTGTAATTTAGGAGATGTACAGACAGAACAGATGCATGGAAACCCACAAGCTTAAAGATGTTTGAACCCTGACATGTGGGGGAAAGGGGAAGGATGGGAAGAATTTATTGCTCAAAGGTAGATACAGGGAGGATTTCTGCAAAGTGGCAATTACAGTTGAAGAGGATTTCGTTAAGTCGACACTTCATAAATTCGTAATACGTTCCTGTATTTTTCTCCATTTAAACACTCATGATGTATTTTTTCCCTAGAAATATGTGAAAGATACACACTTAGAGCATGCCTAAATAAGTACAGTTGTGTAAATGTGTAAGTTTTAATGTTTTACTGTTAAACAGCCACAACATCGACATATTAGCCACCAGCGGCCTATTTAGACAACAGACTCATTGCAGCATTAGTATTCACTGTGACAAAGTCCAATATTTACTCTCCCTTTAGCTGTGTGTTGTTCTCCACAAACTGCAGACAGCTTTTAAGTGAGCTGAACAGCCACTTTTCTGAAATGCATTTATTCTGAAGCCTTTAAACTGCCTTTGACTTTGCAGGTGAGATGACAATGAGAGAAAGTCTGCTCTCCTCCACTGTTGGTCAACGCATATTTCATCAACAAAATCCCTCACGGACGGGCAGACAACGTTCTCCAAAAAGGAAAATGGCTTCAGGATAACTAAAGTCTCCTCACACAATTACAAACTTTTGAGTGTGAGAGTGAAAACAACTGGTGAAAGAAGGCTTAGTTTTGTCAGTCTGGCTGCATATGATAGAGGTTATGCACCGTTCCTTCCACAGCAATAATTACCATCAATAAGAAATTGATGAATAGACTCCAGATGTTGAATTAAACATTCCCAGCCTTCCCTTTGTGTGATTCACATGAAGGATATGCCATTTTGCAACCTCTCGTTTGCATCCCCAGTCACTGTCTTGTCCCCACAGGGGCTGGGGGGCTCCTGCTTATTCATAACAGAATGAATTGGACTAATAACACATGGATTCTGAAATTTACTGAAATAAACATGTTGTCCTTTAACTGCCTGAACTGTCTCTACCTTAGACGATAAGGGTAGAACAAGTATATACTGGTTAGCGCCTTCCAAGGCTACTCATTTATTATTTATGTATATGCTGTCACGATGTGTAATTTTCTGTGTGGTTATCTGTGACAGTTGAGTCCCTGAGAATTGTCTGCAGAACAGGCATATCAGGATGTTGCTGTTAAACACCATCATGCTGTCAGATCCACTGTGTGAAGCTATTAAGAGAACAAGAACATTGCGTTTGTGGACTGTCTCACACTGAAGCAACTCAACACTGAAACATTCGCAACGTTGTGACTTTCAGCTGGATCTCATAAAGTCTGTAATAGTTAAATCAGTGGTTCCCAATCTGGGGGTCAGGCTCTCCATGGGGTTGCAAGATAAATCTGAGGGGCTCTGATACTATCAACAAGATAGGAAATAAGAAAAAGCAGCATTTCTGCTAAACAAATTATTCTTTGCCTTTTATTGTCAATTGCAGAACAATTTTACTACTTCAAGCCTCCAAAAACTATTAAAGTGAAAAATTTTCAGAAGAAAACAACAACAGCTCAAAACTTGTAGACATATCTTTGGCTCAGGTGGTAGAGTCTTCCAGTAGCAGTTCCTCCACTCCACTGTTTATTTTTTAGTAGTAAGTATGATCATGGTCATTCCCTAATCTTAACCTGCAGAGACCAGAAATCCTGGTGTCTCTGGGATTTTGTCAACATTTACTTCCAAATCATCACCACAATTAAAATAATAATTATAATATACTTGCGTTCACGTTCTGTTATATGACATTTATCATGTTCTGTCCCGCTCGTAATTACCTAGCTCAATATAAAAACATAAACAATGCACGACGAGTCTGAATTAAAAACTCATTTGGCTGTATGTGAGTCAATCAATGTGTCGTGTCAAGGCATTTGCTATCATAGCGTCATAGCTTGCGGCTCTCTCTGACAGAACCTGTCAGTATGCTAACATTTAGCTGTCATGCCAATGAAAATGTCTGTCTAGGCATTTTTGTTTTAATAAACAAATCTAACTAATAATATTAAACTAATTTCAATTTATCTCAAATAATTCTGCCATAGAGTGTACAAGGCTGACCTTTAAATGTCAGTAACCAAAAGCTTAAATGAAATATGGCATTTTACACTGAGCATTTGATGTATCTTCTTTGCTGATTCATTCATCTACAGTAGCCTATACCAATCCATGCAGTTTATGTACACTTAAATTACTCCAAACAACCTGAGTGAAATTTGCTAAGTTTGAAATGTGGCTTGTTTGTATTTAGCATCCTGACGATAAGGACAGAACGATCGTTGTGAGTTGTGAAAACCTGCTTTGCAATCTTGACTGGAAATAGATGTTTACTTTAAACAGTTGCCGAAGTTTAGCAAAATACTTTCCATGAGCTGCAAAGAGAGGGGCTCAGAGACTCAGTCTCTGAGCGTGGATTTACCTGCCTGACATTACGCCTGTGGAGGACAGACTTGATAGTGTGTGACTGAGGTTACTGATGAATAACATCTTACAGACAAACCCTTCTGCTCTTAGATCCTATTGAATAATGAGGCATTCATATACCTGTGTAAATTAATTAACTCCGGGCAAAGGGTAAAATTAGATTTTGAATTTCAAATTAAATACAGTGAAATAAAATGACATAGGTTGTGCTGTTGTGTAAGAGATAATCCACAAAAGAGCCACGCTGAAATAGAAAAGTAATGCATGACATGGGGGCCAAGAGCTGGTCAGCCTCTACAGTGCCTCCCACACATGTGAGGGCCACCGGCCAGCGACCAAACATGTAGTACATATTATTTATTCTTATTTTAGGGCAATACATTTTTAATACTTGTCAACTTTAGAATGGACTTTGCATTACTCAAAAACCGAGTAACAGCAGAAATAAGTAGCTCTCCAGCTATCAGTATTCATTTTCAACAACAAGCTAAAAATAATGAATGTCCTCCAGCAAATCAGAATCAACACTTGCCATAGTGTACATGATGTGCCCCGGGGGAATGATGACTCTATGCTAACACCTGACGTTACAGTACATCAATGGTTTTACGTGTTTACTTGAAAAGTGTCTTTGTTTGGTTAATTCCAGTCATCTGTTGTCATTGAACACATTGTAAGCCAATATCAGGGAGATACCTATGACACATGACTGATTTTGTCATCGTTTCATGTCACTTACTCAGTTCCTATAGGCATAGTGTCTGCTCAGAGAGCATGGGAAAGAGTTTCTCCCCAAAAATGGGTAAATGGTGGGATTTGGGTTTGTTCCCTACCTCAGTTATGTAGCAGAGGAAGTAGGAGACAGGATGAGGACAAGAAAAGAGGAAGAGTCAATCAGTCACTGTATCTTTGATTGCCATTTTTGACCAAAAAGGTTCCAGGAGCTATGCTATGGAGCCACATGAAGAACTGTGACAATTTGGGAAATTAGTTTGACAACAGATTAAAAGAAAGATTTTCACAAACAAGTGCATTTATTGTTGCACGACTGAATTGATGCAAATGATACATGCAGAGGTGGAAAAGGAGACTGAAAACGCAGTCTGCTGAATTCACTAGAGACTACCTCTCTTTTTCTCTCATTCACATACTTTTTATCTTGCTCTTAGACTAGCTGAGAACCAGGAAACAAAACTTTGTTCTTAACGTCAGTACACATCAACAGTAACTGTCTGTCATCCCAATATACATAAAAGGAACAACCACTGCTTGATTACTGTGTGAATGAGGCTGCGCATAAGTTGTAGCAGCTCATGAGTTTTGTGTTTGACCAACTAGCTATGTTCAGCACTGCAATCTTTGCCCTGATGTGGCCATTTGAAAATATTACCCCCAGAGCACAGACTATTTTAGCACCAGGAGCAATGGCTAACTAACTAAATTTAGACCCTGGTTCATCCAGTCAAAACGCAGGTAGAAGTTGCAGAGTTCCTGAAATGGTTCCCAGTCTCCTTGAAAAGTTCCTGTAGAGCAAATTGGCCATAAGGTTGTGTTCAGGGAAAAAACTTGTCTCACATTGTTTCTGAGTTTGTTCTTTTCCTGAGTTAAAGGCTGTCATATGTTTTAAAAGTTAGGAGAGAAAGAAGAAACAGTTAGTGAGAGGGGAGAGCTGGAACTCAGCATGAGACGAAAATGAAACGGGGCCAAATAGAAAATGATAAAGACAGTGAGAGGGTAGGTAAGAAACAACAATTTTTTATTTCATGAACGAGCTGTCAATTCGGCCTTCAGCTGAGACCTCCCTCCGCCAGCAAAATGTTGGTTGACTTTACACAAAGTATCTCTACAGCTGATGAATCAATCACGCTCTTTCACACTCTTGTTATGATACATCACTGCTGTTTTCCTCTCCAGGTACAGTGAGTGTGCAGATTTTCTGTTACAGCTAACCAAACTAAACACAACCTCCCTGTATTCTGGTTTCTTTGGCTTCACAGCATCGACTCAGAGCCCACATGCAGCAGCAGTTCCTGTTCGCTCTGCCAGGAGTCGACCACCAGAGACATGTATTGTAGGTCCAGACCTCCGGCTCGGGCCTGAAAACCCCTCTGTGCCTTCGTCAAATTTTAAACGTACCTCCCCTAGAACTGGATCAGAACCTCTCTGTGGAGCCCTAAAAGTAGAGTCCACGATGTTACCTGTGGGAGGTCTTCCTGGGTGTTGGACAAATTGAATTTCCATATGGATATGTGAGGTTTGACCTGCTTCCTGTGAGTGGTCTCACAGAAGTTCTCATTCACTGTTTTTTGAACTCCACGTGAGGTTGAGGTACGATAAACAAGTCTCCCAGCACAAACAGATCCATTCAACAAAACGTTTTACTCTCGTTGTCTCCTCCTGTTATCATCCCCTGATACTTGAAACAAATTGCCTCGCACTCATCTGTAAGCAGTTCTCTTGCATTTTTATTGGCTGAGATATGATTTACTGTCCGTTCTGTTTAGACTCTGCAGTTGTCTGCCATATATTCTCTCATCTTCTCTTAATTTTCTCCCACAGAGGTTTTTTTCAAGGATAGCAGTCATTTTTTTGGCTACTGTTTTGTATTTATTTCTTGCCACTATGGAGGCGGCGACCACATTTACAGATAAGTCATGTGGTCTGATTTCTCAGCTGGGCATGCTGAAGCTATTGACTTGAGTAGTTTTCCTGTTAGGAAAATCTATAAAAGATGATAATATTATGACTCCGAGCGATGCAACCATTTGATCCTGTGGCCTCAAAAAGAACAAGTCACATGTTGTCACACGTTTGATCTAATGTGTGTGTGTGTTTGTCTTTGTCAGGGACCAAACAGTCAGGCAATGAGGAGAACAGCAGTTTTTGTTGAAAAACTGTTCGTTTTTTTAAATCTATATAACATACTACACTCTTGTTGTAACTATACAACAACAGCATACAACAAACCAGGATATGAACTGAACAGTGAAGTGACCTCACTTAATGAGACACAAGGGAACATATACAGGTGCTGGTCATATAATTAGAATATCATCAAAAAGTTGATTTATTTCAGTAATTCCATTCCTTTTAATTTTGATGATTATATCTGACAACTAATGAAAACCCCAAAATCAGTATCTCAGAAAATTAGAACATTGTGAAAAGGTTCAATATTGAAGACACCTGGTGCCACACTCTAATCAGCTAATTAACTCAAAACACCTGCAAAGGCCTTTAAATGGTCTCTCAGTCTAGTTCTGTAGGCTACACAATCATGGGGAAGACTGCTGACTTAACAGCTGTCCAAAACCATTGACACCTTGCACAAGGAGGGCAAGACACAAAAGGTCATTGCTAAAGAGGCTGACTATTCACAGAGCTCTGTGTCCAAGCACATTAATAGAGAGGCGAAGGGAAGGAAAAGATGTGGTAGAAAAAAGTGGACAAGCAATAGGGATAACCGCACCCTGGCGAGGATTGTGAAACAAAACCCATTCAAAAATGTGGGGGAGATTCACAAAGTGGACTGCAGCTGGAGTCAGTGCTTCAAGAACCACCACGCACAGACGTATGCAAGACATGGGTTTCAGCTATCGCATTCCTTGTGTCAAGCCACTCTTGAACATGACACAGCGTCAGAAGCGTCTCGCCTGAGCTAAAGACAAAAAGGACTGGACTGCTGCTGAGTGGTCCAAAGTTATGTTCTCTGATGAAAGTAAATTTTGCATTTCCTTTGGAAATCAAGGTCCCAGAGTCTGGAGGAAGAGAGGAGAGGCACAGAATCCATGTTGCTTGAAGTCCAGTATAAAGTTTCCACAGTCATTGATGGTTTGGGGTGCCATGTCATCTGCTTGTGTTGGTCCACTGTGTTTTCTGAGGTCCAAGGTCAACGTAGCCGTCTACCAGGAAGTTTTAGAGAACTTCATGCTTCCTGCTGCTGACCAACTTTATGGAGATGCAGATTTCATTTTCCAACAGGACTTGGCACCTGCACACAGTGCCAAAGCTACCAGTACCTGGTTTAAGGACTATGGTATCCCTGTTCTTAATTGGCCAGCAAACTCGCCTGACCTTAACCCTAAAGAAAATCTAGGGGGTATTGTTAAGAGGAAGATGCGATACGCCAGACCCAACAATGCAGAAGAGCTGAAGGCAACTATCAGAGCAACCTGGGCTCTCATAACACCTGAGCCGTGCCACAGACTGATCGACTCCATGCCACGCCGCATTGCTGCAGTAATTCAGGCAAACAAACCAATTTACACACAAGGGGAAAACAAAATGGACGACAACTACAACTACTACCAAGTAAAACAAACTAAACCCAAAATCCCCCTCCAACATGGTATGGCTTGATTGGCAAGCCACAGGATAAAACAGTCCTCCACCCTTTCTTCCACCAGGACAGACCTCTCTTCAACATGGTGTGATAGGATGAGGTTTTTCCCCTCCTTCTTACCTGTGCACGGGAAGGCACACCTGGGGCTCCTCCCTTTTGATTGGGAGAGGTGGGGGCTCTATTTAAGCCTGTGTGGTAGAGTCGTTCGGTTTTCTGTCTTCTCCTGTTGGGTGTGGAGACATGTCTGGGCTGGTGTGCTGCATGCTTGTTGCCACTGCCAGAGGTTGTCAGTTTGCTGCGGAGTCGTAAGGATGTTCTTTTATCCTTCGTGCCTCAGTGTTTGTATTGCCGTGCGGGTGGCACTAACGAGCATTCTTTCATAGAGCCGACTTTGTTTCAGCTGTGGACGCTCCCCGTGTGGATAGATGAACACCTGGGCTGCTGGCATTGGGTGCCTCGGTAAGCTGCATGCCGCCCTGTTCCGACCCATTTGGTGTTTATCAAGGCCTGACATAGTCTTATTTGTTATAGTTGGGTGCTGTAGGCTATGGTTGCGTGGTTTGCGTGCCCCCCTGCCGGGGTCTGAGGGTGGCCTGTCCTGTAAAGTGGTAAGTGCCTAGTTTGCCTGTTTGCTACAATTTATTGCGGCCCTGTTTTAATGGTACGTTTTCATATCACAGCGGGAACTACAACCTTGTGCATGCTGCTGTCGAGGCTGCTGGGTGCCACAGCTATCTGAGGGGTTAACACTCCCAGACACGTTTCTCCTCCCACTCTTGCTGCTCTGGATAACTGTATAGAAATTGGCTGTACACTGAAACAAAGTGTCTGGATATGAGACTGTCCTGGATGCACAGAACTTGTTTGGATCGATACGTCTAAGTGTTTGAACATCCAGACATTGGCCTTGTAAAAACTGGTATTAACTGGGTAATAGCAATATTACCCAGTTAATACCAGTCAATACCAATTCTTTAATTATGCATGCGGGTTTGTTTGGAAGTTTTTTTTTGGAGTCTTTTTTTTCTAATACCCATTACATACTTTTTTTTTTTTTTTTTTAAATAGAGCAGGTGTTGCCATTTTAATATGACATGATATAGAAAAAGATAAATTTTATCTAATTATTTTATTGTCTCTGACCCCTAATTTTTGATAAACGTACCTGTGTGCTTTAAAGGTCTTGGGCCTATCCCAAGTGGCCTTAGACATTTTAGCTTCTGGAGTGTCATAGGCCTCTCCCACTGCCACAATGGTAACACAAGAAACGATGATTAATATAACAGAAAATGTTTACATCACACCACAATGTGAAACATGTGCACTCCATTTAAACAGTGTATGGCTAAAGCAAATGTATAACTCAAACTGTATAATTTGAAACTGAATTATTTGGGGCATGGCTAACTGGAAAAAGAACTTAACCTGTGTGCTTAGAACATGGTAGGCTTGTGTACCATGTTACTAGGTACGCGACTATCGTCACTATCGCGGCTGCCATCTTGGTTCCGCTAGACGTAACTCAGGCTTTTCTCAAGCAACTTGCGGTGTTACAAAAAGAATTGCTCCTGTTGGCTTGTGTTTTGCGGAACCTCCAGGTTCTGATTCTTCACACCACCAGAAGAACCATAGATACCTCCCCGTTTCAAGTCTCCATCTTTCTCGGTGAAATACTGGCGTTTTGAGCATGCCAAAGTTTGTCGGTCACAAAATTGTCTCCTTTTTTTGCTGAAAGTGAGTAAAAACATTCTTTAAACTGTAAGACATTTAGTTTAATTGCTAAACTACAAGTGAAAATTTCAATGAATTTGAATAACGACCTTGGGAGTTTTATTGCCTCCAAAATCTGCTTCAATTGCCTAAGAAGCAGCCAGCAGAGTGTGCTATAGCCGTGCCGTAGGGTCAAACCTTTTGCTTTGATTTCTGAGGACAACAAAGTGACAACTTTCAGCTTTCAAATGACCAGTGTTGTGCGATTACCTATAAACGTGGTCTCGGTATCATTTTAAAGGATATTTCAAGGTCTTTCTATCTGTACAATCTATTTTAGCATTTAACCATGTTGAACATCTTGTTCATACATAGTATTACCATTGCTGGCGGTTACCCTGTGTGGCTTGGTCCATGAGTCTTTTATGAGCAATTCAGTCCAGTTGATTTGCATAATTAAAATGTGTTCTATGCCAGAGAATAAGTTTAAGCATTGAAAAAACTTTCTCATCTCTAAATATTAGGAATATTGGAATCCAAGATGGCGGCATGTATGGTCTGATGTGTGTTTGTCCCCTCTATCTATACTCATTTATATTCATTTTGTTTGCTTTTATACTCATATATGGAGTAAAAAATTTTAGCAGATTCTATGATTGAGCTCCTTGGTTTTTTAGATGAAATAGTTTTTTATTGGAGTGACACCTCCTGAAAAAGGGACCTGATCTTATAGAGCCCTATTGCTTAAAAATAGCTGCTGATTGTGTAGCACAGCCTCTAACGTACCTTTTTAACCTTACTTTAGAGAGCAACACTATTCCCAAAACATGGAAATCTGCATTTGTTTGCCCATTATTGAAAGGGGGTGACCCGTCAAACTTAAATAATTACAGGCCAATTTCTAATTTGTCTGTTTTGGCCAAAATGTTTGAATCCCTGGTGAGTGATCAGATGAAAGACTTCTTGCATGTATAGGACATTTTATCCCCAGTTCAATCAGGTTTTAGAAAAAAAACATAGTACCATCACAGCTGCAATGAAGGTGATAAATGACATCTCTGTTGCTCGTGACAAGAAGCAGCACTGTGCATCACTTTTTATTGATTTGTCAAAAGCTTTTGACACGGTTGATCATGATGTTTTAAAGATTAGGCTTCTTAATTCAAGGTTTTCAAAGAAAACTGTCTCTTGGTTCTCAAACTATCTTAGTGACATAACTCAGTGCATTAAGCATGATGGTGTTCAATCTGGTATTTTACCAATCCTTAAAGGGGTTGCACAAGGCTCTGTATTAGGCCCTCTTTTATTTACTATTTATATAAATAATCTTAATCGGCATTCAATTCAATTCAATTTTATTTATATAGCGCCAAATCACAACAACAGTTATCTCACAGCACTTTTCATAAAAGAGCAGGTCTAGACCGTACTCTGTGATGTTATTTACAGAAGCCCAACAGTTCCCACCAAGAGCAAGCACTAGGCGGCAGAGGCAAGGAAAAACTTCCTTTTAAGAGGCAGAAACCTCGAGCAGAACCATGGCTCAGGGTGGGCGGCCATCTGCCTCGACCGGTTGGGGTGAGAGAGAGAGAGAGAGAGAGAGAGAGAGAGAGAGAGAGAGAGAGATGTAAGGAGAGAGAGAGGGGAGGGAGGCAGCCTAGACAATATACACACAGAGGTACAGACAGTGAAGGTAATGTTGCTATAGACTAAATGAAAAATGGTACAGATATTTATAATAGTGTTAATGGTAACCATCGTAATGTTAATGATTATAATAACAATAATAACAATAAAACTAGTAACAATAGTCGTTGCAGTAGAGGGTGTCGAGCAGGAACACAGGGGCAGCAGGTGACCCGCAACCACAGATCCAGACTCCACAGCTCCAGAGCCAGAAAACCTGCAGGAAGTGATAGGAGAGAGGAGAGACGAGAAAGCACAAGACTACCAGAAAGGGGAGAAGTTGTGTTAGTAACATGCAATAATGGGATAAGGTTGCATACAGAGGGAGAGAAAGTAGAGGAGAGAGGAGCTCAGTGCATGTATCTGATGCAAATTTTCATTTTTATGCAGATGACACAGTTATTTATTGCTGTGCACCCTCTCTTAAACAAGCCATTGCACATTTACAGAATGCCTTCAATATGGTCCAAAACACTTTGCTACAGTTGAAACTTGTGCTCAATGCAGACAAAACCAAATGTATGCTTTTCACAGGCCCTCGGAATAGACCACTGAATATTCCCTCAGTGATTACTCTTGATGGACGTGAAATACAGACTGTTACAACTTATAAGTATCTTGGTATTCTTATTGATGATTGCCTATCATTTAAGCCTCATGTTCACTGTCTAGTGAGAAAGTTGAGGCTAAAATTGGGTTTTTACTTTCGAAATAAGTTGTGTTTTTCTTCTAATGTTAAAAAACGGTTAGTGGCATCCACTTTTTTATCTGTGTTGGATTATGGTGATATATTATATATGCATTCATCTGCTCAATGCCTTCACATGATTGACGCAGCCTATCATGCATCGTTGAGATTTATTACTAATTGTAAAGCTCGCACCCACCACTGTGAGCTGTATTCTCGTGTAGGGTGGTCTGCTCTGACAACACGGAGGCTTTGTTATTGGTATACATTTATATATAAGGCTATTCTTGGTGTGCTACCATCCTATTTATGTTCACTTCTTATGAAAAAAAGTGTTGGTCATTACTCTCTCCGTTCTCAAGCTGTTGTCTTATTTTCTGTCCCACATGTCAGTACTGTGCTGGGTAAAAAGGCCTTTGTTTATTCTGCTCCCTTTACATGGAATTTGCTGCAGAACAACTTAAAACTTAGTAAATTGATTCCTTTAAGTGTTTTTAAGTTGAGAATGACATGCTTTGAGTTGGACTCCCTCACATGTCAATGTTTTTATTGAGATTTCATTGTAAGTGCATAATTGGCTTTCATTTGTGTGTCTTTGTACGTATGTAATGATGTGATGTAATTTTGCTGCCTATCTTGGCCAGGTCTCCCTTGCAAAAGAGATTTTTAATCTCAGTGGGTTTTTTCCTGGTTAAATAAAGGATAAATAAAAATAAATAAATAAGACATTTTTGGTCCAAGCATTACTGTATGAGCTGCATCATTAGCACTCTAGCCGCAGGGGTAATTAATCATTGAAACATGCTGCCATCTAAAGCCAGGCCTTGATGTAATTTGTAACCACTGCATCCTGGGAAAGCAGTCTGAACCAAGCATCCAAGGAGAGGAAAGGTTTAGGGAAAAAATGTAATCTAGTTAACAGTATGCTAATGCGCCAAAACAACAATGTTGTTTTCAAACTTCTCTACTTATTCAAGAGTGAGGTCTTTCAATTTGAAAGCATGACTTATTTCACGTTCAGATTTTGGAATGCATTTCCTCAAAACTCAAGCCCCTGCTTGCTCTTAAATTTGCTTCCCCTCTGCTCAAACTGTGTGCTTGCTCTCAGATTTTGGCTCTGCTCTCGGGTATTTTGTGCAATAACGCTGTCAAAATCCCACAACTAACAGAATGTCAGGTGTGGTGTTGACCAATGAAACGATCCCTGCCTATTTACACACGTTCGCTTTGCTTCTAAGAGCGTCCGGTATGGGTAACTCTTTAACTGGGTTCATCCAGTCCTGCCATCCACGGCTTTATTATGTACTTCCTTTGCTTTCTTTACAACTTTAGGAATAAAAGGACAGTTAGTGCAGGGGGACGATGCTCTAAGTATCTACAGCAGCAGAACGGTATATGTGGGAGTCAGAATAAACTGCAGTGCTCATGGAATTTAAGGAACATGTCAAGTTTAACAGTGTAGTTCATTTATTTGTTTTTAATAAAGAAATGCTGCCTGGAGAAAGGTAGATAATGTCAATTTCCTATGCCTTTTAACGTTGAATTTATTGTTCTAATCTCTTACCAGACCATTTAACCTGGAATTTCTCCATCTCTTCTCAAAGTGGAGTACCAAAACTGTAGATTTAAAATGTTGGACAAAGATTTCTGTCACCTCCAGCGGGTTACAAATGTTTGTTCCAAAACGGAAGAGAGGCTGGAAAATCTGTTTTTAAAAGCCAGAAATCATCCTGACCTGGTAAAGTACTTGTTGAGTCACTGATATTGATCACAAACCCCATTAACCATCCAGAGAAATATTACGGCCGTTTTGAGTTATGGGGCTGTGAAACATTTTTCTCCCACATAATCCATAATTGTGAGTCAAATCAGTATCCTCACACGTAAGTCAGGTCTGTCAAAAATGGTCCCCGTTGACTAAATAACTTTTAAAAGAGCTGTCTATTTTTGAAATGTATGTGTTTTAGACATTTTATTCAGACCTTTTTTGTTTTTTTTTTTAAATCTATGAAGTGAAGAAGACTTGCAGCTGAGAGAGAAACAACTGAAAGTGACTTAATACGAGGTGGGGCTTTGCCAGGTCAAATAAATCCTAATAATTTCATACTTTGTTTTGGAAGCTGCTCTGATGAAGATGTACTGATCTCCAGAGGATGATTCTGGGAGAAGCACAATAGTCTTGTCCAGTGATAAATCACTTTCTGGCTGACGGGAAGAGTCTTCATCCAGCCAGCAAACCGTTATCCCTTTTTAAGTCACATCACAAGCAAAGGCACTTCTGGTTATCAGTTTATACATCAAGTAAGAAAAGTATTTTTGTGGAGAAATGCAGTGCTTGACAGGCCAGCCAGGCCTAATTATGTATGTATGATATAATGCAATTATGATTGGAGGATGTTCGGGGGAGCGTTTTATTGAACGGTCAGTTCACCTCATAAACTTAGTGTTGAACATCACTGAGCTGCACCTGGGTCTGAACATACAGTAGCTGTCCCTGTGTCCTGCAGTAAGGGGAATATAGGTCCACTGTGGCGGGATGTTGACCCCAGTCTCCTCCACCTACTTCCCCTGATGGACAGTTTGTCTCCTCTGCAGGTGTGCATCAGCCTCATAAAGAGATGTCTGTGTGCGTCATGTTTGCCCTCTGCCCGTTTCATCATTAAGGTATTGGAATGAGAAAAAAAGCACTGTGGGGGGAAAAGCAGCCAGTCCTCTAGGTTTACCAATTTATGAAGCAGCTTTCATGAGTGAGGGGGGGCCCCCGCTGCAGTTCCTGTCGAACACACAGCTGTCTGTTTGCGAAGGGAGCACTCGTGGTCTGCCCATGGTGGCTGGTTGCCCCGTGTCCGTGTCCACTAACTGCACATTCACCCTTTTTTTTGTCTCACACACCTCCCCACAGCCCTACAGTCCCTTTAATTCTCCCTCGTTCCCAGTCTTTCGTCTGCCTTCACGCTCGCCTTGAATGTTTTAACACAGAGGGAAAATAAACCACCATATACCAATGCCCGCCACTCAAATCTCCTCCATTTACATTATGATTCAGGGCTTTAAGGGATGAAGTGGTGGTGGGGGGGCACGGCAGCTGAAATGCAATTGTAAACTTAGCTGCCTTGGAAATGTTTACCTGGACATCCAGTGTCATACTTTCCTTGGGTGTTGCTGTTCCCCTCTCTTCGACCACAGAATGGTGCCTTTGTGTGTGCGAGTTCAGCACTCTGTGCACTTTCCTGGCCCCTTGGCAAGTATGTCAAGCAAATGCTTCATCATATCCCTGCACGAGAGGAATGGTTCTTACCTGGGCCCCCAAAAGTCTATGTGATGACCATCACCCCTGTACTTATTTGTGTAAACCCTTAGGAAATGTGTTTTTAAATCATGCTACTCCACTCCTTTTCTTGCCTGATGCTTTCGTGTGTTACCTGCTCGGGTCAGTCAGTGTACATTTTCTTTGGCACCCACTGAGCCGGGCTTTTCTTTTCACAGGACTGGCTTTCATGTGTTACATAATGACATGACAGATGAAGGAGTGAAAGTAGAGTTAGAAATGGAAAAAGATTTATCATTGCCAAAATAATTTCCACACCATATCCACTGAGTTGAAATCACAAATGGTTCCAGAGGGGTTTCAGTATTTTTGTCACAAACCTTTGGCTGTACCATTCTCTGTGGTTCACTTTGGATCCCTCCTCATCTCTGTTCTGCTTCCAGTTCTTGGACTTGACTGCATTTATAAATGTAAAACGTCAATGTAAATTTAGCGATGTTTTCGTTTTACATGTATTTTCACCATGTAATCAAAACTGAAAATGCCTTTCTGCTGTGAGTTTCTAGCAGAGGTAGACCTATCTGTAAAAATGCTCTGTCTGGGGGTTCCTCTGAGGGAGCTTTGGTGGTTTATTTTTAGTATAGTTCTAGTCAGCAAAAACAGGAAAGATCAAAATATCAACAGTATTAAACAACAACTTGACATTTTTCAGGTAGAAGTGTGAACTCTGAACTCAAAACCCAATTTAGGTGTATAGTGAGGGAAATATCTGGCTCTTCAGCAGCTAAATGCTCCACCATGTTCACCAGCTAGTTGCTAACTTAGTCTGGCTGCTGTTTGGTGCTAGGCTGGTGATGTACCATGGGTTTATCAGAGGTGTTTTCCTGAAAACGGCTGCCTCGTCTGGAGAAGATGCTGATGAGAGTGGCGCGAGTGAACCAAAACATTAAAGCTGCAGGCCATAAAACCAAAACAATCAGCTGAAAAATTATACAATTCTCCATAGAGCTGAGAGGAACTGCAGAGTTGGGTGATGATCTGTGGGTTTATTGATACAACATATAGTCATTTGATCCATTTTCACACTAATATAAAAGCATTGATTATAGAATAAAGTGATTAATTTTTATGTGATTATAGCTTCTTTCATATTATTCTGATGGTTTTAGTTGTAGTAAATTCTGGCTATTAATTGATAATAAAATATTGGTTCTAGTTCACATGCAACCATGGAGATTTATGGCACCCCTGTAACAACAACATTTGTCATTTTTTGTGTATTAGACTGTGAATGATGCTGGGACCAGGGGCCTCTGGGTTTCTAAGGCTTTGGGGGCACAAAATGGCCCTCAGTCCAGGGCCAACTTGGGTCACTTTACTATGTACCAGCACTACAGACTAGCGCCCATCAGATAAGATGTCCCAGGACATTCCTGAGTGGCGGGCCCCCTCCTCCAGGGCCCGAGGAGGCGCTGGGGAAACGGCTCCCTTTGGAATGCTGGGATTTGATAGATCCATTGGAGGATCAGGCTAAACCTGCAGAGGCTGATCTGGACTCTGGTCCAGCAAGTCCTATTCTCTAGAAACACAGGAAAGATTTAAGCTAATATTATGAGAGCTTCGTTGTTCTGTGCTGTCAACACTATCACACTTAAGAATGCTATTTGTTTTGTTCCAGCAGTGAAAAATTGTTTGCTCGAATTAATTTAAACTTTCATAAATGTCATATGAGAGCTCTTGTTGAAAAACATCTCAAGAGTCCATTTCTTGTGAATTTTTCTCTTAATGTAATTAAGAAGTTTCTTAATTTCTTCATCCATGGCACCTATCCCTGCTCATGCTTATAGATTGGTACTTCTGCTTGTTTCGCTTTTGTTTATTCCAAACAACCCACTGCTGGAAATGTAAAATGCATTGTAAACGATACAGTGGGACTCTAAGTGTGTGTGTGTGTGTGTGTGTGTGTGTGTGTGTGTGTGTGTAGATGTAGGTATGTGTGTGATTGTAGTTTGTTAAAGTATAGATATTCTGGGTGACTCAGCATAAAAGAAGGCCATGTTTATTGCTTTTTGAGGCTAGTCTCTCTCTCTTAATCTCTCTCTTAGTCTCTTGATCTCTCCACCACCAAAAAATATACTTGGGAATATGTGTCTTGTAAAACATTTAGTGGTATATAAACAGAAATTTAAGGAGGAAGGGTTGGTGTGCTACTACAGGTCTGTTACGATAACAGAGAGAGGGCCAGTGTAAACACTAACACTGATCAATTAGCACTTAGAGCCAACTTAGACAATTTATAAAATTAATAACATTTATAAGAATAATAAAGGGCTACATCCTGACATATGTGCTGGATTATTCTAAGTTCTTTAAAGCAGCCACTAATTATATGCATCAAGGAGCACCCTCTGGGGCTGAAAAATTAAGCCAACGAAGAAGTGCCAAAATCTGCAGTTAATTTTATGGCCAAAAGAGGATGGCTCCGAAAGCGAGTCAATCTCCAAAGACCACCATGTTAAAATGTTATTAAACGTTAAAGCAGAAATAAACTGGTCTGGTACAAAAAATGGTTTTGGTCTCTAATTTCCCTATTCATGACCGCAAAACTTACCCATTTTTAAAGTTATGCATAATTAAGGGAATGTCACTTTGAGTGACAGGTTGATATTGTCATAAGCTTTGTTCAGCATGCCTCAGCTCCAACTCTTTGCTCATTTTTGGATTAGGCAGGTCAAGCACTGCCAAGATGGCGACAGCTGGAGCCGCCCACATTGAGCTTCACAATCGCTCTTCAGAAATCTCTGGGTGACTAGGTCCATGGTTTATACAGTCTGTGACATCTACATCTTCCCTGTGCCAGAAGATTTAATCACCCGACACGAAGGTTTAAAGTAACAAATATAAAAGATTGCATTTCTATGAAATGATGCAGATTATTTCTGCAAAAGTTAAGTCCGCTGCCACAGAATCCATAATACATCAGTTTCCCTATTTTCTTGTTCAAAAAATACCTTGTTAGTAGTCAGAAGCAACACATTTCATGATAAAAAAAAAACAACACTTGAATGTCTGTACAGTGACTCTTCCTCTGTCTGGATCAGCGGGGTCATGCCATGTCTGCTGTCTGGCCTCAACCTCTCCCATGAGCCTAAGAGCTTACAGTCTGCATAAGAGTATCTTTGTGATGGCAGGATGGACGCGTGGAACAGACTGATACTGTACTGTACTGGAGCTCCTGCAGACCCAGTTTCCTCTTCCACCAGCAATTTTTATATCTCTATCTTTTCCCCTCTTTATCTTCTTTTTCTGTTTCTAACTTCATTTTCTCCTCTTTATTTCTCTTTTTTCCTCTTTTTTCTTCTCTTTGTATTTTGCCACAGTGGTCCTTAAAGCTCCCAGTAAACATGCCTTTCAAGCTCTCAACCCACAGAATTTGTGTGACGGCGAGTATGCTGGAAAAGGTATTTTAGCTCAGCACTGATCTGTGCTTCAACGCAAATTGTTTGGGCAAGCAAAATCGTGTTTTTTTCTATCACATTTACTGGAAAATCTATAATTACTGTAACAAAGTGGATTAGTGTAAATATTAGTGCTACCAAAAGCAGTGACATCCACCTCCATCCCCCCACAAATTGTCCCCTGCATGTCTGCGCACCCACACATGCCTGGAGGCTTTCTCTTTTTTTATCCACCACATGCAATGGTTAAAATAAAGGGGCACAAACGTCCAAATACATCTCCGTGATTTACACCAAGCTTGTGGTTCAACCCGAGGCAACAGTTTTTGGGTTCCAGATGCAGAGTCTGTAGCTGAAGCCTGTGACAGAGCAGCATCGGTAATTGGCTTTATCAGTGGTTTTCAGAGCTGTATCCTGCCTCATGTGTGGATGATCATACATCAGCTTTCATTCTTTCATGACAGGATAGGAACACGAGAGTAATATATAATATATAATTCATTTCATTATTGATGGATCGTTCAGTCTATAAATAACAAGAAATACCTCATACCTAAACAACAAACTAGGTGTCCTAAAATGACATACCGTAAAACTTCAATTAATAGCAGAATCCCAAATAGCCGCCCCTTTTACTGGCCTGGTGTGGGAATACATTTTGAAAAATAAACACAGATCTCCATTAGACGCCTGGTCTGGTTTTTAAAGAGGTTTTCTGGATGTATGTAAAACCTCTTAAAATAGAAGAGATAAAAAAGAAAAAAAAAGTGCAGACTCCATTTACCTTTGAAGCGCAAATTGTGAATACTGTCATGTGAACTCCATCGCTCTCTGTCTGCTAATCTATCAGAGCCATATCAAACAAATTACTGTATTTGATATTGTTTGATTTTATACAAGTGATATTCATACTGTTTGAAATAAATAAACTGTTTTCATAGTTGTTTCAGTTTTGTGCAAAAGGAATTAAAGGCCTGTCCCCTAATGTCAGCAGGGTCAATTCAGTGATTTTAGCAAATAAAAGCCCAGACTATCAATTGCAGTTTTACGGTAGATGGCTGTTGAAAAGTCCAACGACACAAAAGATCATTTCCTGTATCAGTCCAGCAACAGGTTTACCGGATTTTCAGTACATTACGTAAGTCATGTGATCAAAGTCAAATGACGTTTAATTGTTAGTTGCTTTGGATAAAAGCATCAGCTAAATGAATAAATGTAAATGAACCTCAGTCTTCTGAGTGAGTATACTTCACTCATCCATTAATCAGACCACCCTCCTTACACAGACTTACCTGACTTCTTCTGCCTCTAGAGGTCGTGGCCTAACTAAAAATTCCTATTTTGGTCGTAATAAGCTATATAAAAGCCTACCTATATGGACGTTTTTCTGGTGAGGACAGGCTGGAAAAACATCACAAGTTCAGAGAGGCAACATCAAGTGCATCCCTGGGGCCAGAGCGGGCGACATTGAGTCTTATTTGAAACTGCTGGCTAAGGATAAACGTAAATACAGTAAGATTGTTATTCACGTCGGCGGTAATGACTCCCGGTTACGCCAATCGGAGGTCACTAAGATTAATGTTGAGTCGGTGTGTACATATGCAAAAACAATGTCGGACACCGTAGTTTTCTCTGGACCCCTGCCAAATCTGACCAGTGTATGTGTAGCAGACTTTCTGGGGAAGACCTGGTCTGATCCGGAGAGACGGCATCCATCCCACTTGGGAAGGAGCAGCTCTCATTTCTAGAAATCTGGCCAAGTTTATTAGTGGACCAAATCCATGACAACCCAGAGTTGAGACCAGGAGGCAGAGTCGCAGTTTAACACACTTCTCTGCCCTTCTTTTTCAGCAGTTACCCACCCAAAACCCTACGCAGAGTCGCAGTCTAACACACTTCTCTGGTCCTCCATTTCAGGAGTTACTTAGTGAAAATCCTATAGTGATGGTGTCTGTCCCCCGACCACTGAAATTATTTATAAAGGTAAACAGAAGAGTAGCTGTGCATAAAAACCTCATAAAAATTAAAACCACAAGAGCAATAGTGCAAACGAATAGGAGAGTTAAATGTGGACTCTTAAACATCAGATCTCTCTCTTCTAAAGCTGTACTAGTAAATGAACTAATATCAGATTATGATATTGATTTATTTGGTCTTACTGAAACCTGGCTGGGTGATGGAGAATATGTTAGCCTAAATGAATCCACCCCTCCCAGTCATATTAATACTCACATTCCTCGAGGCACAGGCCGAGGAGGTGGAGTTGCAGCTATCTTCGACTCTAGCCTACTAATCAGCTCTAAACCTAAACCAAACTATAACTCATTTGAAAGTCTTGTTCTTAGTCTTTCGCACCCAAGTTGGAAATCACTGCAACCAATTCTCTTCGTTATAGTGTACCGAGCACCTGGCCCGTATTCTGAATTCTTATCTGAATTTGCAGAGTTTTTGTCAACTTTAGTCCTTAAAACGGACAAAGTTATTATTTAGGGGATTTTAATATTCATGTGGACGTTGAGAATGACAGCTTTAGTACTGCGTTTATCTCTTTGTTAGATTCCATTGGCTTCTCTCAGAGTGTTCATGAACCGACTCACTGTTTTAACCACACCCTCGACCTTGTTTTGGTGTATGGTATTGAAATTGAACATTTAGTGGTGTTCCCACAGAATCCCTCTTTGTCCGACCACTGTTTGATAACTTTTGAGTTTGTATTGCTGAACTACACGCCATTGGGCAAAAATTTCTATACAAGATGTCTGTCTGATAGTGCTGTAGCTAAATTTAAGGATGCGATTCCATCAGCTCTAAATACATTATCTAGTCACAAAGTAACGGAGGACTCCTATGCTAATTTCAGTCCCTCCCAAATCGATCATCTTGTTGATAGTGCTGCAGGCTCGCTGCAAATGACACTGGACTCTGTAGCCCCTCTAAAAAAGAAAATACTAAAACAAAGACGGTTAGCTCCATGGTATAATACTGAAGCTCGCAAATTAAAGCAAATATCGAGGAAACTTGAGAGGAATTGGCGTTCCACCAAAGTGGAAAATTCTCGTTTAATTTGGCAAGATAGTCTTAAAACTTATAGGAAGGCCCTCCGTAATGCTAGAGCAGCGTACTACTCGTCATTAATAGAGGAAAATAGGAACAACCCCAAGTTTCTTTTCAGCACTGTAGCCAGGCTGACAGAGAGTCACAGCTCTATTGAGCCAAGTATTCCCATAGCTCTCAGTAGTTACGACTTCATGAGCTTCTTTAATGATAAAATTCTAGCTATTAGAGACAAAATTCACCAAGACCTGCCCTCAACTGGCACCGACTTATCTCTTAACTCAGGAACCTTAGAAACAGCTGTAGAACCAGATATATGTTTAGACTGTTTTGCTTCACTCAATCTTTACCAACTAACTTCAATAATTTCTTCATCTAAACCATCAACCTGCCTCTTAGACCCCATCCCGACTAGGTTGCTTAAAGATGTTTTACCCTTAGTCAGCACTTCTATACTAGATATGATCAATCTATCTTTATCAACAGGCTATGTACCACAGTACTTTAAAGTAGCTGTAATTAAACCTCTTCTGAAAAAGCCCAAACTTGATCCGGATGTTTTAGCCAACTATAGACCTATATCTAACCTTCCATTTCTCTCTAAGGTTCTGGAGAAAGCAGTTGCTAAACAGCTGTGTGACTTTCTACAGAGCAATAGTTTATTTGAGGATTTTCAGTCAGGATTTAGAGCTCATCATAGCACAGAGACAGCACTGGTGAAAATTACTAACGACCTCCTTATTGCATCAGACAAAGGACTTGTTTCTGTACTGGTTTTATTAGATCTTAGTGCTGCATTTGATACCATTGACCATCAGATCCTATTGCAGAGACTGGAATATTTCATTGGCATTAAAGGAATCGCTCTAAGCTGGTTTAAGTCCTATTTATCAGACCGATTTCAGTTTGTACATGTTAACGATGAGTCCTCCATGCATGCCAAAGTTAGTCATGGAGTTCCTCAAGGATCTGT
This sequence comes from Micropterus salmoides, assembly GCF_014851395.1. Taxonomy (NCBI): domain Eukaryota; kingdom Metazoa; phylum Chordata; class Actinopteri; order Centrarchiformes; family Centrarchidae; genus Micropterus; species Micropterus salmoides. The sequence goes on from NW_024040928.1 coordinate 21,501,995, forward strand.
CCTCGGACCAATCCTCTTCACTTTATATATGCTTCCCTTAGGCAATATTATCAGGAAACATTCCATAAGCCAGAGGTCACTAATAGGCGGACCGCGGTCCGGATCCGGACCCAGCCGCCGTCCTCTCCGGACCGCCAACCTACAGCCCATTTATTATTGAGACTTACTACCTCGTGACGGAGCGTTTCTATTTTAACCCGCGCAGCTTTTCTAGCATTTACTGTACTGGTTTAGAGGACCAGGAAACTCACAGACCAATCGCATGTGCTCCAATCGTCTGCTCAGCCAATCAAATCTGTGCATACCGATGCTTGCGAGTCGAGTCCGCGAGATTCACCAGAGACGTTTTGGAAACACACCCGAATTGAGGAGACGAAAGATAAAAGAGATTTCACATGACTTTTAATCAAGAATGTACAGATTTTTACATGTACATTCCTCCCACGGGCAGTTCAAAACCAGAATATCTCATAGATCTCCAATATGCTAGCTGGAGCTCACGTTTCTCACTGAACAACAGAAAGTAGGAAAGTGGTAGCTCTGTAAGAGGAAATGAAAGAGAAGAGGAGGCATTACAGCTGTTCATTTGTTATGATGTGTTGAGTGTTTATTATAAAATTGGTTAAGACTACACTTCATCACTTCAAGCTACACTTTTTATTACATTTTTTCTAAAAATTAGGCACTTTAGTTTACTTAAATTTAGAATTTATTATTTGAATAGTTATTATTTATTATCCCTCCAGTTTGATGTGAAAACTGAAACTGAAATATTATTTGATTTGACAGTCCGTTGTTGACTAAAAACATGTGTTGATACAACTATAGGTTATAGTACTGAATGATAACGCAAGTTCGTCGTTTTGATGTTCCGGACCTTTGCTTCAGGAAATTTTCTCTAACTAGACCTCTTTGAAATCTAATTGAATACCCCTGCCATAAGCTTTCATTGTTATGCAGATGATACTCAGTTATATCTATCGATCAAGCCAGATGAAACTCATCAGTTAGCTAAACTTCAAATGTGCCTTCAGGATGTTAAAACCTGGATGACCTGTAATTTTCTAATGTTAAACTCAGATAAAACTGAAGTTATTGCTCTGGGGCCTAAGCACCTCCGTAACGCATTATCTAAAGATATAGTTTCCCTGGATGGCATCGCCCTGGCCTCCAGCACCACTGTGAGGAATCTTGGAGTTATCTTTGATCAGGACATGTCGTTTAAGTCTCACATTAAGCAAATTTCAAGGACCACCTTTTTCCACCTACGTAATATTGCGAAAATCAGGAACGTCCTGTCTAAAAATGATGCAGAAAAACTAGTCCATGCATTTGTTACTTCTAGGCTGGATTACTGCAATTCCTTATTATCAGGCTGCTCGAAAAAGTCCGTTAAGACTCTTCAGCTGATCCAGAATGCTGCAGCACGTGTTCTGACAGGAACCAGGAAAAGAGATCACATTTCTCCTGTTTTAGCTTCTTTGCATTGGCTTCCAGTAAAATCCAGAATAGAATTTAAAATCATTCTTCTTACCTACAAAGCTCTTAATGGTCATCTTAAAGAGCTCATAGTACCTTACTACCCCACCAGAGCACTGCGCTCCCAGAATGCAGGGTTACTTGTGGTACCTAGAGTCTCCAAAAGTAGACTTGGAGCCAGAGCGTTCAGCTATCAAGCTCCTCTCCTGTGGAACCAGGTTCCAGTTTGGGTTCAGGAGGCAGACACCATCTCCACTTTTAAGAGTAGGCTTAAGACTTTCCTCTTTGATAAAGCTTATAGTTAGGGCTGGCTCAGGTGAGTCCTGAACCATCCCTTAGTTATGCTGCTATAGGCCTAGACTGCCGGGGGATTTCCTATGATGCACTGAGCTCCTCTCTCCTCTACTTTCTCTCCCTCTGTATGCAACCTCATCCCATTATTGCATGTTACTAACACAACTTCTCCACTTTCTGGTAGTCTTGTGCTTTCTCGTCCCTCTCCTCTCTCCTCTATCACTTCCTGCAGGTTTTCTGGCTCTGGAGCTGTGGAGTCTGGATCTGTGGCTGCAGGTCACCTGCTGCCCCCGTGTTCCTGCTCGGCACCCTCTGCTACAACAACTATTGTTACTAGTCCTATTGTTATTATTGTTATTATAAATCATTAACATTACGACTGTTACCATTAACACTACTATAAATATCTGTACCATTTTTCATTTAGTCTATAGCAACATCACCTTTACTGTCTGTACCTCTGTGTGTATATTGTCTAGGCTGCCTCCTCTCTCTCTCTCTCTCTCTCTCTCTCTCTCTCTCCCCAACCGGTCGAGGCAGATGGCCGCCCACCCTGAGCCATGATTCTGCTCGAGGTTTCTGCCTCTTAAAAGGAAGTTTTTCCTTGCCTCTGTCGCCTAGTGCTTGCTCTTGGTGGGAACTGTTGGGCTTCTGTAAATAGCATCATAGAGTACGGTCTAGACCTGCTCTTTTATGAAAAGCGCTGTGAGATAACTGTTGTTGTGATTTGGCGCTATATAAATAAAATTGAATTGAATCATCAAACTGCTTGTTTTTGTCCAACCAAGAGTTCAAATCCCCAAAATATTCCATTTACAAAATCTTCCGATTGAGAGGGTTGAACCAACAAATATTTGTACCTGAAAAATGCACTGCTTTGTCACACAGTGCACAACATTCATGAACTCTTCGTTTTTAAAAAGGCTTCATTTTTAGGCTCCAGCTGGTGGAAATCCTTTAATACGTGTCATATTAAAGGATAAGACCTGGTGAAAACAGAGGTGGTTTATTTTCTTTGCCCACCAGTTAGCCCAAAACGCCTGTAGACATTAGTCATTCTTTGTGTGTAAAGATTAGCATACTTGCATAAGACAGCATTTAGTTCAATGGGGTGGGGGTGGGTATTTTAAGTCAAAGGAAGTGGTATTGTTTATTTTTTTAAAGCAGTGAACACAGATGGTGATATTTCAAGAAAGCCGCACACCAACCTGAAACAGCCCAGTCCTGTGTGGTGAAACTGTGTGGTATGAGATGTGAAACACAGATCAGCAATGTGTCACCACAAATTAACTTCACCTTGGATTTTACCATACCATGGCTGCAAGCACTTTGGCTGTTTGCCTGAATACCCAAATTTACAGCACAATTTTGAGAAATGTTCCTTATTCTAATCTAAACAGGTCTGTTCTAGTCAGGCCATGGTAGAAGAGTCCATTTTTATTACACTCTCGCTTACTGTTTCCTTGACCTTCCATGACCTTCGCAATGCACCCCCTTAGTTATTCTTTCTCTGACTGTCAAGCATTTAGTTTAGGCATGGCATGTATGCGGTTTACAGTAAATTGCAATACTCAGTTATGCGTTACTGTAATAATATTACTTTTCTTAGTAACCTGTACCTAGTGTAACTAATTACTTTTCTGAAACAGTAATATTATTACCATCCTTGACATGAAAGCGCGACTGCAGCAGGTCAGTGGCATCAGACTTTGTTGTTCATGTCCACTGATAGCCAAAAACTAAAGGAAGAAAGGAGAACGAGGGAGAGAGGTGTTCTTTCCACAGCTGTAAGTAGCTACCGCCATTATTATGTCACAGTCTAAGATGCAACATTGTCGTCTATTGTAAACTCTGTGCGACCAGCAAAAAGCTTTCAACTGCGAACATTTCTACATCTGATTTATTGAAGCATAAAGTAGCACAGCAACGTGAAACTTACAGAAAGAGACTCAGGCCACTACTGTCACTGATGCTTGGACTATTCGGGAGAGAGTGGCTTTAACGTAACGTTTTGTAACTGCTCTTATAAATAGGCTATATTGCAGAAAAACAGTAGTTCAAAAGTCGGGATTTACTTGCTTTATTTTTTTTTATTTCAGTCGTTGGCGTTAAGAAACGCATTGCTTTGCTTTGTTTGGGGGTGAAAGGGGGTGGTAGTGAAAGCAGTGTTACCCATAATTAGCCTATAATTTGGATAATTATCAGCACTGACCGGAACATATTGATTTTCAAATTTTTTCACTAGGCGTATTTAAAATCATATTTGATTGAGGAGCTGTATTGAGCAGCTGAACACTGATTATCACTAGCAGATTTGATCATCTAACTAGCTAACTAATTAAACTAACATTAACTCAATGAGTTTTACTTAACCACTAGATGGTAACCAAACCCTGCCAACCTCCTAGTGCTTAGGGTCACCTGAGTGTAGATTTCCTAAAATCTAATAAAGAACAGGACACACCTACAGTCTGATAGAGTCTGATATAGTAGGAGCATCCAGGATCAGCTTCCACAAGCGTTAACAATTATATGCTTGGTTGAGTTTAGAATAGATAAAATAACTACTTCCTTAACACAATCAACGTTGACTATTGGGTTCACATGGGAAAAAAACCTGGTTTCCTGTGTGATAGTCCTGTGTTTGAACCATCCGTCCACCCCGACCTCATTCGTATATGTGCGTTGTTGCTCTTTTGCTACATTCATCCTTTGCTTTGATCATTATTGCCCCCCTGCTGGTATTGCACTTTCATACACGTGTGTACCTTTCGTCTTGGCGAGGTGAAACATGACATTGAAATGATATCCTCTGCATGGATTTGCATTACACAGTTTTGTGCGATGCTGCCTTTAGTGGATGGTCAATTCGTCATTTTCTGGGAATAATACCAATCAGCAACACCTGACCCCTGAGTTGCAATTGGGCAACTCAAACTTAGTGTTTTTGTTAGCTCCCCCCCTACTGATGCAGGTATTTTACAGTCTCGTATTTAAGTAATATGAATTTACAACCCACCGCTGTTCTCCAGCAGTGACACTCACACATTGTTGCTGTTTATACAACATGTCATATCTGAATAAAGCCATCACGAACAATTACATACTGATGAAATGTCTGAATGACAAAAAAACAATTATTTTAAATGTCACATATTCTTTATCTGAAAAGGGCTTAAAATATAAATGCAGTAGGTTTTTATCAAATACATCTTACTTTCTATATTACCATAGCTCCCATAGCTGACAAACCACCCCCTGAGGTAAAAGAGTAATATGGCAGCATCAACTCCAATGTGTCATCATAAGAGGTACATTTTCCCAGGTCTCTGTTTTGAGCTGCAGTTCAAACCTTTCACGTTGAATTCACACAAAACACATAACAAGGCAGAGAACGGAGGGAGCATGAGCTACTGTGTCTCCAAGTTCAGAGACAGAAAGTGCCAAAAACACTGAAGTTGCCAAAATACTTGCTCTATGCCATCATAATCACTAATATCCATTCATGTGTTGGATGGTAGAGCATTACTTTTAACAGACGCTGATATAATTTAAGAGCAAATCCCTTCACAGTGTCCAACAGCGAAATGGGGAACTGGTCAGGCATTGCTAGCAATTACTTTGATGGAAGATTTTCCACATTAATGCAAATGATACATAATAGGACTGGACTGCAACATATGAATCCAGAGACCTTTCATATAAACCTGCAGGATGTCTTTGTGGATGGCTGCAAAAGGAGAATACATATATTTTCTCCAACACCTGGCATCTCTACAGTTAAAATTGAATCTAGAAATCAAACGGTGCATAAGAGAAGACAGAACTCGACATTCTCCTCAAGCCAAATATCCATCTTTGCCAGTGATGTCTGGCCTTCGTGCATCAACAGCAGCTTTGTAAAATTCGCCCTTTGATTTTGCCTGTTTCATGTGGAGCAGGTAGGTTTTCCAGAGTACATTAGCCTCAAGTATGACATGTGGTACTGTAGGACCTCCTGAGCTGTCTGTAAAAGGTCAAAGCGCCCATGAACAAGCTAAATAATTGTCAAACAGCAGCAGTTGAGGCCAAGTCTCGAAGGGGGTCAGATAACTTCGAGGAGGAGTTGGAGGAGTGTCTTCTGTTGGATGTGTGTGTAAATGTCAAGTGAGCGTTCCCTTTATTGGGAAGTTTAGGTTTGATATATTGCAGGCCTCTGTCCTGGCCACAGCCTTTAGTTAAAGACTTTGACATGTCAGCCTCTTTTCCCTGTAAAATAAAAAGCAAAGTGCTACCAGACGTTAATGAGTGTTGAATAATACAGGTCATGGCCTCTTAATTGATGTAATCTCACGCCGTATTAACCAATTAACACATCGGAGACGGTTGAGTCCATGATCACAGTATTTGTCATTTTAGTCGGTGTTAACAGGAACTACAACACTATCTACAATAGCTTCATCATATGGAAAGGCAATTATTATTGACTGATAATGATAATAATTGTGTTCATATTCTAGCTCCTGTTTGTGAACCTTGTTAATTTCCTTGACAGTTTTAACAATGTGTTTTTTGCAAATTTTTTTAATGTTAAAAGTTGTTCCACAACTATATATAATACAACACAGGGAGTGTTGTCATAGCTAAGCTAAGCAGCATACGTGAGAGAAAGAGTGGTAGTGACAGACAACAAGTGAGGCACTGATTGGTCTACGTATAAGGTTTTTCCTTGGGGCCAAGGTGTTAATAGGCTGGTGACCAGCGACACCAGGTCCCCTTCATGCCCAGGGTCAGCTGTTGACATTTTTAAATTTCAACCAGAGTTAACAGGCTGTTCTTAGAGGTAGAGCAGGTCGCCCTCTAATCGGAAGATCAGTGGTTCAGTCCCCGCATGTCAAAGTGTCCTTGGGCAAGATAAGGCTGTACCATTGTTGTGTACTTTACATTATTTTGAATCGGCTAATGTTAGTATGCATTTCATAGTAAGATCTAGGCCAATGCCCTACCAATATTCAGTTACCAAACAATTTAAACATGGTTATATCATAAAACACTTCTATTCTTTAACCATAAAACATGTGAGCTTCAAAAACAAAAAACATGAAACAGAATGATCAGGGAATGTCCCTCAGAGTTCCCAACTTTTTTGGCTTGTGACCCCTTAAAAAGAAGCACTTGCAACCCCTTGTCTCTTGTTGCCAGTTATGTGCAGTTCAACCAAAGACCAATTTTTCCCCTTGTTTTATGTGAATATTTTTCTATATAGAAAAACAGCAAAGTTTGTGTGGCAGTTATCGTCAACCGCTTATCCTGTGTACAGGTCACTGGGAGGGTGTTGATGTTAGAGATAAAAAACGCAGGGTCATCCAACAAAAGCTTTTCAACCTGACAAAGTCCTGCATTGGCCAGTGAACATCCTATTTCTGCAGTTTACCTGATGATTGTAGTAACAAAGGATAAAGTCATTGTCACTGTTACTTTCTAGTGTGTTTTATGGTCATACCGACGCTTGAAACAACATGCCTCGACCATCAAAGCCCCTTTCATTTTATTAATGCAGAACTGGTTTCTGTCTGAACATGGGGTAATATGTCATTGTTAGATGACATGACAATCAGTTGTGTGTGGTTATTGTTATGCTAAGATATTGTCATAAAACCTGTAAGAGTGAAACAGGTTCCCAAACAGCTGTAATTTAGACCGTTGTTTAAAACAAAATACTTTTATTAGCATCATTGGTTCCTTGAGACAGGCTGATACAATATCCCCACATAATTATTAAATTTAAACAATCAACTTAATAAAATGTTCAAATAAAGTATTTCACTTTGCAGAATTCTTCATGATGCTGCGGTCAAAGAGGAATTTCCATCATACCCAAGGTGGGCCAAATTGATTAATAGCCAGAACACACAAAGGCCATCAACCCAGTATTTCACTGCTATATCAGTCTGATCCAGTATATTCCTCCAAAAAACTGAATTTATTTTTGTTGAAATTAGTAAAGTTCAGTCATCCACTTCATTTGATTTGAGTTGGGTCGGATCAGGCGATCACATCCTTGTGGTGTGGCACCGACCCAGTCATTCACATTCTCTTCCTTGGTTCAGTGTGAACAGCATATGATTTAGTACTCTGTACTTGTGAGGCTTACTGTCATCAGATCTGTGTCAGCATAGTTACTGTGGCTCATATCACTTGTCAGTTGTATTTACTAACTGGTGCTGGGCCAGGACACATGCACATACCCTAGCCCTAAAACACATCCATAGTCCACTTCTCTACCCTCAGCTGGGGCCAGTGTAAAGTCTGGATCACCGGGTATGTAAGTCTGGTTCTGTATCTTACAAAGTAGATAAAGGTGCTTACACCCAGTGGTATGTCTTATCTGCCAAAGATCAGCTGCAAATATTTATGTCTTATTATCACAGCACATGAAGCGGAGGAGGCGAATGATTGCAGCGTCTATGCCTCCTGAATGCTACGACACCCTCTCTACTCCACACAGACACACTCAGTGAGTCGTCGCTCACTCATACCCTGCGACTGTTTGGCAAACATCCCTCTGCCGGCTGACAACCACAGGCTTGTCTCACAGCTTTCCCTAGCAGCCCTCTCTTCCTCCCACCTCCAAATGTGTTGACTTTACCCACTTCGTTTGGGAAAGAGGAAAAGAGAGCACTGGGCCACGGGGCCTCCAGAGTGATGGGGAGACACGACCCAGCCAAAGGCATCAGTGAGGCAGCCTGAAGGCCGGTCTCTGTTCCCTGAACCCTCACCCTGACAGGAGGGATACTGAGGGATAGTGGACTAAGAGAAGAGATGGAATTTATTGGAAAAATGTTCATTTAACTTTCCAATGACAGCCACAGTTACTATAACTGAGTAGCCTTTTACTTTTTGAGTGCATTCTGACATAAGTGAATCCTAAGCTCTAATTTATCTTTACTTTTTTGGCCACTTGGTTGCCACCATATAATGTTGAAATGGCAAACTTGTTATGTCCAAGCGATAAAAGTCCAATTTTAATTCTCCTTTTAGCTCCGTTTTGGTCTCCACCAACGCCAAGAAAACCTCTGTCTCGCAGGCTGCTAAAGGCTCCATTGGTCCATGCACCTTTTGGGTGTCAAGTTAATTATTCTCACCTTCAAATTTGACTTAAGAATGAAGGAATGTGCTCAGCTACTTTAGGAGTTCCCTCCACCAAGTGTCTTATTTTCTATATCAGGACAACTCAGAACATATTATCACTGTTATACCATGGCCACTTTAAGTTAAAGCTGTGTCCAGCCATCCATTTTTTAATGTTTATTTGTATTCAGGTGTAAAAAAAAAATAAAAAAAAATTAACTGCTAATGTAGCACCAAGCAGGTTTGGTGCCATTGTTGACTTTGACCAACTTTGACGTGATCTGTAATTGTTACGATCCTGTCCTGTGTTTCTCTGTGTAGTCTTGTTTATTATTTTATTCATTCACATGTTTAAGTTTACTTAGTGTCTGTCTTGTCTCTTATCATAGTTCTTAGTTCTGCATCTTAGTTCCTAGTCCTGTGCCTTAGTTCATGTCTTAGTATTTACTCCTAGTTCTGTGTTTGTATTATTTTAGTTTTAGTCTGCTCTGTATTCTGTGCCTATAGTTCTGTTTCATTTCTGTTCCTGTTTGGACCCATGCCTGCCCAAGTTCTTGTCGTATTGTTATTATCTTGTGTTTGTTTCGTGCTTGGTTTCTGTCTACTTGTCTAGTGTTATTGTAATCTCTGCCTGATTAGTTGTTCATTGGTTTATGATCATTCTGGGTTTAGTGTCCCTGTGTGTGTATAGATGTTTGTTGTGGGTCTTCAGTCCTTGTCTGGTCATAGTAGCTTGTTGTACTCTGTCTTGTGTGTTGCCTAGTTGCTAGTTTCGTGTGGATTACTACTCGCTAATAGACACTCAATAGTTTACTCTTTAGTGAGAAGTAAATTTTGATTTCCTTTTGATTCAACATTTTGTGTCAGTACTGACAGATGTAGTGTCACACAACTTTCATTTTTTGTGTTTGTGTTATTGTTGAGATATTTGCAGGTGCACTAAATTTCACAGAAATTAGACACTCAAATAAAATGGCAGAGGCCAAGTAAAGTGCACCTGTTAGCAAATAGGACTGCAGAAAAGATCACTGGTGCAAGCCTGCCCTCCTTTCAGGACTTATACATGTCCAGAGTAAGGAAAAAAGGGCAGGAAATTTCACTGCAGATCCATCACACCCTGGACACAACCTGTTCCAATTTCTCCCCCCTGGCAGACACTGCAGTGCACTGTACGGCAATATGAACAGACACAGGAACAGTTTTTACCCACCAGCCATCACTCTGAACAATTAACTCTAGACAAACTGTGTCATAAACAATTCCTGTGCAACAAAACTATGACACTAATATCTACTTCACCTGGATACTATTTACTATTTATTTTTCATTGTTATTCAGCTGCTGTTCATATTGTGTATACTGTATATATCATGTCCACCTACCTCCATGTACATAAAAATACCTGCACAAAAATATTTATTCCAGCCTCCTTTGCATTCTGCTTCATTGCATTTTTGTCTAGCTGTCTACAAACGTTGTTGTTTTTCTTCATGTCTATGTGTATGTGTGTATCTGTACATGGAAGTTTGTGTCTGTTTTTTTTCAGCTTGTTTTCCTGTTTGTCTATGCTTGCTTTAGTGATTGTGATTCTGAAATACAGAGTGATTTGAGATACAGTCATGGTCACCACTTCACAGATCACTGTGACTTGCCATTGAGGAAGATTAAGTTTTCAGCATCTTTTAGCATTCCCTTTCTATCCATGTTGTTATCTTGTGCTGTGGATATGGCAACCCAGCTAATGTACGCATGAGCACAGCACTGACTCCACCAGTTCTTGCAAATGAGTGCTGCATCCTGCACTCAAGTCCGCCTGTTCAGTGAGGCAAGCACAGACAGTTTTCCTTCAGGTGATAAAAAAGTAGCAGAAAAAAAGATTCCCATATCTAGATTATAGATAACAGTATTTATATTTTAAGCCACTGTGTGTAGGTTTTTGAAAATTCCTTATTTGACGCCACCAAGTGGTACTATCAAGGACGACACTGTGACAGCAATGAAGGCAGCTACACACAGCTTTCAACGGTTCGCTTTCTCTCTCTACAGACAAAAACTTAAACTAAACAAAAGCGTATGGAATCAGAGTCATTTGAAAGTTTTGATATCCATATTTAAGTTCTACATAGTACATTTAAATAATGGTTTGCTCAAACTGATTAAACATTACTTTTTCAGCTTTCCCAGCACTGATCCTTCATTGTGTAGAGTCCAGTGTTTGGGTCTGTCATGTTTGTTTTTCTTCCAAGCTGACCCCCTCCAAAGTCTGTTTTCAGAGCTGCAGGGGCACATGTGACATATACACACTAACACACACTGAAGGGGTCTGTTATTTGGAGGTGTAAATGAGGAGAGTACAGATGAGTGAAATGAGTGGTATTTTTGTCCCTCGACATCATTCAGCAGCTTACCACACCCTGGTGTAAGGTCGTCTCCTCTGTCTTTTATCATGAACATAAACATGTGCACATGGACACACTCCACACACATCTTTAACAAAGTTCATACACACATCATGGCGCTGAGCGTGGTGCTCAGGTATCCAAAGCAGTTTGCAATAAATCTGCACAGTTGTATGTTAGATTTTACATGGTAGTGACAGCGGTGGTGTCGTCACACAATGAGATATGCAGTTTTTCCTTTTTTGTTTCTGTTTCGATGGCCACCAAGACTGAACAAATAGAGTTCAATCTTAGCTCCAAAGAGGAAAACAAAATATTAGAAAAGTGATGGTAACTTGGATGGGAATTCTTCTGAACCTCTCTCCTGCTGTTTATCTAAATTCTAGTGAAACCAGAAACCATTTCTAACTTTAGCCAAACATAAAAACATTTTTGTGATAGGCTTTTTTTCTCACCTTTCATTTCCAGATTTCTTATGTGCAAATGTGAAAAATGCGTCCACCCTGTCCGTATTATGTGCTTCATGTACATCCCTACACCTACACAGTATAAAAACAAACAAAGCCCTCAAACATTTACAGCTTTAACAGCCATGTTATGGTGTCCTTAGACAGTGTCACTGTGTTGGAGGGGGAGGCTCTTCCTCACTGACTTGGGAAGGCCGTCTGCTGATGACAGCACCCCAGGGAACAGAGACCAGCCAATTGCTCTATTATCAGCCAGTCTCCATGCATGAGACTGTCCTCAATCAAACAGGACATCTTTCAACACTCGGAGAGGAGGAGAGAGCAGGAACAGGGGAAGGGGGACAGATAAAACAGTAACAAAACAGTGAGAGGAGCCGAGAGCAGAATTTTTCCACTGGTTTGAATAATGTGCCTCAATGTTTTGGTAGGGTATTTAGGTACATATGGAAATAGCGTGTACTTGCAGTACTATGTGTGTGTCTTTGTTCATTATTTGTCATATCTGTCAGTGAGCGCTACAGAGGTCAGGTATGACAGGCCAGTACTCCTCCTCCATCGCTCAGCACAGCACTGCTCTGTCAGGAGCCAAACCCCTAAAACCACAGCCTCATTAAAAGTTACATAACAGCTCAACAGATGCTCACTGTGACAGTCCTTTTACAAAGCTCTGCTGATTCTCTAATAGATATTGACTGATGTCCCTGGAATGGCCCGATCATATGATCCCCTCATGATCGAGCACATGTGGGGAATTCACCTAAAAACTGATGCGTCACCTACGTCTCCATGTTTCCAACTCAACTGCCTTCATGCAAGCCAATCTGCACGCTACGACTTTAAATACCTAGGGATTACAATGTCTTTAGTATATACCCGAAATAATTATCAGACGGCATGCCAAAAGATACCTGATACTGAGTAGCTGAGGTGTGTCCTGCCCTGCCTGCCACTTTGAGGGAAATGAGCCTTTTAAGCATTGAGCAGTAGTTGTAGATACCATCACAGTCTGCAGCAAAAAAACATAAAGTGGCAGGTAAGGAATGGTGGGAGCTTACTTGGTTTTAGGTTTGCACACCTGCAGAATTAACCTGGTCATAGTTCATGCGGGCTACACTTTGATCTAAACGCCGTGAAAATATAGAGTGAAAATAAAGTTGGAGGCTGTTTAGAGACTACCTGCATTATTTTAAATAAATGAAGACCAAAAACCTTCCTGATTAAACATTTTCTACAGCTGTTTTATTAAAGAAGGGAAAGTCAGTGTGGAAGCTACTGTTCCTCTAATGGCTTTTTTATGTTGGATCCAAGAAAATCATGACTTAAATGAAGTCAAGAGAAAACATCCAATGTCCACCTTGGCAACAGTAAGTTCTTTCTGCAATGGTCTAGTAAGTCATTCCAACTAGATGAGATGTCGCCACATGAATATAAGATGAACGTAATTCATTGGGAGTTTCAGACTCCAAGGACCACGTGGAAGAGGGTAGTGCAGATCCTGGCTGAGCCCTCAGCGGGAGGGTGCCTGAGCCTTCCCTGGCAAGGGGTCTTGAGCCTTCTGGTAGGAGTTGGGGTGGCAGTGGGTGCTTGCAATACGAGCAGGACAGCGAATGAGAGAAAGGGCTATAAGTGCATATTAGGGCTATAAGAGAAGCATATCTTGGGGGTTGTTTGATTGATTAACAGCTGTCTTACTCAGAAGGAGTGTGTTAAATCACAAAAAAACAGCTTTCTCTGGTAGCGTAGGTCCCCTTTGAAAGCTAGGATTATGATTTGTTATATGACAGCACTGGATCAGAGTTATCTATTAGTATAACACTGATTGCTGCTCTTCCCCTTTTCCCAAACGTTAACTCTCTGGTACGAAGATAAGGACAGCGATCCCCTCAGAAACCTATGAGACATAAGTCTATGCATTTGATATGTATCATAAAAAAAATGTTATCAATACTTGTGTAGTTTGAGATGACACTAAGTGTGACGACCCCTGTAGGGCTGTCTTGTATAACTCTCTCTGTGCTTCTTATTAGGTAATCGTGAACACCTGAGGGCCCCAGGGTGTGCAGATTATTTAAGCCGGCACTAGTGCAGTTTCGGTGCGCGCTCTTCCCCCTCACTCTTCTCTTTTCTTCGTCGGCAGAGGCGTCCCCCGTCAAGGATGTGCCGTCGGTCATTTTGAGTTCTTGTTGTTTTATTTCTACATTTCAACACCTTCACCTACACTATACGTTCACTCACCCACACCTAACACTACTGACTGGACTGATTTTCACATTTGGTTTATGTTATAGTAAAATTTATTGTTTACTCTTTGTTAAAAATAAATTTTGTTAAACTTTTAGTAGGCCTGCGGTGTGTCTCCATATTTTGTCACGGTCCATGAGCCAGATCGTGACACTAAGCATGCACCTTGTGTCATCCTATTTAGTTAGATGTCTTCTGTAAGGCATCTGTCAGTTGCCTACTGTGACAGAGTGAATGCACAACGTGTATACATACATGTGTGTCCAAGTGTGTGTGAGTCTCTGCACCAAGCACAGGTGGATAATGTTCATTCTTGGAAGGATATAGGTGTGTTTGCCAGAGCAGGAAAGGCAGATTGAACCACAAGGTCACCAGACCGGCTTTTTTCTCTGAGGAGTCCAGCTTGAAAAAAGAAATATGCAGAGGCCCGGGCCCCCCTGTTTCTGTAGCCCTGGAGCATATCTGGTGGTAAAGGGGGTGGTGACGGGGTATGTGAGGGAGTATCGGACCATAGCTGGCTGAGCAGTCCAGACAGAGAGGGGCATTGTGTGAGTAGACTCACAAAAACCCACACAACCCGACACCCTCCTGCTCCTCCTCATACTGTACCTCAATGTCTGGCTTCTCTTCATTACACCGATAACATAAATTCAATATCAAATCAACTTGAAGCATTTCGCCGTCTTCCTTCATATTCAACCCCGTCTCTTCAACAAACGTCCCTGCATCCTGTCTTTAACTTTACCCTTTACATTCTCCTTGTATCCACCTCAATGTGAGTGTGTCTGTATCACTTAACCCTTCTCTTCCATTTAGATAAACGATGCTACTACTATGGTTTAACTGTAACCGATCACTTTAATTGGTTTTGGAATGATTTCCTTTCCTGTTTTGGAACACCTCAGTGGTGAAAGACTGATCACAGTTCAGACATGCTCCTCAGCAAGTGGAATAAAACTGAGCACCTTACCTGATTGTTCATTTCCATCAAGGAGCCATCACTGAATTTGGACAGTTAAACTTTGGTACTTGGAAATTCAATTGGGATTAGACAGAGAGCCTTGCCTGCAGATTTTATATACAGAAGCTCCACTGCCAGATGATGCAAGATGGCGACCGCAAGCCAAAGACAAAACCATCTGGATGATCCCGACAAGATTGCATCAGGTTGCCTGGTGATCTGAGGACCAGCTTGTGATGCTAAGGGAATCAAAGAGCAGCTATTGAAAATCTCATTGCAAAGCTCAGAGCCATGAGTTTGGCTGTCCTGGTAATATTCAACCACTATTTAAATTATCACATGGTCAACTTGGCCATCGCGGTCTGTTTTCCACAACAGCTGTTGGTTAAAAACCCACCATCACTTGTGCCCAGAGGTCTGGGTATAAAAATGCAAAACAAAAAATTATAGCTTCAACAGAAACCACACACATAATTGCAGAGTTTCAAGATACTTTTTCCTTTCAGACTGATGCAAATGACAAATACTTTCCAACCTATCAGCTGTGCTGAGCTTCTGGATATGATTGAAATACAAGATAAATATGTATCAAGATCTATGAGTGACTTTTTCATCTAATGAATTTGCTTTTATTCTCTCACTCATGCAAATAAGCACATTGTTCTTATTTTGCTCGGATGTATTACCTCGTTTGCCAAAAAGAGCTTTTTGTCAAAGACAGAAAGCAAATAATAATGAAAACCACATTTGATCTTGAAGGCAGGAGTCTTGGAGACAGATGAGGTTTTCTCAGGTCTCAGTTGGATGTCTGACTTCAGTTTGGTGTGGGGTAACACAAAGTACGAACAATAATTACTGCAGTGAGGTTGCAAAATCAACATCAAGTGACAAATTCCCTCAAGAATCCAAGAACAATATTAGCCCAACATCTGAAATCATTTTGTAAATAGGAAAAGTAGTGTTTTAAAGACCTAATAATGAACCAAATACATAAATCTAACATCTAATTAAGCTCATAACAACTATGAATGCTGACTATACATAGAACTGCTGATCTATATTCAGGCTTTTTGGGTGTTTCTGTCAAGATAAAACTGTAAACATTGTGGCCTGACCACCATGACAGTCACTTCTCACATTTCCTCATGAAAAACATTATGTGAACATCTTCTGTAAACTCCAGAGTAGATGGGGTGAAAATATGTCAGATTTTCCACAAAATTCTCCCTCAAACTGTTTCAGGGTGGGTAATTGCTGGACTGAAACAAGCTGTGGGATTCAGTGAGGAGGAATGCTGAGGCTTTCCCAGCAGTCTGTCTGATGTCTTTTCATTTGCATAAAACAATATTTGAATAACAAATATCAAATGAAGCATTTAAATGATACATGCTAATTCAGCATAAATGGGCTTTTTTATGACTCTATTAATTTATAGCCAGACTTGGTTTTAGGAAGTCGCTCTAATTAATTCTGTTTAGTAGAAGGGTTATGTAACGTGTGGTCACAAGAGGTGGCAAAGGAAAACTGCAGGTGTGTGTGCACTCTTTCAATGATACGTGCAAAATAAAGCTTTTCTGCTATAAAGTGACAACAAAGTTATACGAGTACTGAACACTGCTTCCAGTGCAAATGATACAAAAATAACATCTTTACATTAACAAAACAAGGAAACTTACGCAAGAAATAAAGTAGAAACTATATTTTACATTCATGGTTCACAGCTCTGGATGACTTTCTTTTTCTGAATTAATGACTTTTGAATGATACAAATGCTGTATATTTTGATAAATATGTTGGTCTGATTGACATGAAATTTTGTACAGATATCCATGTTTACAAGAGGATGAATCCCAATGACTTATAGGTGATCCTCTGACTTTTCCTCTAGTGCCACCATGAAGCTGACATTTGTGGTTTCAAGTGAAATGTTTCAACAACTATTAAAAAGATTGTCATGACATTTGGAGCTTATTATACCTGCTGCCCGCATCAGTATGTTAACATCATGAGCATTAGCATTAGCATTTAGCTTGAAGCACTGCCGTGCCACTAGCATAACTATAGACCTTCTTGTCTTATTTTGCTAACTAATGCTTCCCTACAACCGAGGATTTCACCACTGGATCCTAATTTTTAAATAGAAATGTGTTTCAAGAACAGGAAACACTGATTCATCCTATCAGAGGTTTATATGACAATGACACTGGTCTACAAGGCTGTCAATGGAACGGACCCACCTACCCTCAAGGCCTTATATCCCAGTTCAAACACTCCACTCAACTACCTCTGTCAGCCGGCTGGTACCGCCATCACTCAGAGCAAGCAAAAGTCAGTCAGCTAAGTCACAACTCTTCTCTGTTCTGGCGTGACAGTGGTGGAAAAGCTCTTGGCCAATGTCAGGACAGCAAAGTTGCTCATCAGCTTCCACAAGTTACTCAAGACTCACTTGTTCAGTGTTCACCTGGACTCTGCATAGAGCCTTTTTTTCAGCCAGTACTAATATTTACATTCTAGAGTTTAAAATTTGAAAAACGATGTATCAGCTGATTTTCTAAGTTTAATATAAACTCATAACATAAAAAGCATTTTTGTTAGGAATTCTGTACTTATTTTAGAATGTGTATTGTACTAAGCGGGACATTTGACAATAAAATTAACATGTCAGTGCTCTCTGATGGACAAACTACATTTCTCAATGATCTCAAACATATTTTGCAGAAATTTCATGTTACTTGCCAGCCTACATGTACGCTGATTCCATTGTATCTATGACAAGCTAATATTGGCCCAACTACAATATTTATACAATATTGTTATCAGTATTAAACATTTAATACTGATAACACCTCTCAGTTCATGTTTGTCTCTGTGAATAT